>NC_079318.1:82830779-83132946 GCF_029931775.1 Euleptes europaea
ACCTGAGCACAGCCCTGATGCTGGTCAAGGAACTGCTTTCCACGATTGATCAGGAGGTGCACGATTATGAGAAGAATGCTCGGCTGCAGGAGATCTATGGGCGAATAGACGGGCGTGCTAAGGCCATCCTGGCCTGGGAGCGGGGTTCTTTCTGCAGTGAGGAGCTGCTGCGGCGAAAGCTGGTACATGATGGCTCCATGCTCTGGAAGACGGCTGCCGGGCGCTTTAAAGGTAGGTGGAGTCTGATGTCTTAGCAGTGCTTTGTCAACCCTCCAGCGGCAGGATTATATGTCAAAGAGCGATCCTGATTTTGATCACATGTGAACAGCGTAATTGTCCGAGAGCAGGGAATCCTTGGTCTTAATGGGGGGGGGGTGCTTTGGGGCATGAAGCCACTTCCCTTTAAAAAGCCACAGCCACGACAACAACTGAGTAGTAGCACCCTGGGGGTGGCTTGCAGGGCAGCAAAGGCAGAATGAGGTCACAGAGACAACTGAAGCCACTCCTGACCTTGCAGGAGGGGAGGCCCTCTTGAGAATGCATGGGCACAAGAGCCATGAATGGCTTAGCCACCGCCCCTCTTTAGTGCATTATAACCTATAACATTGTCTTATGCTGGGTGATACTATTGTTTTCCCTAGCCCTTTACAGACAGCTCCAAATGGGACGTGGTTCCCCAGAGTGCTTCCCATATCTGCTACTTGAGATCCTCCTAAGACAAATATATTTGCACAGCAGACTGTACTCCTCCACTTTCAGTAGCCCAACATTTATGATTTACCCAACTATACACAACCAGTTTACAAGCCACATACTGTGGCCTCCTGGGTACTGGATGCACACACCCTTGCTATTTTTATAGTCCCAGGCAGGCAACAAAATCAGGAAGCTTATTTAACCCCAAAGTGCCCGGCTGCTGAGTTGTGTTCAGTTCAGTCGCGGAGACAGAGTTTTGCAGGGCACTGAAGTCCTGACTAGTGCTTCTTTCTGAGATTTCACAGCCTGTCTTTGCAATCTTGAGGCGTAAAAACATACTATTTTTGTGAAAGTCTGAGATTCCTAGGATGCCGTCTTCTGACTGTGAACAAAATATGGGGCCAGGTTAAACTAACAACACTCTTTCCTCTGAAGCCTCATTCATTTTATCTCCCTTCTGAAATTCCCAAGAGTGATAGCCTCTCAAAACCATTCATTTATAACCTTCCATTGGCACTTCTCTCCCCTCTCTCTTTCCCTTGCAGATGTCCTGGTTGTCCTGATGACGGACGTTCTCATCTTCCTGCAGGAGAAGGATCAAAAATACACCTTCCCCACCCTGGTGAGTGGCTTCCAGCTTGCTGTGACTCTAAACTGATGCCAGGCACCAGGGTCATGAAGCCAGCTGCTCTTGTAGTGGCAACCAGGCACCTGGCTCTCTCCATTGCCATGGGAGATAGATAGCAATCAATCTCTCCAGTTAATCTTTATTAAAAACAGTCATAGACCAGCACAGCACAATTTACCATTAAAACCCAAGAGATAGATAGCAAGAAGAGGGATCTGTTGGCCTGCTTTCTACTGTACTTCAGCTCCATCATTGTGAAGGGTCAGAAAGCATTGTCGCACCCACCAAATTAGCAGAGGTCAGATGACACAACAAGCTAATAGGGTTCCATCTGGTCCCATAAAGGTTCTAATTCTCTAACCCAGTTCCTCAGTCCAAGCCATGCGTCACTCAGGGATATGCTAAGCTACTCTCAGATTCTACCCCCTTCCCTTCCGCAACAACTAGAGCTGTTAGTTAGAGCGGTTCCTCAGTGGAACAGGCTTCTTCGGGAGGTGGTATGCTCTCCTTCCCTGGAGGTTTTTAAGAAGAGGTTAGATGGCCATCTGTCAGCAGTGCTGATTCTATGACCTTAGGCAGATCATGAGAGGGAGGGCATCTTGGCCATCTTCTGGGCATGAAGTAGGGGACACTGTGGGTGTGGAGGGGGAGGTAGTTGTGAATTTCCTGCATTGTGCAGGGGGTTGGACTTGATGACCCTGGTGATCCATTCCAACTCTATGATTCTATCTATGATTCTAACTGGGTGGGGTGCCCATCTGTGTAATGGTCTGTCTGCTTCCCAGGTCACAGCAAACATTATAGAGTTGGAGGGGGTCTTATAGGCCACCTAGTCCCACCCCTTGTTCAGCGTAGGATGTCTAAAGTAGAGCAATCCTGACAGATGGCTGTACATCCTCTCCTCGAAATGCCTTCAGAGAAGGAGAGCCCATCACCTCTCCAGGTCATGTTCCATGGTTGAACTGCTCTTACTACTAGGCAGTTTCTCCTAATATTAATTGAAATTTGCCCTCCTGTGACTTACGCTTATTAGATCTAGTTGGGAATGGGCTTGGGTGGTTTACCTGTTGCTGCTGTGACCGCCAATACAACTCAGCAGGGCTTCCGCATGGCAGGTTTCTGTGCATTTTGCCTGCCCTGGCAGTAGCCAGTAGGGACTTAAAGTGACAACTGACATGATGTTATAACATTATAATGCTGCTGCAATCAGTCAGCCAAGTTCTCTGAATTTCCAGCTTAAAAAAGTAAAGTCTCTAGCCCCTTTCTTTGTGGAGGTAATAAGTGGAAAGGTATATCTCCGTAATGAAAAAGGCTACAGACTTAACTTTAAAAAAAATGAAAAATGGAAATTTAAGGGATCTGATAGTTTGTTCTAACATTAGAATGCTATAACAATATTCTAATGCTGATTTAAAAAACGCATACAAACAGCAAAAGCCCTCTGCTGGCTGAGGGAGGAAACGGCCACCGTGTGGGACCTGGGCAAGTAAAATGGCAGCAGCAACATGGGCAGGACTAGGAAGTTCCAGAATTTCCCATCCACATGGGTGCTGCTCCAGCTTTAGTCTTTCCCAAAACATCACAGCAAAGTCAGGGAAGTTGCCGGGGGGGGGGGGGGAGAAACAACCCACTCCCTACGAACATCCAAACCAGGGAAAACAACTTGTGTTTGAGTGACCCTATTGCCCTGTGGAGCAGCAGAGGACAAGCCCTTGCCCTCCAGTCCTTAATTGCCAGCCAAGACACCTGGACTCTGCAGTCAGATGGTGGCCAATGAGACTTTTCAGCGAAGTTTGTTTCCCTCGTTCAGGACAAGCCAGCTGTGATCTCGCTCCAAAACCTGATTGTCCGAGATATCGCCAACCAGGAGAAGGGCATGTTCCTCATCAGCGCCACCCCGCCGGAGATGTACGAGGTGCACACCGCCTCCCGTGAGGACCGCAACACCTGGATGAAGCTCATCCAGCAGACCGTCAGGCTGTGAGTGTTGTCGCTGCTCGGGGCAGCTGGGGCAGCCGCCACTTCTGTCGCCTCAGGCTGCCACTCATAGCACGGGAAGCGGCACTTTTAAAGAGCCGGCGCTGCTTCTTCCCTGGATGCCCCCTTCCATTTTACATTCCCAAAGCCAGAATCGCTTTCAGAACATCCAAAAAAAAGTATGGATCAGAATCCCTCCCTAGAGTTAAAATGCTTAGGGCTGTTTAGCTTGGAAAGAAGGCAGTTAAGGGGAGACATGATAGAGGTCTATAAAATTATGCGTGGTATGGAGAGAGTGGACCGGGAGAAGCTTTTCTCCCTCTCTCATAATACCAGATTGCGGGGTCATCTGCTGAAGCTGGAGGGTGAGAGATTCAAAACAGATAAAAGGAAGTATTTCTTCACACAACGCATAGTTAAATTGTGGAACTCCCTGCCCCAGGAGGTGGTGATGGCTGCCAACTTGGAAGGCTTTAAGACATGTTCATGGAGGAGAGGGCTGTTCATGGCTACTAGTAAAAATGGATTCTAGTCATGATGCATACCTATTCTCTCAAGGATTAGATGAGCATGCCTATTATATTAGGTGCTTTGGAACTCTGGCAGGACAATGCTGCTGCAGTTGTCTTGTTTGTGGGCTTCCTAGAGGCACCTGGTTGGCCACTGTGTGAACAGACTTCTGGACTTGATGGACCTTGGTCTGATCAAACATGACCTTTCTTATGTTCTTATCTTCCAAACCCTGCTGGGATGATCAAGTGGCTATGATTATCAAGGGAAGAGACTTTGCCATATGTTGGATGAGATCAGCACAGTGTGTAGCTGCTGTAAGAGGCAAATTGGACAACAGGGAAATATGAGCATATAAAAGACCCACATATGGGATTCCCACCATTGGCCTCTCCTGTCTAGTGATTTTTCCTTGAGATCCTTTGCCGGAGATCCTTTAAGTTAGGGATTCCAGGGATTGAACCCTGGACCTTAGGCACGCAAAGCATGTGGTCTGCCACTGAACCATGGTTCCCTCACAGTTTCTGGTCTTGGCACATTTAGAAAGCTGTCAATAGTATGGTGTAGTGGTTAAGAGTGGTGGACTCTAATCTGGAGAACCGGGCTCGATTTCCTCACTCCTTTACATGAAGCCTGCTGGGCTAGTCACTGTTCTCTCAGAACTCTCTCAGCCTCAACTACCTCACAAGGTGCCTTTTGGGGAGAGAGAGAGATTGTAAGCTGCTTTGTGACTCCTTAAGGTAGAGAAAAGCGGGGTAGAAAAACCTACTTTTCTTCATCTACACGTGGGGTTGGCCAATGCCAAAAGGGATACCATCTTGCTGAGCAGGATATAGAAAGGGGCTATCAGAATGATCAGGGGATTAGAGCACCTCTCTTAGCATTTGTAGCTAACGCAGTATATCAGTTGCTGGTGGGCACCAGTATGGGAGGGGCTACTGCCCTTGTGCCTGGGGCAGCTGAGCTGCTGTTGGAAGTGGAGTGCTAGACTAGATGGAACGCTGGTCTGATCCAGTGCTTTTATTCTTAACCAGATCTTTTTTCTTTGCTGCCTCCAGATGCCCTGACCGGGCCGATTTTCCACTCATTGAGACAGAGAATGAAGCTTCTCTCCGGAAGATGAAAGGTAGGGTAAAGACCACAACCACTCTGGAAAGTTGCCTGTTCTAACCTGCCTCCCTCTAACGACTTTGCTCTCCTCCGCACAGATAAGATTCAGCAACGGGACCGGGAAATCACAGAACTCCTGGAGGACAAAGTGGGGCTCTTTGCTGATATCCTGGCCCTTCAGAGTTGTAGTGTGTACAGCCCCCTACCCTGCGTGAATTCCCGCACTCTTTTCCGCAGTGACTCATCGGACACCCCCCATGGCGAGAAGCTGATCCAGGAGGCCATCAAAGAAGGTACAAAGTTGAAAGTGAGAGTCCCTTTCCACCCCTCGTGTTATGTGCCCACGTGACTTCCAGAGAAGTACCCCTTAGCTTTATATAATTCATTATTTATTCAGTTTCCCTTTACTACAATATTTTATTTACAACTCTTTCACAATCTTCGTAAAATCAATCTTTGCTGTGTTAGCCCAGTGTACAAAGGCCTTATGCCAGTCTCTTTTAAACTCTTCTACATCATTTCCATGTAGACTATTAGTTAATTTGGCCATTTGTACAAAATAAAATATTTTTTCTCTCCAGTCCTTTAAAAGAAGCCTAGTTTCTCGCTTTCAGGCTTTAGCTATTATTATTCTTGCAGCCGCAAAACTATAATGACAAATTATCCTATCTGCCTTCTCCATTCTTTTTGGTAATAAGCCTATTAGGCAGGGTTCCGGTTCCAGTTTTATTTGTTATTTTTCTTGTAATTTCTCTGTTATTAATTTTTTTCCTGTCAATAAAAATTCTAAAAAAAAAAAGAAGGTACAAAGTTGACAGCTAACAAGTTGGAGAGGCTTCCCCCCAAAATACTTCACATTCAGCCCCTCAGAAGGAAGGAGGAGGGGTGGGGGCCCCTGATCAGGAGAAGAAGATATTCACTATAACATGTGACAGCAAAAGGGAAGAGCCAGAACTCACCAGGTTGAAGGCAAGAACTGTGGGACCGTCACTCTGATGCCACGCACTTGCAGCTCATGTGGGTTGGGGGGGTTAGGGTGGCCTCTGCTGTGGAAAGCTAAAAGGCCACTGCCTTAAGGAAGCACAGTGCAGCATTTGACTGTTTCCCCTAGGAATTAATGACATTCATGTGGTACACAGTAAAGGGGCACCGCTGGGATGCAGCGGACCCAGCTTCCAGTGACACAGGCCATTGTGACTCAGCCCACAGCTGCATTCATAGCCCTCTTGGGCTCTGCTGCTCACACTAGAATCTGTTTGGAGAGTAGGATGGAACCTTGGCTCTCTTACACTGAGATTACGACTGGCCTACCTCACAGTGATGTTGTGAAGATAAATCTTGGAGGGGGGCATGTATATTGCCCTGAGCTCCTTGGAGAAAGAATAGGAGATAGATGGATGGATGGATGGATGGACGGACGGACAGACAGATAATATTCAATCTGTATTGAGAATTGGCACTACATATAGTAATAATGTACTAGGATAAATATCTGAAGAAGTGAGCTGTGGCTCACGAAAGCTCATACCCTGCCAGGAATGTTGTTAGTCTTCAAGCTGTTACTGGACTTGCTCTTTTCTACTGCTAGTGACAGACTAACACGGCTGCTCATCGTGATCTAGGAGAAATATGTGTGTGTATGTGTCTTTATCCGTGTATATATATTTAATTAGGGCTGTAATATGTAGCCAGTGAAAAATATTTTGATTTCTTTTGGATTAAACAGCAGATTTTTAAAAAATTAATTATTGCTTATCTGAGTGCTTACATGCCCTGGCCTGGATGGCCCAGGCTAGCCTGATCTCGTCAGATCTCAGAAGCTAAGCAGGGTCAGCCCTGGTTAGTATTTGGATGGGAGACCACCAAGGAAGTCCAGGGTTGCGGTGCACAGGAAGGCACTGGCAAACCACCTGTTAGTCTCTTGCCATGGAAACCCCCAAAAAGGGGTCGCCATAAGTCGGCTGCGACTTGACGGCACTTTACACACACGCAAGTACTTATATATCCATAACAAGATGTCTCTTCTGCTACATTTTTATCCTGCCCTTCATCCAGTGATCTCAGGGTGGCCTTACAGTTCTCCCCTCCTCCTCCCACCCAGGAGGGAATACTTCCTCTCAGAGGACACCTGCTAGGACACATCTTCATCTAGAGGGAGTGTTTTCCTGTAAAGTACTATGTTTATGTACAACTTTATGCGGATATCATTGCTACATCAATGAAAACTCATAGATTAATCAACTAGGATTTCTTTAATCAAAGCTCTAATTATAACTTTGTGTGTGTGTCTCTCCCCCTCCCCTTTTATCTCTTTCATCGTTGACAAACGTACTCACAGTGGAGTTTCTGAAGGATTTGTTCGTGGGACCAGGCTGGGATCGAGACCAAAACCACATCCACAATCCGAATGGCTGTTCAAGCCCAAACCCCAATAACACCACAAGTATGAAGAGCTGCATCGTTCTCCGCTCTATGCGGATTCTCCCTTGCAAGACTGACTCCCTCCTCTCAGCCCCCAAGCTGTTTCCTAGAGATAACTGCCCTGAGCTATCTCTGGCTCTCTGCTGTGGGAACTGGCAGCACCCTGCTGAACTAAACCTGGAATTCTTTTTGCACCAGATAATTGTTTAATAAGTGAATTATCTCTGGCTTTGCTGAAAAGTTAAACATATTCTTTCTTTGTGAATAAAATGAAATAGGCTTTATGGGGGGAGGGAAGACAGCAGGGTATAGCCCAATCTCGGGAGCTAAGCAAGGTTGGTACTTGGATGGGAGACCATCAAGAGGAAGGCAAGGGCGAGCCAGCTTTGTGTAGTGGTTAAGAGCGGTGGTTTGGAGCAGTGGACTCTGATCTGGAGAACCGGGTTTGATTCCCCACTCCTCCACACGAAGCCAGCTGGATGCTCTTGGGCTAGTCACAGCTCTCTCAGCCCCACCTACCTCACACGGTGTCTGTTGTGGGGAGGGGAAAGGAAGGTGATTGTAAGCCGGTTTGATTCTGCCTTAAGTAGTAAAGAAAGTGGGCATATAAAAACCAACACTTCTTCATTTGCCTTGAAAGACCCTTTCTAGGGCTGCCATAAGTCAGTTGTGACTTGATGGCGCTTACGTACAGCACTTACGTAGGCTTTAAGGTGGGAAGGCAGGGGATCGAAATCAGGGAGGGGGCAAAGTAGCTTGGAAAGGGATTCTGTCTTTCAGCTGCTATCTTCTTCCCACAGATGGGGAAACTGGAAGCATTAACGGCTCCCTTGAATTCAACAGGGTTGAATCCGAATCAAACCAACGTGTAAGTCTTTAGCAAGGGAGGTGGGGTGAAGGCAATTTGCTCCTCACCCTCTTCTTCATTTCCATGCAGAAGCCTGGCTTTTGAGATATGAGCATTGCCCTTGTAAGGAAGGCACTGGCTTGAGCTCCGGTGGTGGGAAAGATGCTCTTGCAGACGGGCAGAGGATCCTGAAAAGGAGGGCTGGGAGGTGTCCTAGCAGGACCCTGATGGGTCAGCAACTGCTGGTTCCCACCAGCAGTATCCACCATCAATACCCAGCATCAGATGTTTGGAAGTAGGCTACCTCTGAACATGGAAATTCCATTGAAGCATCAAGACTTGCAGAAAATGTCAGCTTTTTAAAGAGACAGGATGCTCAGTGGGCAGTCCCTTTCTTCTTAGCCATCTCTGCCCTGGCCCATTAGCAGGGATGTTGAATACACGAAGCTGCTTTATACTGAGTCAGACAATCTATGGTCTGTCAAGGTCAGTATTATCTACTCTGACTGGCAGCAGTTCTTCCAGGGTCTCAGACAGTCTTTCATGTCATCTGTGACTCCATTTAAAAGGATAAAGATGCCAGGGGGCTTGGTACATGGAAAGAAAGGGGCACCACTGATTAGCTCCCAGCAAATCCCTCACTGACACACCTCTCCGCTGCAGAACTAAGAATTAGTTACTAATGATTGCCTGGACTCGTACATAGTTCCTTAGGAGAGGGATGCGTTCACCACCCCCTGTAGACATGAGGGTCAATGACGGCCCTTCCAAATCAGGCATGGGGCCAGCCTTGACACCTGGCCTCTACGATGTCTCAGCCCGTTTTTCCATGGGTGCCATATCTGACACAACTGCATTGTGTTCCCATAGGACGGGAATGGAAACCAGCTACAACAGAAAGTACCACAGGAGGTGAGTGGTAATAGATTGGAGTCAGACATGGGGGTGTTCTTTGGCTGGGGTGGAGAAGGAATAACAGGAGCTGGGTTCTCTATTGCCTGGGTGGCAGCTGAGGGGCTTGTATATTGAACACGTGAACACAGGAAGCTGTCTTATACTGAATCAGACCCTCGGTCCATCAAAGTCAGTATTGTCTACTCAGACCGGCAGCAGCTCTCTAGGGTCTCAGGCAGGGGTCTTTCGCATCACCTACCTGCCCGGTCCCTTTAACTGGAGATGCCGGGGATTGAACCTGGGACCTTCTGCATGCCAAGCAGAGGCTCTACCACTGAGCCATGGCCCTGATTGAACTGATTGCACTTTTCTTCCACCCATCCAGGAGGTGCTGCAACGGCTCAGGACTCTTTATTCTCTGCTTCACGGCTTGCAGGTGAGCGTGATTTGAGCCATAACTTGGGGTGTGTGTGTTTCCTGTTAAGTTCAAATCAATATCTGTCAAGTTGCTCTGTGTGCGTGTAAGAAGGCTAGGATGCATTCTGATGATGCCCCTAAACAAGGCTGTATAGGTTCTGTTTCAAATCTATAGATAGACCTACGTAGTGAGCTAGCTGCGGATCAGCATTTTGCCCCATTTTGAAAAGACAAACAGATTTCCGAACTGAATTGAGCCCATGAGAACCAGTTTCTAGCAAAAGCAGTACAGTGTGCCAATTTGCTGGCCCTTATGGCCAACACCGAGCCCCTTTCCCCTTGCCTTTGAAAAGCCTAAAATGTTTCCAGCATAAATTAATGATGGTGGTGGTGGTGGTGGTGGTGGAAAGTGCCATCTAGTCACCACCGACTTATGGTGACCCTGTATGGTTTTCGAGGCAAGAGACGTACAGAGGTGGTTTGCCATTGCCTGCCTCTACGTGGGCTGAGAGAGTTGTGGGAGAACTGTGACTGGCCCAAGGTCACCCAGCAGGCTTCATTTAGAGGAGTGGGGAATCGAACCAGGTTCTCCAGATCAGAGTCCCACCGCTCTTAACCACTACATCACGCTGGCTCTCTAAATTCATGGTGGGGCCAGGTATATATGTGATGACAGAGAGAAGGAGCGCTCATCCTACAGCAGAAAAACCTTCATACAGTCCTAAGGGAGACAGAGAGAAGGAGCGCTCATCCTACAGCAGAAAAACCTTCATACAGTCCTAAGGGAGGCGTGTCTGTCTCCGTGTTTCATGTATGCCAAAACCTAATACTGAAGCAAAAACCAACATGGCAGTCCCTAGTGAAAGAATGTGAGCATTGCAAAATAACATCAAACACCAAGCAGACTCCAAGAGGACGGAGTGGAGATACTCACATGTTCCAGTCCAAGGGTGGTGTGTGTTTAAGCCACGTCTTAACCCAGATGGCCAGCCACAGAATGGCAATCTGGAACTGATCAATTCTTGGTTGCTGTGCCTCCATTACGAATCTTCCTGCATGGAAAAGGCCTGACCTGACTGAATGTTCAGTGGCTGGAGAAAATATTTTTGCTGCAGCTGGGGCTATTGGGTTTAATTTGTATTGGCAGTAGCTCTTTGGTTCTTGTGTTTACTGCAGTTTTCTTCTGAGACATTTAAAATTTTTTAATTGGTTGAATATACACTGAGCTTGAACGCATGAAGCTGCCTTATACCGAATCAGACCCTTGGTCCATCAAAGTCAGTATTGTCTACTCAGGCCAGCAGCGGCTCTCCAGGGTCTCAGATAGAGGTCTTTCCCATCCCCTACCTGCCTGGTCCCTTTAACGGGAGATGCTGGGGATTGAACCTGGGACCTTCTGCTCGCCAAGCAGATGCTCTACCACTGAGCTACTGCCCTTCCCCTGCTTGTTAGACAAATAATTGGTTTTTCTTCTTAAAGTTTCCCAGTAGCATCCTCCATGATGGTAGCAGCGCCTGAAGCATCACACAGGGAGTAAAAATTGAACCCAGTTCATAAAGCATTGTAAATAATTTCTGTTGCAAGCTGGAGAGCAGCAATCAGACATTAGAGCAGATTGGTTAACACGGGATTTAAATGAAATCACTGGGGGATTTAAATGAAATCACTGCAACACCAGGCTAGATTGCAGGAGCCTGGAAGGGACTCTCTGAACATCCTAGTAAATAAGTAGAATATAGTTGGTGAATGTAGCAGCCTGAATGGCCCTGAGTAGCCCAAGCTTGTCTCAGCTCAGAAGCTAAGCAGGGTTGGCCATGGCCATCACTTGGATGGGGGACCAACAAGGATGAGCAGGGTTACTACTCAGAGAAGGACAATGGAGAAACCGCCTCTGCTCATTTCTTGCTTCAAAAGCCCCATGAGAGGTTGCTAGGAGTTGGTTGCAACTCAGCGGAGAGCCACCATGGTGTAGTGGTTAAGAGTGATGGTTTGGAGCGGTGGACTCTGGAGAACCAGGTTTGATTCACCACTCCTCCACCTGAGCGGCAGACTCTGATCTGGTGAACTGGATTTGTTTCCCCACTCCTCCACATGAAGCTGGCTGGGCGACCTTGGGCAAGTCACACTCTTTCAGCCTCACCTACCTGACAGGGTGTCTGTTGGGGGGAGGGGAAGGGAAGGCGATTGTAAGCCAGTTTGAGTCTCCCTTAAGTGGCAGAGAAAGTTGGCATATAAAAACTAACTCTTCTTCTTAACCATTATTATTATTAGTCCACAAATACTGATTGTGCAACTTCATCCTAACGGGGCCCCTTTTCTTGCCCTTCAGGCAGTGGTGGCACATCAGGATACCCTTCTGGAGCTGCAGGAAGCAGGCGAGCGGCGGGAGAGACTGATCCGCACCAATTCGCGCAAGGAAGCCTCCGCGTCCACAGCAGACAAGCAGGCCACCGACTTCTCGCTGCTACAAAAGCAGCATGCGCTGCTGCAAGAGGAGCTGAGCCGCTGCCGGCAGCTCTGCCAGGAGAAGACGCAGGAGGCCACAGCTCTGGAGGCGAGGCTGCGGGAGAGCGAGCAGGAGAGAGCACGACTGGAGCGGGAGATGGAGGAGACCCGCAAGCAAGCAGTGGCCCTGCGGCAGCCTGGGGCGATCGTGGAAGCCATATGGGCGCGGAAGGGGGCAGAGCCCCGGAGACGCAGCCTGCCCGCTGGCGATGCTCTGTACCAAAACTTCACTCCACCTCAGGTAAGGCACTCACTTTGGGCTGGGGAGAAAAAGAGCCAAAACATCCAGACTGCAAGGCAGTAACAGGAAAAGGATGCCCTGTAGTGGGAGGGGGGTGCTGATGGCCATCTCCTCCTCTAGCCGTGTCCAGTTTCTTCAGCCCCCTGTATGGCAATTCACTTTCAAACAAGGATGAAGGGAACCAAAGCCAACCCGAAAAAATCAGGTTAGGAACCAAAAAGGTTGAGCTAGCATAAATTAACAAAATAATAGTTTCTTTATTGTGTGCACAAATTCATAAAAAGATTAAAAACCAAAGCCTCAAGGAGGTATTAAAACCACCATATATAAACAATAAAATTTGGTGGCTGTGACCAGATGCGTTTCGGCCAAAAGGCCTTTCTCAGTGGTCTTGGAAAATATAAACACATGTAGTTCTATTCATGACTTGTGATCACACGTAAACCAACAATAGAATTGTTCTATGTTCAGTACAGTTGTGGTGCATACCTAACAGATTGATGGAGTCTCCTAGAGGTGTTCAGGATTGATACAAAAAATTTCTTCTTGGGGCCCTTATTATAATATTATACAGTCTAACATGCAACCTGCTCAGACTTGTAAAATAACTGTATATTTATCTTTGTACATATGTCTATCATTTTGTGGATTTACGCTAGCTCAGCCTTTTTGGGCAATTCACTCCCCCCCTGCATGGTCCTGCAGCCAAGGGATCATGCCTATGTGAAGCAGGATGTTACGCAAATTCACTGTCATGTGACATCTGCCATCCCATTGCTCCTGGCTGCCGTCAGCCCCCAGTCTGTTGGCACTCTGTCACTTTAACTGGGATGCGACTGGGCACTATGGGAACTCTGCCATTGCCTCTGTCACAAGCCTGCCAGGGTCCACATTGCTTTTGCCAGCGACCGGTACTTTTGTGGATGAGGCAAGGGGATCTTGATCCTTCTTAAAGACGTGTGTACAGGAAAAACAACAACACTTTTATCTTGCAGAGGCGATGCCTTCTTGAGACAAATCCGTCATTCCAAAACTAAATCCAGATTCTCACTTTCCTTCCTTCCCATCTTCTTTCTCACAGCAGAGCCGAGGAGGTGACCCTCTGTCCCCCAGCTGCCTCTCGTTCCAGCGGACCTTTGTCAATTGCCAACGGGACGAGATTGCCTACCATGGCATGCCCAGTCGGCTCCAGGAGGGTGACCAAGATTTGGAAGTGGTGTCAGAGGAGGAAGGCGTAGAAATCCAGCATACTCCTCCTTCCAGCCCTCGAGGTGGGTTTTCGTTGGAGTGGGCCCAGTGGCCGCCATCTTACTCAGGGCTCTCTAAGGGAACCCTTTCAGGCTCCTTGGGGAGATTCAAACCAAATTTAACTCACCACCATGAGAAAACAGGGGACTCCTTATTTTGCAACAGTCAAGCCTAGGTCTGTGCTGGGGTGAGCAGCCCCCAGCTGGTGATGACAGGAGAGAAAATCTATTGCAGATATTTTTGGCCTTGGAGTTGCCGCTCATCTCGTTGAGCACCACTGTCTACAATTTTGGCCATGCCCCTTCTAAAGAAACAGACCTGAAGTAATATATGTTAAAGAAAATCCCCCTTGAGCATGTATCAAGTGCCACAGAGCAGTTGAAGCCTGTCCATATGTACGTAGACCTAAAGAGCAGAGAGCTTCCCTCCAGGGCAAACAACAGGGCTCCTTCCCAAGCACAGCCCATCTCTCTCATCAGAATTTTGAGTGCACAATGAAAAAAAGTTGTTGAAACAAGATTCAGGAAGGTACTTGTTTGAAGTTTGTCCAGCAGGCCAGACCTGATTGCACCTGCTCCTTTTAGCCAAGCCCTGACTTTCCCTTGGAAAACAAGCTGAGGGACCTGACATTTTAAACCTGACTGCATCTCTCAAGGCTTGAACTATTGCTTTGTAGATTTTTGCTTCATAGTTTTTACACAACTCCCATTTGGACATAACTCTTTTCCTCCAGGGAAAAAAAGTGTGTGGAAAACACTGTAGCAGAGTTGAAATGAAACTTTTCAAGAAGAATCTCCCAATCCGAATTTTGTGAAAATCTAAATTCCTTTCCCCCCCAAGTTTCATTATATTTCCCCAATTTTATTATTCCCATTTCAGAGATACTGTTGGGTTTGGTGGATCTAAATGTAAGGCATACTGTACTGATTTTGGTTGTTTAACTATGTTAAAATATGACAGTTAATATTCAAAGACTGAACATTCAGCCAAGTGTTAAAATTGGGCTGAAATTTCATTCTGGCATGAACATGGAAATGTAAGAGATTTTTATTTTTGCCATCAAGTCACATCTGACTTATGGCAACCCCATATAGAGTTTTCAAGGCAAGAGATGTTTAGAGGTGGTTTGCCACTGCCTGCCTCCATGTCATAACCCTGGTATTCCTTGGAGGTCTCCCATCCAAATACTTGCCAGGGTCAAGGCTGAGAGTGTGTGACTGGCCCAAGGTCACCCAGCAAGTTTTCATGGCAGAGTGGGTATTTGAACCTGGGTTTCCCAGATCCTAGTTCAACACTTGAACCACAGCACCACACTGGCTCTCGATGTAAGAGATACTGGTAGGCTATGTGGGAAAGATCTGGAAGAAGCAGCAGAAGAAGAGTAGGTTTTTATACACTTTCTCTACCTTAAGGAGTCTCAAAGCGGCTTACGATCACATTTCCTTCCTCTCCCTCACAACAGGCACCTTGTGAGGTAGGTGGGGCTGAAAGAGTTCCAAGAGAACTGTGACTGGGCCAAAGTCACCCACCTTGCTTCATGTGGAGGAGTGGGGGAATTGAACCTGGTTCTCCAGATTAGAGTCCGCCGCTCTTAACCATTACACCACGCTGGCTTTCAGGATTCTAGATCCTGCAGCCTGACTTCAGTCGGGAAGGGTTGAGCAAAAATCAAATAAATAAATAAAATCCCACCCCTGTGTTTTGCATCCCATCATAAATTTTGTCTCATCAGTTGTGGGGGCATGCCTCTATGCGGGAAAAGGACTTTAATCCAAATCAAAATCCAATGTTGTTTATAACTAATTTCAGATTTCCTGAAGATGCAGGAGATATCCGATTTTCCGAAGATGCAGGACATTCCAGAGGAGGTTGAAAGCAGCCAGGAGCTGAATGTTGGAGACAACAGCACTTCGTATAGTTAGATGTGGGTGACGGGCGGGATCATCCCTACCTTCCTAAAGCCATCGGACAGGGACTGCCCTCCCTGCCAGAGAACCACCTTTTCTCCAATCAAAACCATACTGTGGGACTTCAGGGACCTAGAAAGAGCACACCAAACTAACTTTGGGTGGGTGGGAGCAGGGTTGGTGGAAAAACCATGTCCCGAGAGTGGGAACTAAGCCACAGCACCCCTTGGGGCCACTGCTTGGGGGCTTTATAATTCCTTATCGACGGACAATAGATTTGGGGGTCTGTTGTTGTTGTTCTTGTTTTTGCCCTGCAGGTTCTCTTCCCACTCCAGACTGGGGGGTGGTGTCAGGTTTTTGCCCTGCAGGTTCTCTTCCCACTCCAGACTGGGGGGTGGTGTCAGGTATCACAGATGCCTACTGCTGTCACTTATAACCCACCCACCTCTTTGCCCCACTTCCAAGCATTTTAATTTATTTATTTTGGGGCGGGGGACAGGAGGAAGCTGCCTCCTCCATTTAAATTATTTTGATTTTTTTTTGTTCGCTTTTTCTTGAGACTCTGCAAACACACAGGGCAGAAAGGAACGTCTTAATTTTCCTGGTAAACCTCTCCAACTTAAAAAGAGTAAGGAGAGCATCTGTCAGCCGAGATGATTCCAGGTCACAGAATTCTTACACTTAGTGCCAGCACTGTGGAGCAGGGGCCCAGCGTGTTTGGAGGTGGAGTGTAACCCTTCAAGCAGCTCCATTGCTGGTCTGAATAGTTTAACGGAAGGATCCGGTTCAGCTCTGGAATCCTAAATTCCTTTGGATGGTCTGCATAAGACATTTTTTGACACGCCTTTGCAGTGAGAAAAAAAAATTGCTGCTCAGAAAGCAATCCACTCTGAGGAGGAAATTTGTCCGCCGGGTTAACAGAAGGATAGCAGTTGGCAACCTCCCAGTTACAAGCCCTCTTTAAGATCATGCCTACATTACAGATGTGTCAATTGGTTCCGTAGCAGTTTAATTGCCATGCGTGGTTTTTCCCCTTCCAAGGAAAGTTGAGAACTGTGGTGAGGGTCATGAGACTGGTGATGTTTCAAGAGTGGATTCTCCACAGTTAAAACTTTAAGCCTGTGTTGCTGAAACCATCTTTCACCCCCACATCACCACTCAAGCGCCTTTAGCAAATATAGGAAACACCCTGGATTGCCTTTATAACCCCAAATCAAAAGGCATCAGATTGAGACAAACCTTGGGAAGGCCCATGAATGAAACTTTAAATTGGAGGGGCCACGGCGGTAACAGAAGGTAATACCAAGCATCTGCTATGCATCGTGGGATTGCAACCCATAATTGGCATGTCGAATTCCGTGCCGGCTTGGTATTTGTGCAATGCGTGGCAAACACTTCCCCCTAGTGGATTATGCTGGAGTAACAGTCTCCAATAGTTCTTTGACGTCAGTGTTGCTGGAATGACAAAGACGGGACGGGACGACCACATCGCATGCAGGAACATCAGTCAGTGTTAATGGAAAGAGAAGGGTTAAAGCCTCTTTTCCTTGGCTGGCAGAACAGCTAACTAACATGGAAAAGAGTGGATGGAAGGCTGCATCTGGACATCCTTCGTGAAAACTGATCATTTTAAGCAGAGTTGGCAGGAGGTGAGGACTGAGGTATTGTGCTTATGGCAGGAAAAAGTAAAACTCAGTACAGTTAATTTCTTTTTGCTCCAGAGCTGGAGAATTATTATTAGTTTTCCAAAGATACCCATTAAGAACAAAAAAAATTATCCACGGATTCAAAAAGACAGTTCAGAGTTTCTCTTGGTTCTGTAATTAATTCTTTAAAAAGGATGTTAGACTGAGATTTGGGAATTTTTTTTTGACGCAGGTGTGGACCACAGCTGCCACACCCCCTAAGTGCATGTCCTACAAGTGTCCTGTTGAAATAAATCTGAGGTGGGAAGGAGGAACATCTCCTGTTCAGTGGGCCTTGCACCAGAGAAGCTCCCCTTGGTTAGAACCCATTTTTATGACCCACTGCAGGTTACCTCTGGAGCCAATAACATATGGGGCAAATGTTCTACCAAGTGTGAATCTAATTTGAAAGATCTCCCCATTTTTATACAAATAAAGAGAAACCCTCCTGAGCATGTCTCATTGCATGTTTCCTCAGAATTCTGGATGAGATGTGTGTGTATGTGTAGAAATAGCCCATTTTGGAAAATGGATGTTTTGATATATAAAAAATGCTGCTCCCACCTCAAACAATATTTTTTTCTGATGGCAAACAGATATTTATCTAGGGAAATAAAACCGGATGGGTATTTGTTGTTGTTTATTTTAAGAACCGCACCATCCTAAAGAGAGAGACTTTTTTTTTTAAAAAAAGATTAATTTAAGAAGAGATCCTGCTGTGCTGATAAATAACGTCTCTTAGAAAACGTTAAAGAAGAGAGAGAAAGCTACAAAAGAACTCTTTTTTAAATTAACGATCAACACTGATTTATATATATATATATATACATATATATATATATAAGAAGAAAATGGTTTATTGTTTTTTTGTTGATTTAACTGTAAATGGGGGGAAAGAAAGATTAATTAAAAAATCAAAACCAAGAATGTGTCCACTTTGATTTGGAGGACGAGGAACTTTGGGGCATGTGTTATAGATTTTTTTTTTTCTTATTTCTGCTGATCTGATGGATTTGGTAAACTATCTTTGGAGGGCGAGGGAGGACTGGAAATGGGAAGTGGGAGGCACATTAGCGTACCTTGCAAAACAAAGCAGCAATCTGTGATGGATCCTTTGTTCAATGCCCTTGGAGTGGGGAATTCCTATGCAGTATTAACACCTCGCCCACCCCATCCCAAGGGATGTTATAGTACCCGAATGGGCCCTAAGCAATCCTGGGATACCCCACATGGTGTACAGGACTGGAGCTAGTGTGCAAAGGATGGATGAGTGCTATGTAACCAGAGACAAAAGCGGTCTCCTGGCATCCATCTTGTTTGTGCCAAGGCTGTAGCCTGCCGACAGGGCTGAACCAGCAAAGTTGTGTCATACCCTCCCCTGAAAGGAATGCTGCTTTCCATGAAGACAAAAGAAGACCAAGATAAGCCGTTTGCATTTCCATAGCCTTCCTGTAGTAGAACACAAGCATCCAGCGATACCCTTTCACCCTATTCAGATGTACCCATAATCCATCCTGTCGCCAGCCAAGCCCTCTCGCTGACTCACCTTCAGGACCCCACCTTAACCCCCAAGCCTATCACTCAACGCTTGGACACTTAATCCCAAGTGTCCCAGCCATCATTTTCTGATGGTCTTATTAACTGCACCCGATTAATCCTATCTTGAGCAATCTTGTTACTGGCGATGACCAGCCATTGCCAGTCATAGCCTCCGGCTACATTTTGGGGTATAAGTATAGCCTCATTGGCCGCAGTCAAGCTGCTACCACTTCCTGGATCCAAAGTGTGAGCCACGGTACTTGCGTGTATAGTTTTCCAGCTAGTAGTGATGGCCATTAGTTGCTTTCTTTGCTGCTGCCATTCTGGACCTCGCTCTTCAGGAAGGTAATTATAAACCCGCTTGGGACTCTCAAATCTTTATTTTTCTGAGCTCTGTAAGTGTTGGGAATTATATGTGTGTGTGAGAGAGAGACAAATTTGATTACTTTTAATCAAATCCTTAAAATTCATAAAGCTTCCTTGGGTCGCTTTCCATTGGTTCGCTCACCTGGAGCAGAATTGGTTAAAAGACCCCCATGCCAGCCTCTTGCAAAGCTCTAGTCTCCAGCTAATTTCCCCCAATAAATGGAGACCCCCTATGCTCGGCATAACCGGGATGGTGTGTGGGATTCCTAATTGCAGCCTGGGCTCCACCTGATTAGCCTGAGGGAATCCCCAGATGCATCTCCGTTGCTCAGAAAGTGTGAACCCTTCTCTGCATCTTGACTGAGGGTAAAGAAGGGAGAGTAGGACAGCGGCTGGGGATATTAACCTGGGCTATTCCACAGTTACCTATTAACAATGAGATTGAGTCAATCCCTATGAATCTTTTTGAACATGAGGAAAGAGCGGGTTGTTTCGGCTAGCTTGAAAGTGGAGGATGCAGAGTTTGGGGTTTCAGAGGCTGCCTGGATCACGCGCCTCACTGTAGGGCCAGAAAACCATCCATCTCAAATGACAGATCCCCGCAGGGGAGCTGCTGACAGATGCCTCTTGGGAGGGGCATCTGAAACCACACGTGGTGCTGGGGGTCTGTGTTTGGATCCCCAGATATGTAATAAAGGGACTGTATGGATTTGGGGCCACACCACTGAGAAAGGGGTGGTGTAAGTCTCCCTCGCATACAATTTCCTTCATTAAAAACTGCCCCCGTGTGACAGCTTTAAGTCCCAGAAATGAAACAAGGCAGGCCCCATAGAGCATCTTGTCTTCCCCCTCCAATTTGGGCATCAAGCAGCTGGAGTGGGGGGGGGGGCATTTCTAGTCAGGAGTCGGGTCAGGATCTCCCCAAACACATGTAATCTATGGGGAATGTATCTCTGAAGCCTGGTCCACATGTGCTGCAGAATGAGGCGATTGTGAGATGGTGGATTGTGGAGGTGATAGAGTAGTCCCATTCTTGTTCATACTTCTCTGTGTGAAACCTCCCTACAAAACACACACGAAATAATCTCATCAGGGAGAAAGAAGACGAATAGTTGGCTTCTATATGCCCCACAACTGACAACCTGTGAGGTAGGTGAGGCTCTAAGACAGTGGTTCCCAACCTTTTTTTGACCAGGGACCACTAGGACTTTTTTGTTCGGTGCAGGGACCCCAAGGTTCAAAATAAAAATTCCGAGAATTTGAAAATAAACTTTAATCATAACTGTTAGTTAAACATTAAACTTAGAATAATATTTAAATATATTTTTATAATAGAGAACTTTTAATTGAAAATATTAATTTATTATGGGTTTATAACTTTGTTTCGCGGACCTTAATTTAGTTCTCGCGGACCCCTGGGGGTCCGCGGACCCCCGGTTGGGAACCAGTGCTCTAAGAGAACTGTGCTAGCCCAAGGTCACCCTGCAGGCTTCAGGTGGTTCACCAGGTAAGAGTCCGCTGCTCTTAACCACTACACCACACTGCCTCTAGGTTCTAGTCTAGCTCTTCACATTCTGTGTTTTCTAGTTACAGGTAATTGTTAATGTAGCTGGACTTAAAAAAATTCTGTCCTTCCATTGCTATTTGAGGCGGTACAGTCCATTCCCCCACAGTCTGCAGCAAGTCTTTAAGGTGAACTCTTATTTTGTCTACACCAGGTCTGAGCTGCAAGAGAAGGCTGAAGTGTTTCCGAATGATTTTTCCTCTGTTCCTGACTTGATTCTCTTTCGAGAAAAGCAAAAAATAGTTCTTAATAAAGCTCTCAGTAGTGCTGTTCAGATCACGGAGGAGAAGATTTTGGATTTTTAAAAAAACATTTCCTTTTGAATGTTTTTGAATCTCAAATGGTGAAATTCAGAGGCATTGGAACAGCGAGGGTTGCCAGGTCCCTCTTTGTCACCGGCGGGAGGTTTTTGGGGTGGAGCCTGAGGAGGGCGGGGTTTGGGGAGGGACTTCAAAATGCCATAGAGTCCAATTGCCAAAGCGGCCATTTTCTCCAGGTGAACTGATCTCTATCGGCTGGGGATCAGTTGTAATATCAGGAGATTTCCAGCTGGTACCTGGAGGTTGGCAACCCTAGGAATAGCTGTCATTTCTCAGTAAGCAACAGATATATGAAGGCGCAACTGCCACCAGCTCTCCATGTATTTTATTTAGTTTGAATGTTGAGTCCACCCTTCAGGGGCCTCAAGGTGGCTAGCCAGCGAGTTAAAATGTAAAAAACCACACAAACCAACAAAACCACGTTGGCTGTCAAACGAGAAAAGCCATTACATGTCAGGAATCAATGCCCTCCATCTCTTGTCAAATACAGAACTTGGCATCAAAGATGACTGAGTGTCAAATACAGACGTCGGCATGTATTAGAATATTCTAGTTAGCATTAAAAATCAAGATGTGGACATTTTGTACCTTGTCCTAAATTGTATGTTGGATTGATCCTAGAAACCTCTGAAGAAGGCGTCCTTGGTAGGAAGCTGCTCGGCCAAAGTCCGCTGAGAATGTAATTGGACTCTCCTGCATTCCAAAATGTATGATTACTGTTACAATAAATCTTTCTGGAACTCTCTCCGAGCACGGAGTGTTCTGCTGTCCTTCATCTCTTCACCTCCCTTGAAAACAACTTTGCAAATAGAGCCAGGGCAAGGCAAATTAGGGGGGTGGTCATCTTTGCAAAAAAGAAGAAGGCATAAATAGTTGTGGTGTGTGCAGCTGATCATTGGGAAGCGATAAGGCAGGAATTTATAAGGGCATGGGAGGCGGAGGAGCAGAAAGCAACTTCAGAGCTCCGTTGCAAGGTGCAACAATTCAGGGTCATTGAGAAGTAGCTGGTTTAAAAGCAAAATAAAGAAAGACTTGTTCACACAACACACAACTAACTTGTTGCCACAAGATGTTTGGGCCAGGAATTCTTTACAATAAAATCTTTCTGGACAGTAGCTATGTTGGCCTGCAGCAGAAGCGCTAGATTTGAGTCCAGTAGCACTTTAGAGGTCAACAAAATGTTTGTATTATAAGCTTTTGAGAATCAAAGCTCCTTTCATCAGATGCAAGTCGGAATGGAGATCCCTCAACCCTGATATCTCCTAGTCAGAAGTTGGCAGGGGTGTTGCAAAGAAGGGACCCAGGTTGCAACGGGACAATGCAAAATGTAACCGAGGAGAACTGCTTAGGGGCAGAAAATGAGCATCTGTAGTGGGATAAGAATCCCATGTCCCTATTCAGTCCTGGGGGGTCCATTGTTTTGAACTGTCTATTTCTACTTCACAGAGTGTAAACAAAGTGCAATGGAGAAGCATGAACAACTGGCCAAAAATCAGTCTGTCTACCAAGCTGGTGTGGCATAGTAACCATGAGAACACATTGTAATTTGTGGAGTTCCAGGTTCAAATTTTGCATCTGCTACGAATTCACTGTATGGCCTTAGGCAAGCCTCTCCCCGCCCCTTTTTTTCTTTTGCCGGCAAGTCACAGCTGACTTCTGGTGACCCTGTAGGGTTTTCAAGGCAAGAGATGTTCAGAGGTGGTTTGCTATTGCCTGCCTCTGCATCACACCCCTCAGAGGTCACCCATCCAAATACTACCTAGGGTCGAGGCTGAGAGTGTGCGAACGGCCCAAGGTCACCCAGCAAGCTTTCATGGCAGAGTGGGGATTCGAACCTGAGTCTCCCAGATCCTAGTCCAACATTTTAACCACTATACCACGCTGTCTCTCAGAGCTGCAGTACAGGGGTAATAATACATAGCTGCCTACCTCACAGGGTTATTGTAAGCTTGCACATCTATGAAGCAGTTTGAAGACTTGGGGAAAGTGTATTTATGTAGGCTGTTTTGAGGATCATAGCAAGACAAGGTATGTAAGGGATCTGACATATGCTAACCTAGCTCACAGGATTGTTGTAAGGATAAAATGGAAGATGGGAGAATTATGTATATACCACACAGAGCTCCTCGGAGGACACTGGGATAATAATTTATCAAATAATTTATCAAATAAATAAATTTGAATTTTTCACTGTATGCTTTCCAGTGGTTCTAATGACAAGGGTTTTATAGAGAAACATTTTGTAATGGAAGGGAGTTCAATAGGGTTGGCCAGGCCAGGGTAGGGAAATACCAAGAGATTTTGGAGGCGAAGCCTGAGGAGGGTGGGGTTTGGAGAGGGGAGGGACTTCAATGCCATAGAGTCCAATTGAACACATGAACACATGAAGCTGCCTTCTACCGAATCAAACCCTCGGTCCATCAAAGTCAGTATTGTCTACTCAGACCGGCAGCGGCACTCCAGGGTCTCAGGCAGAGGTCTTTCACATCACCTACTCGCCTAGTCCCTTTAACTGGAGATGCCGGGGATTAAACCTGGGACCTTCTGCATGCCAAGCTCCCACTGAGCTACGGCCCTTCCAAAGTGGCCATTTTCTCCAGGGGAACTGATCTCTTGTTGCCTGGAGGTCAGTTGTAATAGCAGGAGATCTCCAGCCACCACCTGGAGGTTGGCAACCCTAAACAGGAAATAATCCCCTGTTGATGTCATATTCCTTTAAATGAAACGGTGCAT
Organism: Euleptes europaea; assembly: GCF_029931775.1. Lineage (NCBI taxonomy): Eukaryota > Metazoa > Chordata > Lepidosauria > Squamata > Sphaerodactylidae > Euleptes > Euleptes europaea. The sequence continues at coordinate 82,854,388 of NC_079318.1, forward strand.
CACGTGACTCGGTGATGTAAAATATCTCTGAGGTCATAATATTTCATTGTTTACCACCTGGACGGTCCCAACAGAGTTTTCATCTCTGGCAGCATTTGTTTTTTAAATTACAGATGGAGCGTCTGCACACTCCCAGGGAATATGCTTGGAGTGAAAATCCGGACAGGATACGCCCCATCAGGCCAATCCGGGTATAGTGCAAGTATGATTCAGAGACAATGTTTGTTTTCTTTAAGGGCATCTCTACACACAAAACCTTTACATTGCTTTCAAGCCAGTTTTACCACAATGGCTCCCAGCTAGAGATGTAAAAGTTCTGGAAATTTTGGGGCCACGGGGAAAAAATTGTAGCTGTTGTTTTTTGGGGTTTTCTTTTTTGGAAACAAACAAACAAACAAACCCAGAAATGGGGAAAATTGAAATCTATACAATACTTACTGTCCTATCAAACCTAAACTAATTTTACTGCTTTAACAACATAAAATTCATAATTTACAACTTACAGCATATAAAATTGCAACATTTCACATATTAATGGAATTTAGAAGTTATAAATGCCTCAGTTATAAATACCCAATACTTGACAAAAAACTACAAGCTGATACCGTACATCCTGTGCTATCTTAGCACATGTACCTTCACTTTTGCTATCTGGTTAGAGAGAGCTCGGTTCTCAATGAAACTTTCAGAGTTTTCCTCTGAGGCTTTGGTGCAGTTTCTGCCCCACCTCCCTCAGATCTCCACCCCCCTTAGGACAATAAACTCCTTTTTACCCTTTCTGTGGGTAAAAAAAGGTCAACCATGTTAGGTCAAAAGGACAACAGAAGGCATGCAACTGTTGAGAAGCAATGAAAGCCCTGCATGCTCCCTTTATGAACATTAGGTACATCCTTCCAAGTGCATAAATGCATTGTGTGTGTCTACAGCATGCCATCCCTGTCTTTGAAAGCATTTAACTCATTCAGAAGGAGAAATTATTTCATAGGATTTTGTTTCAGTACTCCTCCTAAACGGCCTCAGGGGAAAAAAACTACAGGAAAAACCACTCCCCCCACCAAAAAAAAATTTGTTCTGTGATTTTTCTGGGCCTTTATTTCTCTACTTCCAACCAAAGAATCCTGGAACTATAGTAAGGATCTTTAACAAAGACCTTAACCCCCCAAAATAAACACACACACACACACACACACAAGTCCACAGTTATTTAGATAAAATAGTTGCAACTGAATCTGTTCGAAACCATTCATTCCACAAAAGTAGTTTGTCATTTACAGTACTTTTATTTTTATTATGAATTTTAGACTTGGATACAAAAACACACAATACACACAGATCATTTGCAGGACTACTGAGCACCTGGACACTTTAAGGGCTGCCACCAGGTGGCACTGTTAGTGTATAGTATGCCGGGCATATTTGTTTAGCTCAGATGTGGGCAAATTATGGCCCAAATTATGGCTACTCAGCTTGTCCGAGCTTTCCCTTCAGCCCTCAAGCTTCTGGACATTTCTTCGGAGGGCTGGCCCACGGGACTGCAGCATTGGCTTCTGGGCCGATGCTCCTGCACATGGCCATTGAGAGTAGCAGGAGCGCCACATCTGGTTCTTCACTAATGTTTGAAACCGCTAGCCCTCAAAAGTAGGCTGACTCTATGGTTGCCATCCTCCAGGTAGGCCCTGGAGTACTCCTGGAACTGCAACTGATCCCCAGACTAGAGAGATAAGTTCCCCTGAAGAAAAGGGCAGCTTCAGAGAGTAGACTGTGCCATTATACCTCACTGAGGTCCCTCAATCTCCAGGAATTCCCCAACGTGGAGTTGGTAACCTTGGGAGTCCCAGATGCGGCTCTCAGACTGAAACATTTGCCCACACCCTGTTTTCAACCTAGGTCTGCCTGAATATCCCATAAAACAGGGGAAAGGAAGGTGGGATTTTAGAGCAGAGGAGTGAGGGAAAGGATCCCTCCCCTCGCTCATTTGTTTAAGCCATGTCACCTCCTCCCCAGATGTGAGCTGACCCCACTTCGGGTACCCATACCCATTTCAAGACAAGACATTTGTGGGGAGATACCCTTTGGGAAGAAGGGACAGTCTAGCTTCCCCCACTTGCAAACTCCTTTTGTTCTTCAAATCAGCCCACCACCCTATTTTCTACATGACTGGTAGAGACCTGAGTGAAAAACTGATTCTCGCCACATCGGAGAATGGAACAGCACAGCAGGCAGCTAGAGGGAAAGCAGAGAAATGGACGTCGGGAATGGCTGTTTCACTATTCCCTCTCAGCCTGTTTTCCGGCTAAAAATGGCCACCCCAAGATGTTTTTCTCTTTTATGGGCATCCCCCCCCCCGAGTGGGTAAAAAGAGCTTGGCAGTGAAATTTTTCCGGCGGGGAAACAAGGAAACCGTTAAATAACTGCCCACCACACACATAACCAACCATCATTTAATGTGTCATCATTTTGCCTATCTTCCTTGCCGGTGTTTCTGTGATTCATTTCTATCTTCTGCGCCATCTTTGCAGTTTATATGACATACGTGTACCAAGATAGCACAACCTTTCCCTCCTGGAAAATTCGTCACTTTTAACAGGGAAACAACTGACGTGAGGAAACCGAAAACGGCACAAAAGCATCGATTCACACGAGGGAGAAACAACCCTGAGACCGGTTTTTCAAGTCTGAATGGCAGGGCTGGGCAATTGGGTAGCAGCCTCATCTATGAAGTACGCGGCGGTACATGCAGAAACACATTTTTTTTCCTAACCGGGTTGTCTACCCTTTTCTGCATTTGTGGCTTACAAGAATCAGCTTTTTGCAAAGTTCCATCCCTCCAAATGTCGGAGGGAAACACGCTGCCCAGGCTGCAGCGGGCAGAAAAGCTTAACTGTGGGCAGTTTCATCTACTATGAAACTAATGAAGCTTAAGCTTCAGGGCCCCTAATCCCAGAGGGTCCCTGAAGCAACTTTTTTTTTTAATGAGTGAATTTAATGAGTATGGCCCATTTTCAAGGACTCCACCCCACCACCCTGTTCTCCGTCATTTGGGCCTCGAAGTCCTTGCAAGGATGTTACCCTATTGTTGCTGGTGCAAAGGGGGCCCCCATAACAGTTCAAGCTTCAGGGTCCCCAAAAATGTAGGTCCGCCACTGACGGTGGGTCCTGTCTCTCTGTTGCCAGCTTCCTCCGCCAGTGCCCTTGATCCCGGTGGCACAAAGACCCCTTTCCCAGCAGGACTGGTTCCATGGCTCCCTGACCCGGCAAGAAACGCTGTCCCTGCTGTCCCGTGAAGGAGACTTTTTGGTGAGGGAGAGCCAAGGCCAGCCTGGAGGATACGTCCTGTCGGTGATGAGTGGAGGACAATGCAAACATTTTATCATCCAGTGTTTGAAGGTAAGAGCGTGGAGTGTTGCTTTGGACCTAAATTTCCAGTGTTCAGGAGTGCACCCAGTGTTTGGTAGTAACCAGAATAAGACCCAGATCATCTGGGATGAGGAGAAGACATTCTGTGTGGACTATATGTCTTCTCAACAGGCTGACTGGAAAAATTAAGCCAAGCCTGTTTCTTTCGATCAGACATTGGGAGGTTCTCTAACTCTTTCTACTTGCTATTTTTTATAAAAGGAGGCAAAGTATTGTTTACCTCCAGGTATTTCCCAACCCAGAGCTGGCAACCCTAATTATACCTAGGGTTGCCAGGTCCCTCTTCGCCACCGATGGGAGGTTTTGGGGGCGGAGCCTGAGGAGGGTGGGGTTTGGGGAGGGACTTCAATGCCGTACAGTCCAATTGCCAAAGCAGCCATTTTCTTCAGGTGAACTGATCTCTATCGGCTGGAGATCAGTCTCAATAACAGGAGATCTCCAGCTAGTACCTGGAGGTTAAAACTAAAGAGGGAGGCAGCACGAGGCTCAACAACAACTACAAAAAATAACAGATAAGCCTAAGCTTGTTTTTAAGAAATGTTATTTCATTCCTCAAGCAAACAAGAAACAAAAAAATACTCTTAAGAAAGAACCGTGTTAATTCACACTTAGGAATGCCTCGCAGGGCTTGCCTTAAAGCATAATCATGCCACATTTGGCAATGAAAAAAAACATAAATATAAGTACATGTAGCCACTAAGGGCTTATAGAATACATACAGCCACTCCGGGCTTACACTTTTTCAACCATGACTAAAGTGCACGTATTATAAGTCCGACTGGAAGTTCCGTGCTGTCACGTGTATAAATCAATGAAACACAGGGACAAGAAAACAGCTGATGGTTGCAAGGACGCGTTTCGAGAAAATCTTCTTCAGCTTGCAAACCACGTTGATGCTGTAAATCCCAATGCGAATTGCTTTCAGTTGTCAAACATTGATGCTGTCAAACATTGTTGCAAATTCTAGAGTACAAGGGACAAAGCGATATAATAGTGATGTATCTACAGGCTAAATGACAAAGGTAAAAAGCAGACAGAAAGGCACAAAGTAGCTTACCCAGAGTTTATGGGACAACCAACACGGCTCTCCGAGTTTTCAGTGTGCTATGACAATACACTCAGCTGTTACGTTCCAATTGCCAGCTAGTTTTCTTAAAGTGGCAGTGGTCTATTACAAAAAGCACGAGAGGTCGAAATCGGTATTCAATCCGGTGGGGGCTAAGGTTTTGAATAGAAATATGAACCTTCTCTCTTGACAGTTTAAAATCTTTTTCACATCTTGTGCTTGAAACGGCTTTGGATGGCATTGCCACAAGACAAAGAACTGCAAATCGCGGTCTGTATGGCCATGGCTAATAAAGTGACTGACTGCCGGAGCGTCTTTTACTTTTGCCCTGATTCTAGCGCGATGTCCGCCAATCCGAAGTCTCACTTGGCGAATCATGCAACCTACATACCCCATTGGCAACCCTAATTATACCCCATTAAAGTCCTTCCCTACCCCAAACCCTGCCCTCCTCAGGCGCCACCTCCAAAATATCCAGGTATTTCCCAACCTGGAGCTGGCAACCCTACTCCAGGTTAACCTGGGCCTCCAAAATTTTGTTTCTTTATCCCACCCTCCTTGGCAGCTCTGGGTTCATTCCTTATCAGGTGCAGTTTTATCTCATTCTTCCCTTCTGCAGCTCTCCCTGCTCCTCTCCATAACATAAACATCTTCCTTGTACCACTGCCAGTTTACATCGTCCATCAGGGGACTGTTAATAACTCCAAAGATGGCTTGTAATTCACCTTTGCTTGTTTTTCTCCTGTTTTGCTGGTTCATTCAGTCTTTCTTTTTTTGTCACACTGCCAGATGGTTCCACTCTGGTTTGGGCCCAGATCTTGAAGCGTCTTTGGTAAGCACTACCCTAGCCTCTCCACTCTCTGTTACTAATTATGGACATTCTTCTCTGCAGGGCAGATACCACTTTGAGCCAACCGGCCCCAGTTTCTCGAGCATCCCTCAGCTGATTCACCACCACTTAAAAACGCACCAGGGGCTCACAGAAAGATCCCCTGCGCTCTTGCGCAATCCTGTTGTACGGGTATGTCAGGAGAGAGAAGAGTTTCGTCATTCAAAATGTCAAGTGTCTGTGTGAATTAGGATTGCCATTTTCCTGCTACTGACAGGGGAGTCCCCACTAGTACTCCCCCCACCCCCTGCCAGCACTCAGTGGGGAAGCAGGGGGGAAATGAGTGGCCGAAACAGCAGTCTTCCAATGCCATGATGTCATTTCTGGCAACACAGCCAGAAGTGACATCACCACATTGTGGGACACTAATATTCACTCCAAACTCTATGGTTTTACCTTTTAATAAAGATGCAAAAATTTGCACCCTTGCTAAGTTCTGTACTTTTTTTTAGTGAAGATGCAAAAATTTGAACATAGGAGTTTCTGCAAGAAGTTCTATAACAATTTAAGAAGGATGTAGACAAGCTGGAACATATCCAGAGGAGGGCAACAAAGATGTTGAGGGGTCTGGAGACGAAGTCCTATGAGGAAAGGTTGAAGGAGCTGGGTATGTTTAGCCTGAAGAGGAGAAGACTGAGAGGGAACATGATAACCTTCTTCAAGTACTTTAAGGGCTGTCATATAGAGGAGGGTGCCAAGTTGTTTTCTGTTGCCCCAGAAGGTCAGACCAGAACCAACAGGTTGAAATTAAATCAAAAGAGTTTATGTCTAGACATTAGGAATAATTCTCTAAGAGCAGTTCCTCAGTGGAACAGACTTCCTCGGGAGGTGGTAAGCTCTCCTTCCCTGGAGGTTTTTAAGCAGAGGCTAGATGGCCATCTGTCAGCAATGCTGATTCTGTGACCTTAGGCAGATGATGAGAGTGAGGGCATCTTGGCCATCTTCTGGGCATGGAGTAGGGGCCACTGGGGGTGTGGGGGTGAGGTAGTTGTGAATTTCCTGGATTGTGCAGGGGTTGGACTAGATGACCCTGGTGGTACCTTCCAACTCTATGATTCTATGATTCTATGAATGTTGTTCCCCAAACCATGCCCTGATTAAAATATATGAGTGTGTTTGTGAGTTTGTGTGTGTGTGTGTGTGTGTGTGTGAAACAGAACCACTTCTCTAAAACATTCTATTAAACTTTCTAAAATTAGCCTTTCTCCTAGTTAGAGTGCTCTTTCACTACATCTTCAAATGTATGTGTAAAAATGTCATTCAACCGCAAGCATCCCTTTAGCCTCTTGCTCAGGGGTAAAGCATTCTTTCCCGAACTTGGCAAAGAAGAGACTGTAAATATGTATGATTCTAACAGCCTCTCCATGAAGCATCTGAACATTGGCCAAGCAAGCTGCCTACGTGCATTTGGGTTCCTGCAGGCTCACATATGTCCTTTGAATGTGGAATCTGAAAGCTTTGTGTGATTTTGTAGCATTAGGTGATCTATAAATCTGTAAGAAACGACTGGTTTTTATCTCATCTTCATGCTCTGAGAATGAGCCCTCTGAATAAACGATATCACCTAAAGTCTCTAAGTACACATTATGTTTTTATAGCATCCTCCCTGGGTCCTGGCAAGCAGACATTCAATGTGACTCCCTTGCTCAGTTGTCAAGCGTAGAGTCCCAATTTGGTGCATAGGGTGTATCGTAGGGTTGCCAACCTCCTGTTGTGGCCTGGAGATCTCCTGGAATTACAATTTATCTCTAGAGATCAGTTCTCCTGGAGAAAATGGCTGATTTGAAGGATGAGCACTATGGCATTATACCCTGTAGAGGTCCCTCCCCTTTCCAAAACCACCCTCCCCCAGCTATACCCCCAAATCTCCAAGGATTTTCCAGCCCCACAGTTGGCAACCTTAGCTAGGACAACTGAGACCCTGGAGAAAATGGCAGCTTTGCAAGGTGGACTTTATGGCACGATACCCTGCTGTGCCCCCCTCACGAATCTCCAGGAATTTCCCAGCCTGGAGTTGGCAACCCTCAACACTGAAATAGGTGGGCAATTTGGCTTCATCTGGCCGGGCTCCTCTTATCTTAAGATCATGGATTGTTTTGTTTTCTTGTCTTTTTGTAGGCAAAATGGGACCTCAGCCACAGTGATGTGATTTTGGGTGAGCTACTGGGCAGTGTAAGTGGCAGCAGGTTCTGAATGCTCCTCCTCTGTTTTTGAAGACTTGTGTTCCCGGTCTCATGTGAACAGGGCTAAGGAGAGAACACAACGAAGCATCTGACAAGAGGGACGGGTCTGTCTGTCTCCGGGGCTGCGAGAAGTCCTTCAAGCAGTAGGTCCCAGACTGCAAAAGGCACATAACGCCTTAAACCAAGCACAGAAGCAACACAGTTCCTCCCAAACATCTCTAATACAATGGAAATAATTTGTTCCCACCAAAAGATAGGCTGCCGTGTTCTGAGTTAGTGGAAGTTTCCAGGTTGCCTTCAAGGGCAGCCCCACGTGTCAAACCGTTTTTTCCGGATGGATTCATTCTTTTCTCCTTCCCCAGGGGAATTTCGGGGAGGTATACAGTGGCCGCTTGTCCTACGACAACACTCCTGTGGCTGTGAAGACCTGCAGGGAACACCTTGCTCCGGAAACAAAGGAGAAATTTCTCATGGAAGCCAGGTTAGGGAACAGATGGGCTGCAAAACCCGCCCCCCACAGCTGTCTCCATTTAGAAGAAAAAGAGGACGAGGAGCTGGTTTTTATATGCCAATTTTCTCTACCTTTTAAGGAGAATCAAACCAGCTTACAATCACCCTCCCCACAACAGACACCTTGTGAGGTAGGTGGGGCTGAGAGAGCTCTAAGAGAACTGTGACTAGCCCAAGGTCACCCAGCTGGCTTCGTGTGTAGTAGTGGGGAAACCAACCCGGTTCACCAGATTAGAGTCTGCTGCCCATGTGGAGGAGTGGGGAATCAAACCCGGTTCTCCAGATTAGAGCCCACCACTCTTAACCACTACACCACGCTGGCTCTCTAACTAGGATGTCCCTTTTTGGTTCCTGTCCCTGGCAAATCCATGTCCCTATTTTGTCTCTTGGGGATGAAGGAGGTTTTGAGGAACCCTTGTTAAATGGAGAGTGGTTCTTTGTTTTCAGCTGCAGATGAATTTTCTTCTACAAAGTGATAACTGTGTTGTGTGTTGCTCTATTGCAGCTTGTGAATTTTATATTGTATTTTTGCATTGTGTTTTGGATTACTGTTTCTTAGTCTTGAGGTCATATTAATAAGCCACCCTGGGCAGGAAAAGCAGGCTATAACTGTTTAAAATAAACAAATTGCATGTGCACACGGGATGTAAAACGTGACCCAGATCTTCTGGCCTGCTTTCCATGTCTCGGAAAGTCAAATGTTATTTCTTATGTGTGATGGTGCGCATGCGTAATACAAAGCCACAAGTCCACACAGCTGTCAGCTTGTGAACCACCTCTTCATTTGAGGGCTTTTCTTTTATAGTGAGGTCAACAGCAGAAACGGGGAGGGTTTTGAAACTCAAAAGGATTGGATTTTCAAATGTGGCCAGCACTGACCTGGAGGGAGACACCTTAGCCTGCCAACATCCTCAACCTTCTGCTCCATTTCTGCTAGGATCCTGAGGCAGTACCGCCACCCAAACATCGTCCGCATCATTGGCATCTGTGCACGGAAACAGCCAATCCTTATCATCATGGAACTGGTGTCTGGTAAGGGGCAAGTGCCTAGCAACCAGCGGGAAGATTGGGGGTGGCAACGTGGGGACTGTGATAGGGTTGCCAGGTCCACCATCGGCGGGAGATTTTGGGGGTGGAGCCTGAGGATGGGGAGGTTTGAGGAGGGGAGGGACTTCAATGCCATAGAGTCCAATTGCCCAAGCGGCCATTTTCTCCAGGGGAACTGATCTCTGTCGGCTGGAGATCAGCTGTAATAGCAGGAGATCTCCAAATATTACCTGGAGGTTTAAACAATCTTAAATATACAACCTGTGCCAGTATTAAGGATACTCCTCTTCAAGTTGTATTATTTTGCCTTGGGGCTCTCCCCTGGACCTTTCTGCACCCTAGAAGGAACTGGACCTCCGGGCACCAATTGGAACCTTCATGGTCAAGAATGGGTGCAGACGCGGTTGTTGTCTATGACTTGGACCTTCTCGCGTCGTTGCTGAACTGCAGTTCTTTTCCCTTGTATGTTTCATGTTGTTAGGTTGTCTTAGGTAGTTAGGGGATTTTTGCTATTGTGTTTAATTGTTTTCAGGCAACAGCATGAAGTAAAGCTGGAATTGCCTAGCAATAAAAGATTTAAAGTGTATATTTTCCTATTATGGACTGTTGATTTATGAGCTTTCGTATTACCTGGAGTTTGGCAACCCTAGACTGTGACATTGCATGTGCCATCCCATCGCTTCCAGCAAAGCCCCGGAAGTGACGGAGGGTACCTCTAGGAATTCCTAGAGCTACTTTCCATGATGCCTCAGTTTCATTTCCCTCCTATTACCGCTTGGAGCAGCGTCAGGCAGTGCGACTGGCAAGCCAAGGGCAGGTCCACACTGTGGTGCAAACAGGAGTGGCAGCTGTGGGTCAGCCCAGATGTTGTAAACCTCTGGGATGTAAGGGTACGGTTGCGGGTCCCGTTGGGGCCGCTTCTCAGGGCAACAGCCCATGCATGCCTGTTTGTGGTCATTGCAGCACATGTACAATGAAACGGGAGGCAATAATCTGAGTGTAAATGTGTAATGCATCACAAAAGTGCGTGAAAGGAGTTAAAACCCCACCTTTTTTTTGATACATTACACATTTACAATGTCAATTGTTTCTGCTTTATTTATTTGTGTGCATTTGTTATTGGTATATTGAGCAATGTTTGTAATTGTTTGCTTGTTAAGTATTTTTCTCATATTGTGGGTTCAGGTGGAGTTGACGGACATTTTCAGGAGACCTGTACTCAAATTTCTATTCAGTGAGAATGCTCACTGTGTAATCTCTCATAGCTTTGGGGGGCAGGGCTAGGTGTCATGCCATGTCATGCCATGCCGTGACATCACTTCTGGTTGCATAACCGGAAGTGATGTCACACATCGCTGGGATGGTCAAGCAATCCCCCCCAAAACAGGTGTGCACTTCTGTTGATTCTTATCCAGTTTTACATGCCAGTAGCCATCTTTCTCATCAAGAACGCTAAACAACTTCTTCGTGCAAAACTCTTCCTGACATCCTCACCATTGGGGGCAGAGAAATGCTGCCTCCAGAGCTGCCAGCCAGGCACTCTAGTACCTGGCCTGTACATCCCTCCGCAGCTAGCCTCTCCGGGGTTCTGCGGGGTCTGGTGAAGGTGGAGATGATGCCGACTGTCACCTTTCTTCAGTTGTTGGTTCCAAACCCAAGGGCTGCTGCAGTCATCTTGTTTGTGGTTTCCTAGAGGCACCTGGTTGGCCACTGTGTGAACAGACTGCTGGACTTGATGGGCCTTGGTCTGGACTTGATGGGCCTTGGTCTGATCCAGTAGGGCCTTTCTTATGTTCTTATGGCTCCACCAGTGGAACTTACGACTGGGACTGAAGGTTTCTTTCTGAGCTCGAAGGGCCTGCCTCCTCTGGTGGCATGCCTGTTGGTAACTGTACCCTTGGTTCTGCCCCAATTGCCTCCTCCTCATCTGAGGACACCTCTGCACACCCCAATCCCAATCAGGAACAGAAGGAGGAATGTGGCAGGCCTGCCAGAAGGTTTTGGCTCAACACTTGCTGGAACAGCTCCGCCTGCAGACGATCCCAGGTTCAAGGTCCACCATCTCCAATTAAAGAATTTTAAGTGACAGGTGTGGGAAAGACCTTTCTCTACCTGGGACCCTGGAGAGCCACTGTCAATTGGAGCAGAGAACACAATATAAGCCAATAGTCCGACCCTGCATAAAGCAAGTTCATATGTTCAGAATGGAGAAAAACTCTCAAAGACAATAATGGTAATATTGGGAGGAGGAAAAGAAAGAAGAGTCGGTTTTTGTACCCTGATTTTCTCTACCTTTTATGGAGTCTCTGTGACTAGCCCAAGGTCACCCAGCAGGCTTCATTTGTAGAAGTGGGGAAACAAACCCGGTTCTCCAGATTAGAGTCCACCGCTCCTAACCATGCTAGCTCTGGAGGGAGTTCTGAATGTATTGAATCACCTGAGTTTTCTTTTATTTTTTCCTCTCTCTTGTCCTCTTCTCCAGGTGGGGATTTCTTGACCTTCCTGCAGTTGGAAGGGAGCCGGCTCTGGGTGCGAGATCTCATCCGCTTTGCAATCCACGCTGCAGCAGGCATGGCTTACCTGGAGAGCAACTGCTGCATCCACAGGTACAGAGATGGCAAGAAGCAGACATTCTTAATTTGCTAGATTCATTGCTCTTTCAACACATTGTTTCTCATCCTGTATTCAGCCAACAGCTATCCATCATTGAGCTGGGGGCGGGGGGAACAAGAGCCTTAATTTGAATTCTTGTTAGTACAGTAGCTCATTCCCACACGTTTCTCATTTTTATTACATTGCTGTAAGTCGCCCCAAGTAACAGGTTGCCTTACAAAAAGATACCTGACACATTTAACCACAGCCTAACTGCAACCTTATATGCACATCAGCTAGTTCACAACCTTCCATCATATTCTTCTGTGACCAAGAAATTAAACCCACATGGAGCTGCAAAGAGAGGACCAGGCGTGGTTTCTCAGCAGCTAGGATCACGGTGTGCCAAGGATTTCCGTCTCTCACATTGCCCTTCCTCTAAGGAGCTCAGGGGGGGCATGCATTGTTCTCGCCCTTCACAACAACCCTGCGAGGTAGGTTAGGGAGAGTGACTGATCCAAGGTTATCTCATGGCTGAATGGGGATTTGAACCCAAGTTGCCCCACGCCTAATCTGACACCCTAACCACTATGCTGCACTGGCTGGATGGTTTAGCTGTCACCTCAGAGGTATTACAACTACAAGTATAATTCTGTGACTCCCCCAGCAGATGTGAAGTGGGGAAGATGTATAACCCTGCTTTGAACCATAATTGGTCAAAACTTGTCTTCTGATGCTGGAGGGGTCTGGCTTTTAGTGATGAGGGTCTCACAGAGTGTTCAAAGCCTGTGCAGAGAGGGTATTGCACCTGGGTTGCCTGGTCCCCCCGGTCACCACTGGGGGATGGGGGGGGCAAGAATGCCAGATCCTGGTTGGGAAACTCCTGGAGATTTGGGGGCAGGGCCTGGGGAGGACAGGAACCTCAGTGGAGTACAAGGCCATAGAGTCCACCCTCCAAAGCAGCCATTTTCTCCAGGGGAACTGATCTCTGTAAGTCAGGAGATGAGCTGTAATTCCAGGGGATCCCCAGGTCCCACCTGGAGCCTGGCACCTCTATTTCACATACACACACCATCCATCATAATGATAGCCTTTTTGCTAATAATTATTAGAAATAACAATATTAATGAAGACTTCAACATTTGGTCAATAAATCAATTGGAAGATTTTGGTTGATTAAAAGGTATCCTTCATTTTGAACAGCAACCTTTTAAAACATTTGAACAAATACTTATAACAATTGCAGGTGGTAAGTGCTATGGTAGAAAAGGCATTTCCTCCTCTTAGATTGAGCAGGGGGAAAGACATTTCTTAGTACACAAATTATAGCGCGCAGTATCATATAAGAGGCATATCTTCCTGTATGCCACACACAGAGAGAGAGAGAGCACGAGCAGAGGAGTGCCTCTAGGGTTGCCAACCTCCAGTTACTAGCTGGAGATCTGCCATTACAACTGATCTCCAGCCGACAGAGATCGGTTCACCTGGAGAAAATGGCCTCTTTGGCCATTGGACTCTATGGTATTGAAGTCCCTCCTCTCCCCAAACCCTGCCCTCCTCAGGCTCTGCCCCAAAAACCTCCCACCGGTGGTGAAGAGGGGCCTGGCAACCCTAGTGACAACCCCCCCTTCTGTCTAGACTCCTGGGACCCCCATTCCTTCCACCCCTTCTTCATGCCCAGGTCCACTTTCTAACCTTTTGACAGAGATCTGGCTGCTCGGAACTGTCTAGTGGGGGAAGGCAGTGTCCTCAAGATCAGCGACTTCGGTATGTCCCGGCAGGAGGAGAGTGGTGTCTACTCATCCAAGGAAGGCCTGAAACACATCCCAATCAAATGGACTGCGCCCGAGGCTTTGAAATATGGTCAGGTCATCTTAAACTGTTGCTTTTCAAGAAAGGGTGGCCATGGTATGGATGGTGATGGAAACTTAGGTTGTAACACCTAGGCAGCCATTCTAAATGTGCTGCTCTCTGGAGATTGGAGGGAGAACTGAAGATCTCCCACAAGAGATCTTATTAATCCACTATTTAAGAGAGAGTTAAGTGTGGACCTTGGAGCCCCGTGGCACAGAGTGGTAAGCTGCAGTACTGCAGTCCAAGCTCTGCTCACGACCTGAGTTCGATCCCAATGGAAGTCGGTTTCAGGTAGCCGGCTCAAGGTTGACTCAGCCTTCCATCCTTCTGATGTCGGTAAAATGAGTACCCAGTTTGCTGGGGGTAAAGGGAAGATGACTGGGGAAGGCACTGGCAAACTACCCCGTAAACAAAGTCTGCCTAGGAAACGTCGGGACGTGACGTCACCCCATGGGTCAGGAATGACCCGGTGCTTGCACAGGGGACTACCTTTACCGTCACCTTTTAAGTGTGGACCTGGCCCAGAGCCGTTGGACATCTGTATTGCTCACTGGTCAGCATTCCCGTGTTTGCCCATATCTTTAAATTTAAATAAATTCTTCTGTGAGTAATGCTTGCTACGTCGGTCTTCGGTTGCATTAACCACAACCCATCCCCTCCATCCTTGGTTTGATTCACTTCTGCAGGCCGGTATTCTACAGAGAGTGATGTCTGGAGTTATGGCATTCTCTTGTGGGAGATCTTCAGCTTAGGGAACACTCCATACCCTGGAATGTCTAATCAGCAAGTGATCAGCCAGGTGGAAAGAGGTAAAGAGAAGATGGGGGGTGGAATAGGGTTCCCAGCCGCCTGCTAGTGGTGGGCAACTGCCCACCGATTCCTGCCACTGCCCACCGACACTCAGCTGGTCGCCGGGTGGAAACAGGCTGGCAGAAAGGGGAACAATCCGTGACCCTGCACAATGATGTCACTTTCAGCACGATGTGGAAGTGCCAGCATCACACTGGGGGGACACTTTATCTCTCTCACAAAACTCTATGGAAACAATAGAATTTTGGGGCAAGTGCTAGAGCGTCCTCCCCCCCCCCCCGATGTGATGCTAGCAAGACGTCATAGTGTGGGGTCGCAGATCGCTACCCCCTTGTATCTGCCTCCCAACAACTCCTGGCGGGACCTTGCAACCCTATGGTGGAAAGTGATTGATAACATCATAAGTAACCCCTTCATCACCACCTTTCCACATACCCCCCTAGATCCTGCAGGCTTCTTATATGAAAATAGCAGTCCTATATTGAGTCCAGCCATCACTCCATCTATCCCAGAATTGCCTGCTCTGATGAGCAGCATCTCTCCTGGACACACAATCCATTACTATGATATGCCTTCCAGAATTGGCATGCAGCTGCCCTACACAGAATCAATAGGATTACCAGCCCTGCAATGGCAAATGCCAGGAGATTTTGGGGGCAGTCCCTTGGGAAGGTGGAGTTTGCATGCTCCAAAATTTCCCCCAATCCCTATGGTAAAGACCATAGAGACTGCTGAAATTCCTAGACTGTATCGGAGGATGTGATGCCACTTCTGGGGTAGATACATAGGTAGAGTTAGAGGATGCGACATCACTTCCAAGTGATGCTCTAGAAATCCCTCCTGGCTCTATGGTCTTTTATCATAGAAACTGGGGAAATTCCTAGAGTGTCACCATCAATGCTGTTTCCCCTCCCCCATTTTTCTCCCACTCCTCAAATCATCAACAGTGGGGGATTGAGAGTGGTTTAGCTAGGCCCCCATTGGAGAACTGAAGGTTTTGCCTTGATGCTGATTCATCTTGATAGCAACACTGCAAATTTACTGTTGGTGGATTTTAATTCTCCTTTATTCCATCACGCCTGTGCAAAGGAGAAGTGCGGTGGTGAATAAGGTGGGTCCTTCCACAGCCTGGAAGCCCCACTTTCCCCTCACTTCCCCTTCCTCTGGGCTCCCTCTGGGAGGTTTTTTTTTTTTTTTTAAGCACTTTGAATGGCACTTTCCCAGCTCGGCTGCACTTAGGGTTGCCAACCTCCAGGTACTGTTACAAAAATATATACAACTTGTGCCAGAATTAACATTACTTAAGATAATTGGCAGCACGAGGGCTCAGATAGAATAAATCACAACAAAAGAACATGCAAATTGCAATAATTTACTGGCATTAACTTCATGCCACAACACTAACTAACAGAGTTTCTGTCTATTATAACATCAAATTAAAGCAGACACCAATAAACGCAAAAAAGAATGCAAAAAATAATAATAATAGTATAGCAATGCAGCACTATACAAATTATGCAGAAAAGGGGCGAAAAGCCTCAAATTCAGCTGTAACTGCACCTACTTCCACTTGATCTGTAACAAATACGGAAGAAAAGTCCTCGGTGGAATCAAACGTCAATCAGTGGGTGTGTCAGGTCCAAGAGGAGCCCAGAGGCAGAGAGGTCGAAGGAGAAAGAGAATGTGTGGCTAGTCGTGTGACCACGTTTCGAAAGGCTTCAGCTCATTGTGAATATTAATGATGAGACCAACAGCAACTAAAAATGAATTCGTTTTTAGCAGTTAGGGGGTTGTTCCTTTCTCAGAGTAGTCCAGTTTAGGAAATTCCTGGAGGTTGGGGATGGCGACTGAGGATGGTGGAGTTTGGGATTGGGAGGGAGTTCAGTGGGGAGGTGATGCCTGCCGTACAGTCCACCCTCTGAAGTTGCAATGTCCTCCAGGAAGACCGGTTTCTGTCGTCTGGACATCAGTTGTAATTCTGGGAGAACTCCAGGCCTCAACTGGAGGTTGGCAACCCTACAATGGCTCTCTAGATAAACTAGTTGCTGAACAGGGATTTAAAATATCTCAGAGTTGTCAGTTCTACAGGAAACCATGCATGATGTAGTGGTTAAGAGCAGTGGACTCTAATCTGGAGAGCCGGGTTTGATTCCCCACTCCTCCACATGAAGCCTGCTGGGTGACCTTGGGCCAGTCACAGTTCTCTCAGAACTCTCTCAGCCCCACCTATCTCACAAGGTGTCTGCTGTGGGGAAGGGAAGATGATTGTAAGCCACTTTGAGACTCCTTAAAGGTAGAGAAAAGCAGGGTATAAAAACCAGCTCTTCTACTTGTCTAACCTGTTAATCTCTCTCTCCCCCGGATAGGCTTCAGGATGCGAGCCCCAAAGCGTTGCCCTATGGACATCTACGATCTGATGCTGAGGTGCTGGGATCGTGATCCCCATGGGCGCCCAACGTTTTCTGCCATCTACAAGGAGCTGTTGCATCTTCACTGGGATCCTGAATGATGTTTTACTCAAGATGCAGCTATGAAAACATATGCCCACCCCCTGATAAATCTCTCTAATGCTACCTGTAGCTTTCCTTTCTCTGGTGGGTTATTTTTTGCCTGGGATAGAGTGGCCTACTGTTGCTACCTTCAGTATTCAAGGTTTTGCTACTGTGTTCTGCAATCCAATACGAGTGACGCAAGATTCCTTGCCAGGTTGCAGATGTCAAAGCATACACAACTATGCTTACCTGGAGAGGTTTGCCTGGCATACAGTGGAATATTGCAAGGGATTTGGGGTAGAATGCTTCACTGGCACTCCTCCTTTAAAAACCCAGCAACATCAATCCCAGTGATCCTAGTACTTCTCATCTAGCACTACTACATAACCCATTTTGCCCCTCCTTTTGTTCTAGGTAAAGATACAAGACTGGCATTATGGTGTAGTGGTTGACGTGTCAGACTTGGATCCGGGAATCCCAGGTTCGAATCTTCACTCTGCCATGCAAACTTGCTGGGTGACCATGGGCCAGTCACACACTCAGCTCTGACCCTGGCAAGTATTTGGATGGGAGACCTCCAAGGAAGACCAGAGTCGTGACGTGTAGGCAGGCAATGGCAAACCAACTCTGAACACATGAAGCTTCCTTATACTGAATCAGACCCTTGGTCCATCCAAGTCAGTATTGTCTACTCTGACCAGCAGCGGCTTCTCCAGGGTCTCAGGCAGGGGTCTTTCGCATCACCTACTTGCTCAGTCCCCTTAACTGGAGATGCCGGGGACTGAACCTGGGACCTTCTGCTTGCCAAGGAGATGCTCTACCATTGAGCCACGGCCCTTACCTCTGAACCTCTCTTGCCTTGAAAACCCTACAGGGTCGCCATAAGCCAGTTGTGACTTGACGGGGGGGGGGGGGGGAAGGTACACAGTAAACTGAAAGAGATTTCCTACTGATTTATTTAGTACAGATATATTGTAATACTATGTTTTGTGAAATAGAACCCACTTCATCAGATGTGAGAAGTTTATCCTATATTGGTAGACGTTAAGTGTGTACAAATATAAAATTAGAAAATTAAACACATGGCTATAGAGAGAAATATTGAGAGGCACAGGCTTGGCAAACTGAGAAGATGAGAAGGGCATTTTTGGCAGGAATTGCTTACCGTAGCTAGAAAGAAAAAAATGCTCCTGTTTCTTTTATACAACTAGGATGGCTTCTATAGATACTAACGGCCTGCCCCGACTGCTGCACTTGCAATATTTAACAGTAGTTTGAATATTGAATTAGTTCTTTCAACTGCCAAAAGTGTTGCAGCAACACCTATTGATGAAGCAATAGCAATAGGAATCATTCTTTTTCGGTGACTAGTATGGGGGTCGCCATAAGTCTGCTGTGACTTGATGGCAAAAAAAAAAAAAAAAAAAAAGATTTACAGCAAGCCAAGTGATTTGTTTTTATGACATTTGGTTTGGATCAGGGGTGGGGGGGAGTTAATGGAATCTTTGTCTGGGGACCCATGTTGGCTGTAAGCAGCCCTGCAGCTGGACTGCTGAACTCTGACCTTGCTGGCACAGACTCTCAGGGACAATTTGCATGTTACAAAGAAGAGAAGAAGAAGACGAAGAGTTGGTTTTTATACCCCAATTCTCTCTGTCTTTAAGGAGTCTCAAACTGGTTTACAATTGCCTTCCCTTCCCCGCATAACAGGAACCTTGTGAGGTAGGTGGGGCTGAGGGAGATCTGAGTAGGGTTGCCAGCTCCAGGGTGGGTAATACCTGGAGATTTTGGGGGCGGAGCCTGAGGAGGGTGGGGTTTGGGGAGGGGAGGGACTTCAATACCATAGAGTCCAATTGCCAAAGCAGCCATTTTCTCCAGGTGAACTGATCTCTGTCGGCTAGAGATCAGTTGTAATAGCAGGAGATCTCCAGCTAGTACCTGGAGGTTGGCAACCCTAGATCTGAGAGAGCTGTGACTAGCCCAAAGTCACCCAGCAGGTTTCATGTGTAGGAATGGGGAAACCAACCAGGTTCACCAGATTAGAGTCTGCTGCTCATGTGGAGGAGCAGGGAATCAAACCCGGTTCTCCAGATTAGAGTCCACTGCTCTTAACTACTATACCACACTGGCTCTCCATGCGTTTCCTTCATAGTTACCAGCACTTTAAATCAGATGTGCTGTTTGGAACAATAGTCTCAGGCATGTGCAGGATCAGGCCCATAGAATGTGAGGAGAAGGGAACATTATGTGTAGCAATCATTACATGAAATGTTCCCCAGTGGGGCAGATGGTGATTTAAGGTATGGACAATGGTGCTGGGGAAACGCTTAAGCCTCTTCTCCCCACGCATTAATGTGAATCAGGGCCCTGTGTGCCTGGGAATTACGTTCCGAACAGCACCTGTCTCACTGACATAAGGACTTTGTAATGTGAGAAGTGTTCCTCATTTACCATCCGGTGCTTGATTTATAACACAGGTGAGCATAATTTAAACTGGACGAATTTGCATTCCAACCAAGGAATGAACCACCAATAAACTTGGGCAGCATCTCTCGTTTGCACTCTGTACAGCTTTCTTCTTCCCGTTTGAGCTGTTCTTTTCCACAGTAGCAGAGCAGTGTGATCGTATTTTTAAAAAAACCTCCCTTAGGTTGTATTCAGATGCCGTGTTAAACCAACATTCAGCTGTCATTGTGCATGAACCTGAATTGCTACCAGGGTCATATGTGGACTTTGCTTCTGCCCCCTTCCCTCCTCATGCAGAGTGCAATAAATTCTGGGCTGCTTCCACAAATGGATGGGAAAAGGAGCCGCTGCAATAGAAACAGCAGCCAGCAGCTTGGAAGTCGGCAGGAATGGGGTCTGTGTGGCCTGTACCACTTGCTGTGGATGCTGTCCCCCTTCCACTTTGCTTTGTCACGTTAGCGCACACAAGCCATGACTCAAGGACAATCACATTGGGCTCCATGTTGTCCAGCAACCCTTTCTTTCCCCCTTCACAACTGATCCATGGTGCAAAGCTGTGCCACGGCTTGGCTTGCCAGCCCTCCAGCTATAGTCAATTGTCTTTGTCTGCCACTTCCAGTGGGAGAAAAAAATGCTGCTGGCCTCTGTGTTGGTATGTCACCTCCAGGTACAACCCAGAAATGACGATGGGAGCCAGCGTGGTGTAGTGGTTAAGAGCGGTGGTTTGGAGCAATGGACTCTGATCTGGAGAACCGGGTTTGATTCCCCACTCCTCCACATGAGCGGCAGAGGCTAATCTGGTGAACTGGATTGGTTTCCCCACTCCTACATATGAAGCCAGCTGGGTGGCCTGGGGCAAGTCACAGCTCTGATAGAGCTCTCTCAGCCTCACCTCCCTCACAGGGTGTCTGTTGTGGGGAGGGGAAGGTGATTGTAAGTCAGTTTGATTCTTCCTTAAGTGGTAGAGAAAGTCGGCATATAAAAACCAACTCTTCTTCATCTGTAGGACTTGCCAGAAACTTTACGGTTTTAGCAATTCCTAGAGCTACCCACCATCGCTACTGGGTTGTACCTGGAAGTGACGTAGTGACCAATGTCACATGTCCCCACCTCACAACATGTCTGATGGTTGCCAGGGTATGCCAGGCAAGCTTAGCCATGGCTCAGCACTGAAACAGAAAAAGCTCATTGTTACGGCAAACTCAGTAGCTGGATTTTAGAATTTAAGACACCAAAACCTCGGACCACTTTTCTTGGTAAAAACAAGATTTATTTAGCAATTGCTAGCCCCAGCTTTTTACTCTTGAGAGTAATAAAAAGAAAAGCTCGGCCCCGAACAAAGGTGGGCAAGAGATTTTTTTGGGCGAAAACGCACGGTCGCTTGAGCCTCCTTTCTTCCCTGTTCCAGCCAGAATTCAGCCAGGATCGAACGCACGAACGTTCTTCCCTGTTCCAGCCAGGATTCAGCCAGGATCGAAAGCACGAACGTTCGAAGAACGTTCTTTGAACGTTCGTGCGTTCGATCCTGGCTGAATCCTGGCTGGAACAGGGAAGAAAGGAGGCTCAAGCGACCGTGCGTTTTCACCCACTGTCTGTTTCTAACTTCTAAATATATTTCTCCAGAGGCCCTCTGATTTTGGAGTTTAGTAATGCTTTCTTATTTATTTATTTTTATTGTTAAAGGCCTGTTGGTTTTCTAAAAGCCTGCTACTTCACCATTAAAGGGCTCAAAAGGAGTAGAGGAAATGCAGAGCTTGGCTCTACCATTTTGAAGGTGGACATCTATCTTCACGTACTGGCTGCAGGTGGAGCATCTGGATGGACATTCCACTCACAGCTACATTGCGTTTCCTTTGCTTGTGGCATCTTGGTGCTGTTGCTTCAAGGCCAACTCCCAGAGGCCCTGTAGAACAGAGAGGCGCAGGTCTTGTGACCATAACTGGAGGAGGAATTTAGAGTGACTGAGGCCTAGTTGTGGCCTGTTTATAGGGTTGCCAACCACCAGGTACTAGCTGGAGATCTCCTACTATTACAACTGATCTCCAGCCGATAGAGATCAGTTCACCTGGAGAAAATGGCCGCTTTGGCCATTGGATTCTATGGCATTGAAGTCCCTCCCCTCCCCAACCCCCACCCTCCTCAGGCTTCACCCCAAAAACCTCCCGCCGGTTACGAAGAGGGAACTGGCAATCCTACCTGTTTAGTTAGTTGGCTGTTGTGTTCCAATAAACACCGTTCTTATGACCACCGCTGCCTGCAGCACGGATCCTTTCCCTCCCTAAAGGCTTAACACCCCTGAGCCAGATCAAAGAAGCTTTTCTTTTGGACCGTTTCAAAGAGGAAATCCCCAGGAAGCCCATGAATCATGATTGGAAAAAGACCAGCATTGTGCAGATGCTCCCAAAATGACTAGAGCATGCTCTGTTCCCTCCAGGGAAGCAGCCTTGGTGAAAAACAAACTGCTCATCGGCAGCTTACGTATGCAGACAAAGCAGGTTAAATGGGTTAAATCTCTCAGCAGCGAGTGGCTCCCTTTTGTAGTGTGCATGCACATGGACGTTAAGATGTCCATGTACATGGACATTAAGATGTCTTGTGGTGCGCAGCCTACTATGCCACACACTGCAGTTGCTGACGTACGTTGCTAACAGGTTGTAGGACGCCTATGTATTTTTAGGGTATCATAAACATAAGGAACAAACACTTTCTGGGCTTTTTATAGCCCTGCAGGAAAAGCAGCAGCTATAGGCCTTCAGCAAGGTGTAATGAAAGCGATGTGCAGTGTTACACGCAGGTCTCTTTTGTGTGCCAGGGTACCTTTCATGGGCCCCTTTCATACCATGCTGAGACCAACGCTGAAGGAAAAATAGAAAAGGCATTGAATAAAAGTCCTGCTAGTGCAAGCTACAACGTGAATATGTATTTGCAATCAGATGAAGAAACAACCAAGTTAAGACGAATAGTGGCAAGAGAGACAGGACAAGGGAAACAGACTAGTTTATGCATGGGTACTTTCACGCATGTTCTCCCCCTGTCTGTCTCGGTTGTTCCCTAGAGTTATGCATGAGTTTTCCCTCCATAAGAGATTACCTCGCTGCCAGACCTCACAAATCTCGGACCTTCCCGTTCCTCTGTTAACTCAGTTCTTCCCTCTCCCCTGAGCTCAGCCCAGGTGAAATCTCTGTGCATAAGGCAAAGTGTGGGACATGCAAGCTTAGTTTCACTCACAGCCAATTACAAAGCAGCAGGCCCAGAGGCAGGGATTCAAATGCTTCCTGCTTCTTGGGAGCTCTTTCTGAGCAAAAGAAAGGCTTTTTAAAACCGAGGCTTGGATTTCTCTCCTTCTTTTCAGATTGGTCTGTTTTTTGTTTTTTGTTCTTAAAATGCTTTTTTATGTGGCAATTGGGTTTGTGGGGAGGGAACTTTTCTTTAACTGCAGCCAATTATGAAGCAGCATTTCAAGGGGCGGGGATTCGAGTACTTCCTGATTTGAGCTTGGAGACTGCTGCTGCATAGACTCCCAACAGGAAAGTGTGGGACCCAGCAACGACCATAATGTTCATCCCACCACAGGGAAAGGTTTGCATAGCTCAATGGGAAAATATTTATTTACAGACAGAAGGTTGCAGGTTCAGTCTCTGGCACTTCCTGTGAAAGGTTGATTCCGGTCCAGTAGCACCTTAGAGACCAGCAAGAATGTTAAGGTATACACTTTTGAGATACGTATCTGACAAGGGAACTTTGACTTCAAATGCTTATGCCCCAAAATTCTTGTTGGTCTTTAAGGAGCTACTGGACTCGAATCAAGCTGGGGAGGGGCTGTGGCTCCGTGGTAGAGCCTCTGCTGTGCATGCAGAAGGTCCCAGGTTCAATCCCTGGCATCTCCAGTTGAAAGGATCAGGTAGTAGGTGATGTGAAACACCTCTGCCTGAGATACTGGAGAGTCCCTGCCAGCCTGAATAGCCAATGCTGACTTTGATGGACCGATGGTCTGACTCAGTATAAGGTGGCTTCATGGGTCCAAACCAACATGGGTACCTTTTGAAACTATCAAAGGATCTCTGTTGGTGGGACAAATGTTTCTATGAGGACGCTGTGTAAGAACTCTAAGCCTTGTTAGATCAGATTAAGATTCATGTTGTCCAACATCCTCCTACAGATGCTGTTGGGAAAGCTGGTAGAAGCGAAGAGCCTTCCACTGCTGCTTCTACGCCCCATCTACGGCCATTCAGAACCATTCTGTCGTCACATGTGGAGGTTGTATTTAGCCTTCATGGCTCCTCTGTCAGTTGGACAAAACAGCTTTTAAAGCCCTCTAGGAGCCAAACTCAGTACTGCAGTAAAAAGCTCTGCTCACAACCTGAGTTCGATTGTGACCGAAATTGGGTTCAGGTTCAGGTTGCCGGCTCAAAGTTGACTCAGCCTTCCATCCTTACAAGGTCGGTAAAATGAGTACCCAGCTTGCAAAGGGTAAAGTTTAGATGACTGGGGAAGGCAATGGCAATCCCCGTAAACATAGTCTGCCTAGTAAACGTGGGGATGTGATGTCACTCCATGCGTCCCCCGGTGCTTGTTCAGGGGGCTACCTTTACCTTTAAGAACCAAACTGTCCCCGCCCCCGCCCCCCCAATTTCCTCTGACCCAACTTTCATTCAAGTTAGTCAGACTGGGAACTAATTTCTCAAGTACTGCAGGGGCCCAATTTGGATTGGGAGGGACTGAAACACAGGGTGGTTATTTGTCCCATGAGGGGGGTTGCCCATGCCCACCCCGGGGCACTTGGGAATAGGGTTGCCAGCCTCCAGGTAGTTATATCTAAAGAATTGATACGTATGCTGAACAAACACTAGTTAATATAAACCACAGCACCTTTGCTCAAAGTATATCAAATATTTCCTGATGTTCTAGATATCCCAAAATAATAATGATACAGCTGGAAAATAGCGAGTAGATATACAAACATAAATCGTCTTAATCCATTCAGACAACCAAGGTAAGTAATATACATAAAAATGCTAATCTTTTTCTTGTTTCTTTCAGGAATACAATGCCCGGTTGCTCCATCAGTAGCACGGTATACAATGTCCATGAAATTATAAAGTCCAGCAGGAACGAAAAAAGGTTACTTCACCAGTCAACACGGTGTACACAACAGCCATGTATGTGTTCAAAAGTCCAACAGGAACGAAAACAAAATGACATTTCTGGATTTGTGCACGTTTCGCAATAAAGTTGCTTCATCAGTTGTTCTTTATATTATTCCATGCAAATTGCTTAGAAAATTCATGAGGGTACATAGACCTCTGTAAGAAATATGGAACATTCTAACCATTCAAATCATACATTCTATATAAATTACACAATCTTAAAAATGTGTTCAGGCTTACCCTTCAATGACCAGCAGACCCCCAGGGTTCCTCTATCTCTCTGATGGCTGGCATAGACTACCAAAATCTCATAGTTTAAATTCATTAGACCCATGATACCCCAGTTGGAATTCATTACAGATAGACAATCTCTTAAAGGAAAATAAAACAGAAGCATGCTAGATCAAATTCGTTATTAAGTCCTGCAGGGGACATCATTTTAAAGAGATACACGAATCTAATTTCCTGTCTACGCAATAATTTGATAACATCCTCTCGATGATAGGGACGTGGTTTATATTGCCATAAGGCAAAAAATAATAAATCAGTGTCTGAGTGTCCTTTTTGCAGGTAATGGCTAGTGAGGGGCGCGTCCATCATCATTAAAAAACATGGACAAAGAATGGCGTAAACGACATTATTAGATAAACAATTTGTAAATTGATGCAGTTTGTCCATGTTTTTTAATGTACGTTGGCTCAACGTCTAGACAATTAAAACTTTGCATAGGCTAACATAGAGCGAGGATACGCTCAAAGACAATGGACGCGCCTCTCACTAGCCATTACCTGCAAAAAGGACACTCTGACACTGATTTATTATTTTTTGCCTTATGGCAATATAAACCACGTCCCTACCATCGAGAGGATGTTATCAAATTATTGCGTAGACAGGAAATGAGATTCGTGTATCTCTTTAAAATGATGTCCCCTGCAGGTCTTAATAACTAATTCGATCTAGCATGCTTCCGTTAAGAGATTATTTTCCTTTAAGAGATTGTCTATCTGTAATGAATTCCAACTGGGGTATCATGGGTCTAATGAATTTAAACTATGAGATTTTGGTAGTCTATGCCAGCCATCAGAGAGATAGAGGAACCCTGGGGGTCTGCTGGTCATTGAAGGGTAAGCCTGAACACATTTTTAAGATTGTGTAATTTATATAGAATGTATGATTTGAATGGTTAGAATGTTCCATATTTCTTACAGAGGTCTATGTACCCTCATGAATTTTCTAAGCAATTTGCATGGAATAATATAAAGAACAACTGATGAAGCAACTTTATTGTGAAACGTGCACAAATCCGGAAGTGTCGTTTTGTTTTCTTTCCTGTTGGACTTTTGAACACATACATGGCTGGTGTGTACACCGTGTTGACTGGTGAAGTAACCTTTTTTTGTTCCTGCTGGACTTTATAATTTCATGGACATTGTATACCGTGCTACTGGTGGAGCAACCGGGCATTGTATTCCTGAAAGAAACAAGAAAAAGATTAGCATTTTTATGTATATTACTTACCTTGGTTGTCTGAATGGATTAAGGTGATTTATGTTTGTATATCTACTCGCTATTTTTCAACTGTATCATTATTATTTTGGGATATCTAGAACATCAGCAAATATTTGATATACTTTGAGCAAAGGTGCTGTGGTTTATATTAGCCTCCAGGTAGTGGCTGGAGATCTCCTGCTATTACAACTGATCTCCTGCTGACAGAGATCAGTTCACCTGGAGAAAATGGCTGCTTTGGCAAGTGGTCTCTATGGCATTGAAGTCCCTCCCCTCCCCAAACCCTGCCCTCCTCAGACTCCACCCAAAAAACCTCCTGTCAGTGGCAAAGAGGGACCTGGCAACCCTACTTGGGAAATTAGTTTTCAGCCTGAGCTTTAGTCAGGCTGACTTGACTGACTGACATCTAGTTTGGCTCTAAGCCAGCAGATTTAATTATTGGTTTCTCCCAAAGAGATGGGGCGGGGGGATCGAGTCACAAACTGTTCTTTTTTTTTTTTTTAAGGAGGTAGAAGGGAGCTGTCTGAATGGTGTTTGTACAGAAGAGGAAAACCACACACACAGCAGCAGCTGAGAAGAGCCATCCCTGGAGATTGCAAAGATAAGGGCATAATTTTCCATGCCTGTCAGAGGGAGGAAAAGAGGAAATTAAACTCAACATCAAATAATTAAAAGAGAAGGGGGGAAATACAGGCAATTAGAATAACCAAGTTACTTTCCATTGCAGGGAGCAATTTGGTGCTAATTGGTTAGGCTGGTTGGCAGTTGAGTGTGGACAATTAGATCGTCCATCACTTTCTGTAGCATTCTAAGCAGAGTTACACCCTTCCAGCATGTGGACATCTGGGGACTTAAGAGGATATAACTATGCTTAGGACTGCAGTGTTTGTAAACCTCCAGGGAGCTCCGCCTCCAGTTGGCTGCTTCATAGGGGAGATTTGTAGAACTGATTGCCCAGGATACACATTGAAAAATATGCATAAATCAAATAAAGGTGACATCAGCTTTGAAAATAGATGTCCTATACAGCATCCAGATGTACCGCCTCCCCATAGTAGGAATCATGTTGGTCTACTGTTGCCAAACCCCAGCTAGTGGCTGGAGATCTCCTGCTATTACAATTAGGCTTGCCAGGCCCCGTAGCTCCACCGGCGGGAGCTTTCCAGGGGCCGTGGCTATGGCGCGGATGCGCACGCGCACCTGGCGTGACGCGGTTGCTCTAGTGATCTCAGCCAAATCTTATCCAAGATTGCCAGAGTGTCCGCGTCACTTTTGGGTTTACCCAAAATGACCAATGACTTTCGGGTTTACCCAAAAGTGACACATGTGTACATGTGCGCGCAGTGCTCGCCAGCCATCAGCTGGCTGGCAGGCAACCTGGTGGATCGGCGGGGTTTTACCAGCTGCCACCGGGCACTTGGCAACCTTAATTACAATTGATCTCCTGGCAGCAGAGATCAATTCCCCTGAAGAAAATGGTCGCTTTGAAAGGTGAACTCCGCCCTCCTCAGTAGGGTTGCCAACTTCCAGGTAATATCTGGAGATCTCACGCTATTACAACTGATCTCCAGCCGATAGAGATCAGATCACCTGGAGAAAATGGCCACCTTTGGCAATTGGACTCTATGGTGTTGAAGTCCCTCCCCTCCCCAACCCCCTTCCTCAGGGTCCGCAGCAAAAACCTCCCACTAGTTGCAAAGAGGGACCTGGCAACCCTACTCCTCAGCCTCCAACCCCAAAATCTCCATTTATTTCCCAACCCAACCTCCGGCTTGGGAAATACCTGGAGATTTTTTAGGCTGAGCCTGAGAGGGCCAGGGTTTGGGGAGGGGAGGGACTTCAATGCCATAGAGTCCAATTGCCAAAGCGGCCGTTTTCTCCAGGTGAACTGATCTCTATCTGCTGGAGATCAGTTGTAATAGCAAGAGATTTCCAGCTAGAACCTGGAGGTTAGCAACCCTATCCATAGATAAATTTTGTAAAAAACTTTTCTTTCTTTCTTAGGATCAATGAAAACAGAGCACATGTTTTTGAGTTCTCCAGAACTCTTAGCCCGTATGTTCAATGTACACATAAGAGGGGGAGGGGGATAGAGAAAGGCTGCAGGTTTATAGCATCTTAAAATGCAATACAGACTGTTGCAGACTTAATTGGATTAGGCAGTGCCACGAACAAAACAGATACACAGTATTAGGAATATTGAGTCATGTTCTGGTGAACCCATCTCGTAAAGGATACCGAGCAATGTTTGCTTCCCTCATTAATGTTGTGATTCAGAGTAAATTAAATAGGCTGAAGAAAGCCCTAGGTCCTCTTGTAAGCTCATGTTTTGCCAA
This sequence comes from Euleptes europaea, assembly GCF_029931775.1. Taxonomy (NCBI): domain Eukaryota; kingdom Metazoa; phylum Chordata; class Lepidosauria; order Squamata; family Sphaerodactylidae; genus Euleptes; species Euleptes europaea. The sequence continues at coordinate 82,882,706 of NC_079318.1, forward strand.
AAGGGTAGAAGGGGGCCGTTTCCATTACGATTTTTGGTCTTGTCATCTTCGCTCCTTTATTCAAGTCACAATCTGACACTCGTTTGTCTTTAAGGAACCTTCTTGCCTGGTCTCCTGGAGGCAATTCTAAGCAGCCACAGCCACCCAGGCTATTTACAAGTATTTCCTAAATTAAGAAGTTTATTAAGAAGTTTGGCATCGCTATTCACAAAATACCTGGCGTCTCCAAGGCACAGCGCAACAGGAATGCTGCTATTTATTTAATTTCAAAGCATTTTAATCTGCTCTTCCACAGCTCGCAATATGAAAATGTATAGCCATCAAAACACCAAGATATAAAATGTAACAGAATAAGCATTTAAGCGATTAGATAGCAGCAAATAAACTCGCTCATATTATTCAGAAAGCAGCAGAACAAAATTTAAAACCGAACAGTTTCTTTAAAGCTAGTGAAGCAATAGAATGTCAGATGTATAAAATAGCAAAAAGCAGGAAAGGAAAACAGGAATCAACAAACACTGGGGGGGGAATGAATAAGAGTTTATTTGCTAGCACTTACACTTTAAATAGAACCGGCACCAGGCAAAACACTTTGGGTAGGGTTGCCAACATGCCTAGAGAAAAATGTCCCTTAAATATACGGACTGCTGAAGCTTTTTCATGGCATGGAGGAAAATCACATCACCTCGTAAATAACATCCTATTAAGCCTCTATTAGGGGAAGAGGACAATTTTTCTAAAGGCATTTGGCAACCCTAACTGTGGGGAGAGGTTGCCAAAATAGCGGCACTGCCACAAAGAAGCCCCTGTCTCTGGTTGTCAACAAGTTGATGGAAGCATATAGAATAGGGCTTGTTAGAAGAATACAGAACAGGGCCACTGTAGAAGATACCACCAGGTTCATAATCACAACCAACCAAGCAGATACTCTGATCTCAGGCTATGGAGGGCTTTAAAGCTAAGAGCCAGCAAGCTGAGTTGCATACAGAAATGAATCAGCAGCCAGACAAATTCTCTTAAAACTGGCTACGTACAGACTCTGTTCCCTGTGCCTGTCAACAAACTCCTTCTGAGATTTTTGGGACGAAGCCTGAGGAGGGTGGGGTTGGGTGGTGGAGGGACTTCAATGCCATAGAGTCCAATTGCCAAAGTGGCCATTTTCTCCAGGTGAACTGATCTCTATCTGCTGGAGATCAGTTGTAATAGCAGGAGATCTCCAGCTAGTACCTGGAGGTTGGCAGCCCTACTCCTTAATCCGGACTGATTGGTTACACTAGCGGTCAACAGCGCCTTGGTCTTTCCTGGGCTTGGTATATTGGTGGGATAGGCGGGGTGCTAGAATACCCAGCCTGTGAAAGGAATGGCGGGCAAAGATTTTTATGGGACTCAAGGCCTTCTTCAAGATAGAGAAGGAAATGCTGGAGGTTCTAATAATAATCCAAGCACAGGTCATGTCCAGATTTATGCCCGTGCACTAAAACAATTGTGCAGGGTGCAGCTGTGTAAATGAATTATTTATTGTGATACTTCTTATGTGCCACTTTCCAATAGAAGACCTGCAACAACCAGCATTTGAGCGGTAAAATTTGTACAGATTATTAATTAACATGTCAATGATCAGTAATGTTAAGTTTGATCAGTAATGATCAGTAATGTAGTGTATATTTTCAGTAATATATATTTTCAGTGACGCAAATGAGCCTTCTTCTACTGGCTCTTTGTTGATCTCGTGTTCTGAATTTTGACATAGTTTGGCTCTTCTGTTATAAAAGGCTGCCCAATTACTGTCTTGGGGCCTGATTTACACGTGATTCGGCCAAGGCATAGCCAGGGCCAGGTTACATACTGAGGCCTTCAATTATGTCAAGAGGCCCCCTTATCCTCAAAAGCAATAATTTCTTATATACAGAGGCCTGTTATGCATGGCTGTTTCCCTCATGGTCACCCCTCCGATGACTTTGGGTCTTTATTTTGATTATGCACGCCCTTTCCCAATGTCAGAGGTCACCTCGCTCTCCCCCTGCGTTTCTCCGCATTTTGCCCGCATTTTCAGAGACCTCTTTTATCTCAAATTTGAAAACACGAGCAAAATGTGGGGAAATGCAGGGGGAGAGCGAGGCGACCTCTGACGGTTGGAAACAGCATGCATAATCAAAACAAGCTGGGTTCGCTTGTCTGTGGGAATCCGCCGCTGCTACCTGTGTGAAACAGTTACATGCCAGATATCCGCTCTGCACAGGAAGCCGCCCCATTTAAAACCGCTACCATGAGAAGGCAAAGTCTCACAGGCAATGCTTTAGCCGCATTCAGCAGGACTTTCAAAATAAGCCTCACCTGACAAGAAAAAGTAGAAGCAACCAGAATCAGAATAAGGCCCGCAGAAAAACCGACCCTGAAGCTTTCTTCCAAAATGCCTGTGCTCCTCGTTCGACTCCCATAATTTAATTTCTTTAAGCAGGAAATACGAGCTAAATGTATTGCGTTTGTTCAAGGCTCATGTCCATAATTTCTCTTGTGATAGATCTTTCTCATGATAGTCTCCTCTGGGACTTCTCTACACTGCTCAGTCTGCAAGGCAGATTACCTATTAATTATGAGAGAATCTCTTGGATGACCCCTCTTATTGCTTTTCTGCACGCCTAGTCCCTGGAGATTTCAGTCTAAAGGATTAATATCACCAGCTCTGGTTGCCTAGTAAGAGGCAGACTAAATGTGGCAGTGACCTTGGGTCCATCCTGTGCCCACTGATGCAATTTTAGAAGCAGTTGTAGTTCTTTCAAAATTGCCATGAGTCCCCAACACAAATAAGAACACAAGTAGAGAGCCCTGCCTGGATCAGACCCAGCGGTCCCTCTAGCATCCTGTCTCACACAATGGCCAACCAGTTCCTCTGGAGGTCCAACAAAAGGGCATAGAGGCCAAAGCCTTCCCCTGATGTTGCCCGCTGGCATGGGCATTCAGAGGTTGACTGCCTCTGAACATGGAGGTTCCCTTTAGTCGCCATGACTATTTCCATTAACCTGTCTAATCCCCTTTTAAAGCCTCTGTGCCTGTGGCACAGCTGCCCCAGGTGCTCTCGCACCTATTCAGGTGCAGAACCCCCTCCCCCCCAGGCTAAACTGACCCTCTGGTAGGGTTGCCAATTCCAGATTGGGAAATTCCTGGAGATTTGGGTGTGGGGCCTGGGGAGCGCAGGATTTGAGGAGAGGAGGGACCTCAGTGGGATACAATGCCATAGAGTCCACCCTCCAAAGCTTTCATTTTCTCTACCTGAGCTGATCTTTGCAGTCTGGAGATCAGGTGTAATTCTGGGAGATCTCTAGGCCCCACCTGGAGGTTGAACAACCACTGTGGCACTACTGGCAAAATATCACACACATACACTTCTATGACCAAAGTGAATGTAATTCACAAGTTATCCAATAGCGGAATTACAACCAAACAGTTGTTACAAGCAATGCAAGAAACAATGCAAAAAGCTCACAGTACATAGAAGTAACTTTGTAAGTCTTCCAAGACAGGTCCACTCTTTGCAATGCAAAGTATATCACTTAAGTACAAAGTTCATAGTTGCCAATATAATGGGTATCCGGTAATTCTTCCCATTTCGCATCAGCTTCTTCAATAGTGGCAATCCTATGAAAAACGGAACCTTTGTTCCGAGCTAGGTGTATAGCCTCCTGTAGTTAGCGGATGACAAGCCTATGGTTCACTCCGTCCTGATATTAAAAGAATTATGATTCTCACGAACCCTCTAAGATCCTCTGTGACCCCTTTCCAGAGCTGATTATGATACTGCTGTATAGGCCAATAAAATGCAGTTCAAAACAAGCCATAAACTTTGAAGGTCGGACAGGATTTTGCTGCTGTTGTGGTTAGCAGAAGTTCCCACCACATTCACTTTCCTTCCACTAGGCTACAGTTCAAAGTCTGGGTGTCTTTGGAGTGTCGATCTGCGCTGACCCACACGTTAAGGAGTGCATGAGTTGAAGATTGGTAGGTTGTCGTAGTCACTACAGTGGTCTCCATCTTCCAAATCAAGGTGGAGTCTGTGGTTGTTTCCTCCCTTAAGATGTCTCCCAGACTTTTAAACCTGCACCCCTGAAACCACTGGTCCACCACAGAGGCTCATATTTTTTATCAACAAAAGCAGCCTGGAGATTTATATTTGTCCCCACAGGATGTGGGGGCTCTGCTGTGTAGTTCAGGAATGGAACTGGCCATCTGGCCATTTTCAGAGAAAAGTCTCTCAATTGCCAGAGCTTGGAAAGAGCTTTTTTCTGAGAACCGAGAGAACCATCTGGCAGTCAGAACAGATGGACCTAGACTGGCTAAGCCCACTCGCTTCATATGTTAAACTTGCAACTGGGTGCTTGGATGGTAGGAATTTCAGTTCCTCTGTAGTAGGATTGCTAGTGCCTACACAGCAGGATTGTTGGGATAGTAGATACAGTCAAGGTTGCAAAACAATACTAAATTAATGATTAGGGCTGCCAGCCTCCAGGTGGTGGCTGGAGATCACCTGGGATTACAACTGATCTCCAGGTGACAGAGATCAGTACACCTGCAGAAAAATGGCCGCTTTGGAAGGCGGACTGTATGGCATTATACCCCATTGAAGTCCCTCCCCTCCCCAAGACCCCCCTCCTCAGGCTCCACCCCCAAAATCTCCAGGTATTTCCCAACCGGGAGCTGGCAACTCTATTAATGATTACCAGTGATGAAAAATTAAGGCTTTGGAGAGCAGAGCTCTTGAGGGAAACTGGAAAGGAACACATGCAAAGCAAACATAGTATAGTGGTTAGAGTGTCAGACTAGGATCTGGAAGACCCAGGTTCGAGTCCCCATTCTGCTGGGAAACCTTGGGCTACCTCCACTCTCAGCCTAACTTACTTTACAGGATTCTTGTAAGGATAAAATGGAGGAGGGAAAACTGATTTTGTAAATTGCTTTGGGTTCCCACCGAGGAGAAAACTGGGGCCATATAAACATCTTCATAACGCAATGCAGAGTGATGAATGGCACTTTACTTCCTCCAGAAAAGGAGCTCTGGATGGCCGTCCCCTCTCCTATTTTATCTGCATGAAAACCTTGTGAGGCTGAAGGAGTTCAACTGGCTTAAGGTCACTGGCTGAGCTTCATGACTAAGTTGGGATTTGAACCCGAGTCCCCCAGCCCTACCACAAACCCACGAACTACAACACCTCCGTAAACCAGGGCATGATTATTTAGGGGTATTGGAGGGGTGGACTCTGATCTGGAGAACCAGGTTTGATTCCCCACTCCTCCACATGAGTGGCGGAGGCTAATCTGATGAACTGAAATTGTTTCCCCGCTCCTACACATGAAGCCAACTGGATAATCTCGGGCTAGTCACAGCTCTCTCAGCCCCACCTACCTCACAGGTTGTCTGTTGTGGGGAGGGGAAGGGAAGGTGATTGCAAGCCTGTTTGATTCTTCCTTAAGTAGTAGAGAAAGTGGGCAAATAAAAACCAGCTTCTTCTTCCATTCTCCACTGAAGACAGTGGGAATCAATTCCAATAAATCAAATTATAGTTCTCAGAAGGCAGGAGAAAAGAGAGAACACAGTTCAAGCAGCTCACTTTCTCATTCTGGGACAAGGTGACATTGCTGTAAACTGCTTTTTTACTGCCTCCTTTTATAAAGAGGATTGGTTGAGGAGGGGGAGGAAGGGATAGGTTTGCCAACCTCCAGGTGGGGCCTGATGGTCTTCCAGAATTAAAACTGATCTCCATATGACAGAGGTCAGTTCCCATGGAGAAAGGGGCTCTTTGGAGGGTGGAGACGCTTTAGCATTACATCTTCACTGAGGTCTCTCCCCTCCTCAAGCCTCAGTTTCCTCAGGTTCCACCCCCAAATCCCCAGGATTTTCCCAACTCAGAGTTGGCAAACCAAGATCACCATAAAGTAGAGTTGGCTGCCTCCAGGTGGTGGCTGGAGATCTCCTGGGATTACAACTGATCTCCAGGCGACAGAGACAAGTTCACCTGGAGAAAATGGTTGCTTTGGAAGGTGACACTAGGGCATTATACCCAAGTGAAGTCCCTCAGCTCTCCAAACCCTGCCCTCCTCAGGCTCCACCCCAAAAATCTCCAGGTATTTCCCAAACCAGACCTGGCAACCCTACCATAAAGACCTAGTCGAATAACTATAGAAAGATTTATGGAGCAATCCTATGACGAGTTAACTCCAGTCAAACCCAGAGATTCAATATACGTAGACTGGATCAACTGCATAGGATTGCACTGTTAGATGCATTTTTGTGTGAGCAAAAAATGTTATATCAGGAAATGTTTAGGGTTGCCAGATCCAGGTTGGGTAACTCCTGGAGATCTGGGGATGGAGCCTGGGGTACAATGGGGTACAATGCCACAGATCCACCTTCCAAAGCATCCATTTTCTCCAGGGGAATTGATGTCTGTAGTCTGGAGATGAGCTGTCATTCTGGGGGATCCCCAGGTCCCACCTGGAGGCTGGCCTCCCTAGTTATGGTCAGTCAAGGATTCTCTAACATTGCATAATAGGCATTGATATAAACATACATCTGGGTGTGTATGAGGAAGATGCCGTGGCAGGCTGGAAGCCTCTTGTGGTCTAAGGATACATCATATAGTCACCTTGCTAAAGCTAAGAAGGTGTGGGTCTGATCAGTGCCTGGGTGGGAGACCTCCTCTAGGATCGCCCACCTCCCACGTATAAGGCCTTGAGTTCTGTGATGGCAAAAAATGCATGAAACAACTAATAAGTTCTAGACCTCCAGTTCAGGTAGTTAATTCTAATCAGACCCAGAGTAGAGTCTTAGGCCTGTCTAACAATCACATCTACCACTCTGAATACTATCACGGTAATACCTGCTAAGTCTGGTAGTGGTGGGCTATGGTTATTCAGTGGCCAAAGTGGGAAATAACCCACTTTGTCACAGGTAATAACAAGAATGTCTTGAACACAGGCAAAGTATCAGAAAGAGACTCAGCCGCGGCTGGTTCTACAACAGCAGACCTTAGAGTCAGAACAGGTCTAATACCAAACAACTTTTCCTCAGGATCCAAAAACCTTGGTCATGGTGGCATCACGCGAAGCTTCCTCAGTTTCAGGGTCTGGTCCAGGTATCAGCTGTACCTTGGTGGTCAGTCTTGTTTCCTTGGTTCTCGGCTCAAAGGAGGAGAAAGTATGGTTCTCCTTGTCCCTTTTTGGCTTTTTGGAGGGATTTTCAGATGGGCTTAAAGGCATAACTGCCGACACAACCTCCTCCCCAATTTTATGAGTGGAGGAATTCCAGTAAAAAGACACTGCTTTGGAGATCTTCGAAAAGATTTCCTGCATAGCTTTCCGGAACTCATTCCGCATCAGGCAGTAAAGGACTGGGTTGAGGCAGCTGCTAGCATGGGCCAAGCATGTCGTGAGCGGAAAGATGTAGTTGTGGAGAAAGTAAAATGCTTTGTCGTAGGGCAGCAAATGGAATTTGACCAGAACCCCCCAGACAGTGACCACGTGATTAGGAAACCAACAGATAAAGAAAGAGCTCACCACCAGCCGGATGGTGGTGGTGACTTGCTTCTGCCGTTTGGAATAGCTGCTGTTGACTTGGCAGGTCTTGAGGAGTCTGAGGAGAAGAAGGTAGGAGGCGGAGATGATTCCCAGTGGTATCACAAAGGTGAACACCACCCGGTGGAGACGGTAGATACCCAAGCCATATTCGGTGGGGAACCTGAAAAGGCATACTTGAACTCCAGCAATATCGTCCACAGCCGTGAACATGACGGTGGGCACAGTGGCTCCTAACGCCAAGGCCCAGAGACCCACGGTAATCCATTTGGCCTGGTTAGGAGTCATCGTAGAACCAGCCTTCAGGGCGGACGCCAAAGTCCAGTAGCGCGTCACGCTCATGGCAGTGAGCAATGAGACGTTGGCGTAGATGCTGATGATGGTGAGGGAAGGGACCACTTTGCACATCACTTCGCCGAAGGGCCAAATGAAATCCAGGGCTGTCTCTGTAGCCCAGAAGGGAAGCATCAACGAGAACTGGAAGTCCGCCACCGCTAAGCTAAAGATGAAAATATTAATGATGGGAGTGGATCTGCCTTTCTGGGCCCCGATCAAGTACATTACGAGCCCGTTCCCCAACAGTCCCATCAGGCAGACCACGGAGTAGACAAAGGTGATGGATACCCTCAAACCAAATGACGCATCCGATGATATAAAGGCAGCTTCATCAGAACTTTTCCTCAACAACTCGTGGTGGATGGAGCTGTTGGCTCCCTCATATCCTTGAAATCCGCTCCCCATCTTTGACAAAGCCAAGGGGTCACTTGAAAGGTGCATCCACCACAGCCTTGACTACTATGCTACAGCTCAGATGGGGAACATCCTGGGAGGAGGGTTACGACCTGAGATGACGCCGGCTGTGAAGCTGTTGCACACCAACGATACTTTGAGCCGCTGCTGCCAGGCCAAGTCCTGAGGAACTGCCGATCCAGTTCCAATCAGCAAAGAACCGTTTGCTCTGGTCAAAAGAATAGAAATGTTTCTTTTGCAAAAAATCCAAGTTCAGCCTTTAAGGACCGTTTCACCCCTCCCAGTCTTGGCAGATGAAGAAGACCACCAGCTGTTGACTGGCCGGATCCGTTGGCCTTTCCCCTAGGAACTGGTGAATTCTTTGGCCGCTCCGTGTCTCCATCTGTCTACGGCAACTGTGTATGTCCTGGCCGGTGCCTGCTCCTTTCTGCCTTGGAAGGGAGGGGGGGAAGGAGGCTTCCTTGGCTGACCAAACATTCTAACCACTCCCAGTTTGAAGATCAAGGACAGCCCCCTAATTATAGTGGGGCAGGGCTGGGTTTCTTATGTGTGTGCATGTGTGTGTGGGGGTTATTTATAAAGTCCTGCTCCCTTTCTGTGTGGCTGTTTGAACTCTGTGCTGTGATTCTTATCTTTGATTGCAGCACCTAGGTTTCTCTTTCAAGCAAAGCATGAGAAGAGACAGAGAGAACTTTGAGTCTGACACTGGCCTGATTGAGCCAAGCAGAATTTGGACACAGCTGTTGCATTTGGGGAAGATGCCCTTGTTCTTAAAGAGGGTCTGCTTGTACTGCTGCCTTGAAGAAAGGTTACTTCTCAATGGTTGTTTATGCATGGTTGGTTTGTCTCACAATTCTCCTGTGATTGTCTTGGTTCTCTGCCGGGTGTGTGTGTTATGCATGACGTTCTCCTCCCTGGGGGCTCAGCTCGCTTCCGTCCCGCAACTTCTCTGGGTTTTCCAATCCCTGTTTTATCCCGGAAGTAAGCTTTATTCCAAGAGCCCTGTGGCACAGAGTGGTAAGCTATGGTACTACAGTCAAAAGCTCTGCTCACGACCTGAGTTCCGTCCCGACGGAAGTCGGTTTCAGGTAGCCGGCTCAAGGTTGACTCAGCCTTCCATCCTCTCGAGGTTGGTAAAATTAGTACCCTGCTTGCTGGGGGTAAAGTGTAGACGACTGGGGAAGGCAATGGAAAACCACTCCGTAAACATAGTCTGCCTAGTAAACATTGGGATGTGACCTCACCCTATGGATCAGGAATGTCCTGGTGCTTGCACAGGGGACTACCTTTACCTTTAAGTTTTATTCCGAGCTTATTTCGGTTACTGGAAGGTGCATAAACTCGCGGGTCAATCTTCCCATGCCCCAATACTCCCCTGTTCTCCAACTCCTCCTCCAGCCAGCCTTCAGCCATCCCCTTCGCCATGCCCCGAGAAGCCCTACTGGTAGGGTTGCCAGGTCCCTCTTCGCCACCGGCAGGAGATTTTTGGGGTGGAGCCTGAGGAGGGGAGGGTTTGGGGAGGGGAGGGACTTCAATGCCATAGAGTCCAATGGCCAAAGTGGCCATTTTCTCCAGGTGAACTGATCTCTATTGGCTGGAGATCAGTTGTAATAGCGGGAGATCGCCAGCTAGTACCTGGAGGTTGGCAACCCTACATACTGGAGATAGAGGCGGCCACATGGCCGCCGCCTCCTCTGGGCACCTTCCCCCCCCCACACGTTGGTCTGATGGCATATCGATAGAATGTTAAATCATCTAAAATATGAATGTTTGACACCCCTGCCCTAGCTCTTTAGAGAGATTTAACCCTGCTGCTGTTTCTAGTTGCTTAAGCACAGGAAAACAGAGTACCCATACATCTGCCAAGGCTTTTGCACAGCTGCTCGAAAGACAGAAAACTGATAGCTGGATCATTTCGCAATATGTATCTACATGCCGCTGTTATGCTTTCCAACTTTGCTGAGTGGGGAGCAGTTTGAGGCAGCACAATGGGGGGTTGGTTTCCTGTGGATGGGAGAGTACTGACACAATGAATCTGTGATTAATCTACAAATGTGCCAGCAGAGCATATTGGAAGCAAGCAGGGACTCCTAAAAAACAGGCAGCTCGATTCTGATCCTGCATCAGGACCCCCCAAAGAGAGCAGCTGCAGCTCAACTAATGGCTCTCTCTTTGCCCTTCCGTGGTTTTCCCCAACTAGAGATTCCAACTGCCTGGAGAAAAACAATGACTCCTCCCTTTAACAGGCTTTAATAGGATGATATTTACCTCCATGCCATGAAAAGCTTCAGCTGCCCATTTCCACACTTTAAACCTCTATTAAAGGGATAAGAAAATTTTCTCTAGGCCTGGTGGCAACCCTACTGCCAACTGAACATGCACAATGCATAGGGTTGCCAGGTCCCTCTTCGCCACCGGCAGGAGGTTTTTGGGGCGGAGCCTGAGGAGGGCCGGGTTGGGGGAGGGGAGGGACTTCAATGCCATAGAGCCCAATGGCCAAAGCGGCCATTTTCTCCAGGGGAACTGATCTCTATTGGCTGGAGATCAATTGTAATAGCAGGAGATCTCCAGCCACCACCTGGAGGTTGAAATAGCAGCACGCAGGCTCACGAACAATGTGAATGCACAGTTTCAAAATAGTATTTCAAAAATGTTGTATTCAAAAATGCATTTCCTCATGCACTAATGCTGTCCAAAGTATACAATATTACCAACAATTTTTATAAACAAAAACCAAGGTAAGTACAAGGTAAGTAAGACCCTCTGGGTCTATATTAGGACATTAATGGTAAGAACTAATTTTTTATGTATTATACATGAATGCTTGTGCCCAGAAGTAGTCAATTGTACATATTATAAATAAGTTTATATTTTGAATAGAATGTAATTGATGTGAAGATTGCACCCAACTGAAGAAGCACATGCGAAACGAATACCAATATGGAGGTATCGTCTTGGCTTCCTTTGAACATTTTTTTGGACATCATTGTCCATTACAAGGACACCACAATATATATGGCGCAACTTATGAACTTACCTTTGGGCTTTGCTTAATTTACATTGTTTACATTGCACAATTGTTTGGTTTATGTACTTACCTTGTACTTACCTTGGTTTTTGTGTATAAAAATTGTTTCTAATATTGTATACTTTGGACAGCATTAGTGCATGAGGTAATGCATTTTTGAATACAACATTTTTGAAATACTATTTTGAAACTGTGCATTCACATTGTTAGTGAGCCTGCGTGCTGCTATTTCTACAACTACGTTATAATCAGCATAGGTAACTTTGTTTTTTGAGACCACCTGGAGGTTGGCAACCCTAACAACGCACTTCCATGCTTGCATAAACCCTGCAGAGCACTGTTCGCAGAGCCAAAGTAAGGATCCATAATGGTACCGTCTTAGCATTTCCTAAAGAGTGAATTGCAGATTTGGGTGGTGTGGGGGTCCCCTGATTTGGGTTAGGACTTCGGTGTGTGTTTTGTGGGGAGGAGGTGGTTTAACTCCACTTGATCCCTCATCTCAGTGCTGTCTAGTTTGACTTTCCTGGGTTTTGTGCTGGCAACCCTAGCTCTAAGGTTGCTTATTCTCACCAGTGGCAGATTTGGAGAGGATGGGGCCTTTGGCTGGGGATGCCCAGGACTGATCATGGGACCTTCTGTGCGCAGGGCAGGTGCTATACACCATTGAGCCACCCCCCCACCCCAACTCCCAAAATTTGATTTGCTCATACTCCAAATTCTTGGGCTTCTGTGTCCAGATCCAGGCTGAAGATTAACAATAATAAAAATGGCCAGTTTAAAAACAAACAAAAAACCTTTTATTGTTATTTTAATAGATTTTGATTTTAAACCATAATACACAAATCCATATAAATATATCACACACAGTGAGTACACATAACCAAAATATGTTTGCAAACACATCCAGTTAATTTAGAATAATCGTTGTTCCCAACAGGGTGTAACATGCACTATAATTTATGTCCCCTTTTCTACAAAAACACCGCACAATTAAACAAATCCATTGGTGACTAATTCAATATTCCAAAGATTTTAAGAGTATATTTTTAAATATCCGCCCCCATAACATTGGGACTTTGGCATGAGCAGCTGCTGCCCCCTCATGGCTTGTGATGGTATTAGTAGAGAGTAGGGTCTACCGGTCAAGTGCCGTCAACATAAGCCTTTATAAAAACACCCTCCTGAAGCTGTTCAGTTATCTTGCAATTATGATCTATATATCGAACAGCGACGTGGGACCCCCATCTGCTGATATCTAAAGCAGAGTCTTCGCTGCCCCACTGTTAAGCCAGCAAGCCCACCTGTCCACTGAATTGACATTCAGGAGTCTGGCAGGGAGGCCCGGGAGTCCTTGTCATCCGTTCCACTGTGCTGGCAATAAAGGAGTTGGGAGGAAGCATCAAAGTCCCCACCCCCACCCCCGAGCTGGCAACCAAAGAATCAGGCAGGAAGAAGAAGAAGAGTTGGTTTTTAAATGCCGGCTTTCTCTACCACTTATTGGAAGAATCAAACCAACTTACAATCACCCTCCCTTCCCCTCCCCACAAGACACCCTGAGAGATTTTGGAGAGAACTGTGACTGGCCCAAGGTCACCCAGATGGCTTCATGTATAGGAGTGGGGAATCAAACCTGGTTCTCCAGATTAGAATCTACCACTCTTAACCACCACACCATGCAGAAAAGGAGGCCCCTGGTAGAGCTGCCAATCTCCAGGTGGTGGCTGGAAATCTCCCACTATTACAACTGATCTCCAGGCGATAGAGATCAGTTCCCCTGGACAAAATGGCCACTTTGGCAATTGGAGTCCCTCCCCTCTCCAAACTCTGCCCTTCTCAGACTCCACCCCCCAAAATCTCCAGGTATTTCCCAACCTGGAGCTGGCAACTCTAGTGCCAGGCCAAGCCGCATGCAGCATGGAGTTAGCTGGGCAGGCTCTCCCTCCCTCCTTCCTTGGGGGGAAGCTGGGTTTTGTTTTTTTTTGCCCACTCTATTCTTGTTTTCTCACATTAGTTAGCATATTGGATTGGGACCAGAAAGACCCAGTTTAAATCCTCAGCTTGGAAGGTCCTTGGACCAGCCAGCGTGGTGTAACACACACGACACATAACACACGAAGCTGCCTTATACTGAATCAGACCCTTGGTCCATCAAAGTCAGTATTGTCTACTCAGGCTGGCAGCGGCTCTCCAGGGTCTCATGCTGAGGTCTTTCACATCACCTACTTGCCTAGTCTTTTTAACTGGAGATGCCAGGGATTGAACCTGGGACCTTCTGCCTGCCAAGCAGATGCTCTACCACTGAGTAGTGGATAAAAGCAGTGGAGTCTGATCTGGAGAACCGGGTTTGATTCCCCACTCCTCCACATGAGTAGTGGAGGCTAATCTGGTGAACTGGATTTGTTTCCCCACTTCTACACACAAAGCCAGCTGGGTGACCTTGGGCTAGTCACAGCTCTCTTAGTCCCACCTACCTCACAGGGTGTCTGTTGTGGAGAAGGAAAGGGGAGGAGATTGTAAGCTGGTTTGATTCTCCCTTAAGTGGCAGAGAAAGTCGGCATATAAAAACCAACTCTTCTTCTTCTTCAGTTTTCCACCATAACTTACGCCACGGTTGTTGTGAGGACAAGATGGAGGAGGCACATTTCGAACCATGCACACTATTCCTACCTCTTTGGAGAGAAGGCAGGATAAAACTGGGTATATGGGTGCCACAAACTTTGCAGCAATCTCATTCAACAGGGGAACATACTGCGCGCAGCAGCTGTGGCCACCCGTTAGCCAATGTCCAATCCATCCACTTGTCCTTTATCTGCCTCTGATGGCTGTCGAATAGCTTTGCCGCTGCTGTGACTTTGGTATTGCATTTCCCTGCCTGGCAGGGGCTTCTGCGTCTGTGCAATAGTGAGAAGATTAGAATCATCGAGCTGGAAGGGGCCATACATAGTCCAACCCCCTGCTCAATGTAGGATCAGCCTAGAGCATCCCTGACAAGTGTTCATCCAGCTGCTGCTTGAAGACTGCCAGAGAAGGGGAAATCACCACCTCCCTAGGCAGCCGATTCCACTGCTGAACTACCCTTACTGTTAAAAAAAATTCCTAATGTCCAGTTGGTACCCACAGTTTCCACCCACAATTTATACCCATTATTGTGAGTCCTATCCTTCTGCCAACAGAAACAGCTCCCTGCCCTCCTCTAAGTGACAGCCTTTCAAATACTACACAGGGGGACGAATGACCAAGTTAGGTAATGAAATGTTGGGGAGAGGGGGAGACCATGCCTCCAATGAGGCTGTGTAAAAGTGCACATGGGCAAAATAACATTGATAACACCAAATGACTTGTAAAAAAAGACAGTTTATTTACAATTGTTGGCTGACGGAGTGATGTCCTGTTTGTTTATATGATTGGCAGGGTGCCCTGACCTGGATATCCAAAGATAGCCGAGTCTTGTCAGATCTCAGAAGCTAAGCAGCGTCATCCCTGGTTAGAACTTAGATGGGAGACAAGCAAGGAAGTCCAGGTTCGCAACGCAGAGGCAGGCAATGGAAAACCACCTCAGAACATCTCTTGCCTTGAAAACCCTACAGGGTCACCAGAAGTCATGGCCATGCTGGATCAGACCAAGGTCCATCAAATCCAGCAGTCTGTTCATACAGTGGCCAAACAGGCACCTCTAGGAAGCCCACAAACAAGACGAGTGCAGCAGCACCATCCTGCCTGTGTTCCACCGCACCCAAAATAATAGTCATGCTTCTCTGATCCTGGAGAGAACAGGTGTGCATCATGACTAGTATCCATTTTGACTAGTAGCATGAATAGCCCTCTCCTCCATGAACCTGCCCACTCCCCTCTTAAAGCCTTCCAAGCTGGCAGCCATCACCACATCCTGGGGCAGGGAGTTCCACAATTTAAGTATGCATTGTGTGGAGAAATACTTCCTATCTGTTTTGAATCTCTCACCCTCCAGCTGCGGCTTGACAGCGCTTCCCCCCACCACCTAGCAGGCTGCAGTGTGACATCAGAACTGAGAAGGAGGTAGGAATAGGACTTCCATTGGTCTGTGTGAGAATATGCTGATTGCACAGTACTGTACCATTTGAATACTTGAAAAGGGATTTGATAAACAAGTGTCCTGTTCACATATTACTGCAGGTACACTTTATTTTTCTTTATATGGGTGTTTAGTCATTGTCATGATACATTCAGTGCATGTAAAACTGAGGCCCCTTTCAGATTACCGTTCTAAATCGGAGGTCGTCCGTTGTTGGCCCATTTCCGAGTAAAGTGATACAGAGATGGGCATTCATACAGCTCTTTCACATCACCTAATGCCAAATCCCTTGAGCTGGAGATGCCGGGGATTGAACCTGGGACCTTTGGCATGCCAAGCAGACGCTCTGCCACTGAGCCACAGCCCCTCACTGATGGCTTTACTCTACAGGCTGGGCCCAAAGCAGCATGTCTAGGAGAACCAGAGACCATGAATGCCAGATTCTAGGGGGGCAAAAGCAGCGAGGGTGCCCTACTTGAAGTCTTCCTGGGGGAATCTGGCAGGCCATTGTGGAAAAGAGGATGCTGAATTAGAGATATTTTTAAACTGATCCAGCAGGGCTTCTCTTACCTTCTTCTGTTCCTCTCTTCTCCAGAGCAACCCCCTCGGGTGACTTCGCTCTACCCAACCTTGCCTAGTTGGGAAGTGCCCTTTGCAAGATGGAGAGTGAGTAGAGTTGCCAACCTCAAAGTGGGGTCTGGTGTTCTCCCGGAATTTCAATTGACCCCCCAGGCGACAGAGATTGTTTCCCCCAGAGGAAACGGCAGCTTTGGAGGGTGGACTCTATTGTGCCACAGTTCTCCCCGGGTGGTGTAGTGGTTCAGAGTGGTGGACTCTAATCTGGAGAAGCGCGTTTGATTCCCCACTCCTACACATGAAGCCAGCTGGGCGACCTTGGGCTAGTCACAGTTCTTTTAGAGCTCTATCAGCCTCACCTACCTCACAAAGTGTCTGTTGCGGAGAGAGGAAGGGAGGGGAGAGGTGTCTGTTGTGGGGAGAGGAAGGAAAGGAGATTGTAAAGCGGTTTGATTCTCCTTAAAAGGTAGAAAAATCAGTGTATAAAGACCAACTCTTCTCCTCCTCCTCCTCCCTCCCCACCCCAAACTACTCTCCCAGGACACCCCCCCCCCCAAATCTCCAGGAATTTCCCAAGACAGATTTGGCAACCCTCGAGGGGAGTGCACCAATCTCAGGTGGGCCTCAGGCTGGGTGGATCTGCTTCAGTCCCCGCCATCCTTAAAGAAAAAGATCTCAAATAGCAGGCGTGGGGAAATGTTGCCGCCTGAAACCCTGGAGAGCTACTGCCAGTCAGAGTGGGACCGGACGCCTGGCTTGGCTGGAGCATCTTAGGTGCTTTTCATGCCAAAATGAATGAACTGGATGCCAAAACGAATAACCCAAAGTCCTAGGGTATCTTCAGGATTAACAGCTTTTGTGGCCTTCTGCTTACGATGCTGCAAGAACTTTTTTGATGTCCATCAAATGGTTGTGTGGAAGTGGGAAGTTTGGCTGGCTATTCTCCTTCAGAGGCAAAATCCCCTCTCTACACATCTAATAGAGGCTGCGAACCTTTGTATTTGGTTCCCATCTACCAACGTGGCGTCATGATCAGTGTGGTCCTGGGAACAGGTTCAAATCCCCATTCTGCCAGGGAAGCCTGCCAGTCACCCTTTCTCGGCCTAACCTGCCTCACAGAGGTGTCGTGAGGGGGAAAAAATGAAGGGGAGGAGAACGGTGTAAGCTGCTTTGGGTCCCTGCTGGGGAGGAAAGAGGGATATAAACAAATATCTAAGCCAAAAATTAACAGAGGCAGCTGAGGAGGTAAGCCCTGATGGATCTTTGCCTGCAGTGGGGGGCTTAAAAAAACAAGAGCCGGTTCCAACATCCCACTTCAAGCGGAGCAGGAGCTTCTGTCTTGGCACACCGGCGGCCTTAAATCTCAAAGCCGTCCCCTGGGGGCTGAAAAGCAGGTGCCGGGCTGGCTGGAGACCGAGCAGCCAGCCAGGGGGTGGAAGACTTCCCCCTCCCAAAGGTGGCTGGCGGCAGGGAACATTTCCCTGCGTGAGGTAAACGGCTGGAAGATTTGCCAAGGGCTGAGACGTCGCAGACGCAGAGTCCTCTTTCCAGCCGCCTCTGACGCATCCCGGCCAGGAGACGGCGCTGGTCTCCGAGGCGGTGTAGGTGTTGCGATTCCTCAGAAGAGCGAGCAGAAGGGTTTGAACAGCGGAGAAGGTGTAATGCCTATAAATCTTCATGATTGTTGGAAATGTATGCTTTTATACTCAGTCCGCATACTCACACTTATAAAGATGCTACGCCCGGGGTATAAGGGTTAGCATCTAGCACAGTGGTTCCCAACCTTTTTTTGACCAGGGACCACTAGGACTTTTTTGTTCGGTGCAGGGACCCCAAGGTTCAAAATAAAAATTCAGAGAATTTGAAAATGAACTTTAATCATAACTGTTAGTTAAACATTAAACTTAGAATAATATTTGAATATATATATTTTATAATAGAGAACTTTTAATTGAAAATATTAATTTATTATGGGTTTATAACTTTGTTTCGTGGACCTTAATTTAGTTTTCGCGGACCCCTGGGGCTCCACGGACCCCTGGTTGGGAACCAGTGATCTAGCACAATACCACATTCTGCACATATATATAATGGCAATACCCCATGTATAAGGGGTCAAGTATTATTCTTTGGTTCCTATCCACTCCTGTGCGATCACGGAGTTAGCATAAACTAGCAGCCATTACGAATCAGGTGCCAGTGAGATCATCCTTGCAGGCCTGGTACCGCTAGCCGCCCTAATGAGGCTCAAGGCAGTGATTTAGGAGTATCAGATAAGAATGTTAAGTTTCGTTTCTCCATTAGAGATCATATGGCCCCCTAAATCCACGCCTCAAAACCGCACTGATGGAATATGCTAATCCAAATGTGTCCATTATTGGGTCTTTGTGTCTCTACGCCAGGGGTGGGGAACGTCAGGCCCGGGGGCCGTATAAGGCCCTCAAAATCATTTGGTCTGGCCCTTCATGGGTCCTGGCAGATCTCTAGCTCAGAAGGATGCTGCCCTGCCTGAATCTCTTGGGCCTAGCTGGGGATAGCAGAGCTCAAAAGCAAGTCGCTCTATGTGGCAGACACTCGGAGCCGTCTCTGGTCGGGCCTCTTGGCTAAATGTCTGACCAAATATAGCAGGCTAATTTTTAAGCTGATAATTTTGTATGGCCCCCGAATGATGTTATAAATATCCAAATGGCCCTTGGCAGAAAAAAGGTTCCCCACCCCTGCTCTACGCACTATATTACGTAATTGTAACACCCCTGACCAGAAGTTATAAGCGTTGTTGCAGTCCTGGGGTGTGAATTGTCCTGCGCGTTTGGGGCAGTTCTCACCCGGTGTGTGTATTGGGCCTAATAAACAAACTGCTTTGAACTCTCAGCCTCCTACTGTGTTATTGTCATTGGGAATTAATACAATAATGCAGGCACTTCAAAGGACTGTTCAGCGGCCTGAGAATCCTCTGCTTTCAATCCCAGCTCCCAACAGCCCCGGAGAAAAACGCTCCGTCCCTTGAATACAGCCCCCTCCCCAGGGTCTCTGGAAATTATATCTCTGAGGGGGATAGATGCATCTTGTTTCTAGTGCTCCAGCAAGCCAATACCTGTGTGTGAATACTAAGGGACCATGCAGTAGGTGGCTGGCCGGCCCTTTCACACCCTCTGCAGCTGCAAAGGCATTCTTTGACACTACCAGGCTAGCCCGGTCTCATCAGATCTCCGAAGCTAAGTGGGGTCAGCCCTGGTTAGTATTTGGAAGGGAAACCACCAAGGAAGTCCAGGGTCACGACCCAGTGACAGGCAATGGCGAACCACCTCCGAACGTCTCTGACCTTGAAAATCCTACAGGGTTGCCACAAGTCAGTTATGGCTTGATGGTACTTTCTCTTGCTGTAGGGTAATGAAGTGTACCTTTTCCCTGTGTACATTCATCAGATTGACTCTCCTGACTTTTACATCAGCGGAGAACAGCACACTGAAGCATCAGAACGGTGCCCTTAGCACACTTTAGGGAGATAAGTCACAGCGCTGGGTAAATAACACCCCGTTAAGCCTCTTAACGGAAAAGACAGTCATGCTAGGAAAAGTTGAGGGCAGCAGGAAAAGAGGAAGACCCAACAAGAGATGGATTGACTCAATAAAGGAAGCCACAGCCTTCAGTTTGAAAGATCTGAGCAAGGCTGTCAGAGACAGGACATTTTGGAGGACTTTCAGTCATAGGGTCGCCATGAGTCGGAAGCGACTTGACGGCACTTAACACACACACAAGCCTCTTTTCAAAGGACAGGACTTTTTTTTCTCCCTCCAAGAACTTGGCAACCCTAGAGGGCACAGGATAACTCTCTCATATAAGGTACCAGATCTACTGGTTTGTTAAAGGGATGGCTCGTTTTCCTCCAGTCACGCTCTGCTTGTATATGTACAAATGACTCAAGCAACATGTTGTAATGAGACTCGTTTTCCCCCTCTGGCTCTGTCTTTGGACACAACATACACACTGCAAGTGCCTTGCAAACTCTCCATGTTTGATACGTAGCAACGGTGCTGGTTTCAGGGTTTTGGAGGATTTGGGAGAATTTTCCCTAGGGGAGCATTCACAAAGTGTGATTCCTCACAAGGGGTACAGTCTGTTCTACAGTGGCAGGTTTCATCCTGTTGCATACAGAGAACAAGCCTAAGAGTGTTTGGTGGTGGTGGGGATGACGACGCATGGATAGAATATCACACATGCTCCACTTTAACTGGGACAGCTCCTAATTTCTGGCCCCTGTCTCTGCTAAATCGCTGTCTCTTGTTTTTGCCTTTGGGGGGGACTCCTTGTCAAAACTTGATTTGTACAGAATTCCTAGCATAGGCTGCTAGCATTATCACTCTTCATGGTTCAGCCCCCTCCTCAGGGTCTCTGGAAATTGCATCTTAGCGGGGGATGGATGCATCTTCTCTCTAGTGATTCAGCAAGCCAATACCTGTGTGTGAATACTAAGGGACCATGCAGCAGGTGGCTGGCCAGCCCTTTCACACCCTCTGCAGCTGCAAAGGAATTTTTTGACATTACCAGGCTAGCTGGTCTTATCAGATCTCCGAAGATAAGTGGGGCCGGCCCTGGTTAATATTTGGGAAAGCACCAAGGAAGTCCAGGGTCGCGATGCAGAGACAGGCAGTGGCAAACCACCTCTGAACGTCTCTTGCCTTGAAAACCCTACAGGGTCGTCACAAGTCAGCTACGACTTGACGGCCCTTTCCACCACCATAAGGCAACAAAGTTTTCCCCTGTGTATCTTCACCAGATTCGCTCTCCTGACTTTTACATCAGCGGAGAACAGCACACTGAAGCATCCAAACGCAGTGCCCTTAGCACGCTTTAGAGAGAGAAGGAAGGTCGTGGTGTTCATATACAGGCGATGTCCCTATTTCCACGCTGAGGGAAAACGATTGTGGAGGCTCTGTCTGCTGTGATGATCATGTTAACCGTGTGAAAAAAAGATAGCCCTGAGTTTCTAGGGAGAGGGTGGGTCAGAAACTTCCCTGCTTTGAAAGTCAGAAGACAAGAGCGATTAGTGATGCGATCTCGAGCAAGTCCAGACCTGGGCCAGGAGCTGGGAAACAGGTGTGCGGGAGACTCCGAGGGAGGGACTTGGTGAGGGCCCGCAGGCCGGGAAAGAGTTCATATCTGAATGCTCTCGGGACACCACTCACCTTTTCGGGATCCGGTCGCCAGCATGGCTACGCTGGGACCTCGGTCGATGTCTCCCTGCCGGCTTTCTTTCTAATCCCCGCTGAATGCCGGCGATTCAACAAAAACCTGTCCTGAGAAGAGACCTTTTGCCAGCAATGGTCTGAGCGTGGTTTATTGGACTGTGATCCTTGCTGACTGGAACGTGCGGGGACAGTGCGGTGGGCACCATGAAGAAGATGTTCTCTTGCTCCACCAACCAAGTCGCGGTGAGTACCCATTGCTGTAAAATTGGTTCTGATGTGTTCTTCCCCCCCAGCAAATGCCTTCTATCCCTGTGACAGGTGCCGGTGGTTGCTGGAAAAAACTGGCAGGTGAAAGGCAGGGTGTATTCCACAGCCACACCTCACAAGCTCAGTAACAGGAGAGAATTTGGCAAGCTGAACTTTCAGTTTATTAGAAAAGCAAGCTTCTAGCTTCAAAGGATGTGGGCAATTCTTGATGAAATTGGGCAGGGTTAAGGAGGATTTTCAGTTATGGGGGGGGGAGTCAGTACTCTGTATAGCTCTATTCTACCATCACCACCCCAATTTGTAAGCAGAATGATTTATGGAGATCTGCTCAATCAATGCATACAGTACTGTAGAGTGTAATTCTGATTAATTCTTTCAGGCCGTTTACAACGCTTAGGGCTGTTTAGCTTGGAAAGAAGGCGGTTAAGGGGAGACATGATAGAGTTCTATAAAGTTATGCATAGTATGGAGAGAGTGGACAGGGAGAAGCTTTTCTCCCTCTCTCATAATACCAGAACGTGGGGTCATCTGCTGAAGCTGGAGGGTGAGAGATTCAGAACAGATAAAAGGAAGTATTTCTTCACACAATGCATAGTTAAATTGTGGAACTCCCTGCCCCAGCATGTGATGATGGCTGCCAACTTGGAAGGCTTTAAGAGGGGAGTGGACATGTTCATGGAGGAGAGGGGTATTAATGGCTACAAGTCAAAATGGATCCTAGTCATGATGCACACCTATTCTCTCCAGGATCAGAGGAGCATGCCCATTATGTTAGGAGCTGTGGAACATAGGCAGGATGGTGCTGCTGCAGTTGTCTTGTTTGGGGGCTCCCTAGATGCACCTGGTTGGCCACTGTGTGAACGGACTGCTGGGCCTTGGTCTGATCCAGCATGGCTTTTCTCATTTTCTTATGTTCATATAAACCAGGCAGTGGGGTTTTGGTATGTGTAGCAGGTGGTCTGCCTTTATATTAAAAATTATTTTTGATCAAATCCAGGGATTTATTTGAGTTGCAGTTCTCTGGCACCGTTTACAGTATCTGTTTTCAAGGTGAGCGCTCTTTGCTAGGCATGTGATAAAACTGTGCCCCTGAGCATGTGCAGAATGTCTGTCCCTCACCACTGACACTAGCTCTGAGGACAATTAGGCTAGAGAGCATGGTATGTAGAATGAGAGGGCAGGGTTTTGTGTCCATAGAGCACCTCTTTTGGTATAGATTTCACCCCCCAAGCATCCCTTTCCCATTACGGGGAGAGAGAGAGAGAGAGAGAGAGAAAGCCCATCTTCCCAGGAAATGCAGTTCAACATCCAAGAGAGAACATTCCTGAAAAACTGATGCTTAATTTGGAATAAGCCTGCTGCATTATCAAGCAGTCTGATGACCCAGGTTTAAGTTTCTATAGGACATTAAGTGGCTGAACTGTGAATCAGGAAAAGCAGGTGTTTGGATTGGGATAGATATCAAATTGAGAGAATTATCTATCACCGCTTTTCTGAGGGCATCAGGGCCAGCCAGAGAAGGCTCCCTGGGAACTGCCCCTGCCAGTAATTAAAGGGCACGATCTGCTGTCATGCGGCTGCTCAGCGCCCTTCATTTTGTTGTCCCTTCAGGGCAGTCACTTCCCCCTGACAACACAGTCGCATGCAGGGTTTCCAGCCTAAGCACACTGAAACCAACAGGCTTAACTTGAGTAACTTGGCATAGGACTGGTTCTGTGATTCACATTGGGAGATTCTTTACAGGGGGTGGTTGCTGCTGAAGAAGACGACAGCGATGACGAAGAAGATGAAGACGAAGAAGATGAAGAACCACCACTGACCTGGTTCAGATTGGGACCTTAGTATGGAGAGAGGGGGAGGCTTAAGCTTATGTGTAGCTCATACATACATACAAGTTTTCCCCAACAAGGTTAATACTGGCTCCTGGGGACACTTCAGGTCAGAAAAATGGTGGAGGGGGGAGGCTACACATGTGTATGAGCTACACATAAGTTTTCACAGAGGAAAAAATAATGGCTTTGGGGGCTATTTCAAGTTAGGAAAACAGCAATAGGTGGGGGGTCCCTTTTTTCTGCCCACCATGGTCCCGATCCAAATTTGGCCCATGCATGCCTGGGAATTAACTTCAAGCGTGGAACTCCCAGACCCCCGGGGGGACACAATGACTTTGTACTGCAGGGATGGGGAACTTCAGGCCCGGGGGCCGTACGCGGCCCCCGAGGACATTTTTTGTGGCCCTCGAGAGCTCTGGGGCCCGGCCGCGGAGGCCTGTCAGCTGTTGAGCAGCGAGAGGGAGCGGGGGAAAGAGGCCGGCGGCTCCCGGCGGCAGAGCATGCATGCGGGAGCCGATCGGGCTTTGGGAAGGGGCCTTTTGTGGACTCTGGGGTGGGGCATGGAGATTGGGGCCCAGTCACATGGGGCTCCGTGCGCTGCTGGGTGTGTGTGTGTGTGTGGGCGGGGGAGGCGGGGAGGCTGGGGCCCAGTTGTACGGGGCCAGCATGCGTGTGTGCGTGTGTGTGGGGGAAAGGCTTTTCTCTCTTTTCTTCCTCTTTTTCTCACTCTCCTTTCTCTCCCTCTTTTTCTGTCTCTTTCTTTGTCTCCCTCCATCCTTTTATTTCTTTCTCCCCCTCTCTCCATTTCTTTCTCCCTTTCTCTCTCCCTCCCTCCCTTTTCCTCTTTCTCTGTTTTCCTTCCTCCCTTGCCAATTGACTGTGGGCTTCGCCCCCCTGGTGCCTCATTTGCTTGGGCCCACCGCTGGCTGCCCTCCCACCTGGGAGGGGGGGCACCCTGCAGGCCTTCTCTGTGTGGCCTCCCCTGGGGTTGCCAACCTCCAGGTGGTGGCTGGAGACCTGGCAACCCTAGCCTCTCCCCCACACACCGAGAGATCTACACCTGGTATGGCCCCTGAATGATGTTATAAATGTGCAAATGGCCCTTGGCAGGAAAAAGGTTCCCCACCCCTGTTGTACTGTGTGAATTGGTACTACTGAAAGCTGCATTTCTTGAGTGTCCACAGATCAGGAAAGGAATTTCCAAATACTGGCAAAAGAAGCAGGGTTTTATTTTTTATGGATTCATATTCTGGCTTTCCTCTGGAGCATGTGGCTTGTCAGTCTGTGGGAAAATGCTGAGAAGAGTAATAAACACAGAAATTAGGCAATTCTATGATCTGCTAGATAAACTGACACTGAATTTCTTGGACACCATCAATGTATCATCACATATTACTTGAATATTATTATAGGTAGGGTTGCCAGGTCCCGAGATTTTGGGGGCGGAGCCTGATGAGGGCAGGGTTTGGGGAGGGAAGGGAAGGGACTTTAATGCCATATAGTCCAATTGCCAAAGCGGCCATTTTCTCCAGGTGAATAGATCTCTATTGGACTGGAGATCAGTTGTAATAGCAGGAGATCTTCTGCTATTACCTGAAGGTTGGCACCCCTAATTATGGGGGGAAAGACTTATATAACTTTGGCCGTATAATAAGATACATTGAGAAACAAATCTTTTTGAAGAGTTCAGTTCTCCAGTTTAGGGTTGCCAGCTTTTCTACTGGCCCCTGCTTTTGTGCCTTTAACCACAGCTTTCTCTGCAGATATTCTCAGGCGTATCTCCATGCTGTGAAAAAGCTT
Organism: Euleptes europaea; assembly: GCF_029931775.1. Taxonomy (NCBI): domain Eukaryota; kingdom Metazoa; phylum Chordata; class Lepidosauria; order Squamata; family Sphaerodactylidae; genus Euleptes; species Euleptes europaea. The sequence continues at coordinate 82,907,765 of NC_079318.1, forward strand.
CTCTTGAGTTTCTGCTAGTTAATTGGCAACCTGATTTCATAGTGTTAAATGGTTAGGGTTACCAGCCTCCAGGTAGTAGCTGGAGATCTCCTGCTATTACAACTGATCTCCAGCTGATGGAGATCAGTTCACCTGGAGAAAAGGGCCGCTTTGGCAATTGGACTCTGTGGCATTGAAGTCCCTCCCCAAACCCCGCCCTCTTCAGGCTCTGCCCCAGAAACCTCCTGCTGGTGGTGAAGAGGGACCTGGCAACCCTATGGGGGTAAGGTTGACAACTCTGGCCTGGGCAAAATTCCTGCAGATTTGGGGATGAAGCCTGTGAACAGTAGAGTTTGGGGAGGAGAGGGACCTCAGTGGGAAATAATGCCATAGACCCCACCCTCCAAAGCAGCTGCTTTCTCCAGGAGAACTGATATCTGCAGTCTGGAGATCGGTTGTAATAGTGGGAGTTCTCCAGGCCCCACCTGGAGGCTGGCGACCCTAAGGACCCTCACACCTGTCTGGAACTTGCAGTATTGAAAGCCCATTCGAGTCTCAGTCCCTCTAGCTGTCCCTTAAATAACAAGTGGATTTGCAGGTGATTTTCTTTAGCTCCATGCCATGAAAAAGCCAATTGCCTGTTTCTATGTATTAAACCTCTGTTATAAGGACGGGGCCCTGACCTGGATGGCCTAGGCTAGCCTGATCTCGTCAGATCTCAGAAGCTAAGCAGGGTCAGCCCTGGTTAGTATTTGGATGGGAGACCACCAAGAAAGTCCAGGGTTGCTTGCAGAGGAAGGCACTGGCAAACCACCTCTGTGAGTCTCTTGCCATGAAAACCCCCCAAAGGGGTCGCCATAAGTCAGCTGCGACTTGAAGGCACTTTACCACACACACACACATAAGGACGAGACATTTCCCCCCCGCTGTCCATTTGGCAACATTAGGCTAAGTCGTAGCCCAGAAGTGCTTTGAAACTTGATTCCATCTGCTGCAAGAGCGTAGCCAATTTGAAGCCTGGCTAGAAAGTCCTTTCTCCTCTTGGGCTCCTGCCATTCTTCACTCCTGCTACACCCAGCCCTGGGGTTATTCCAGCCTTGGGGACTACATTTTGCATGAAATTGGTGACGCGTGAGGCAGTGTCTGAGCCTGGTAAACAGGCCTTTTGGGGGCGCGTTTATCTGGGCCTTTTACACGGCGGCGGGTGACGTTACCGCCCCAGGGAGTTCCTGTCCTTGTACGCAGAGGCGGATCTACTGTGAAACCAATGAAGCTTAAGCTTCAGGGCCCCTAATCCCGGAGGGGGCCCCTGAAACAACTTTTTTTAATGAGTGAATTTCTCAACAAAATCGATGGAGTTTTTTAGTGACCGAATCATAAACCAATGGGTTGAAGTACTTAATACTGACTTTCGAATATGCTCTAATACCCATTTTACATGGCCTGAAAATGTCCCTGCAATTGGTCAAATTTCAAAAATTTCTTGGGGGCTTGCAGGGCTCAAACCCTCAGCTGTAAGGGCTCACTGAGCTTGCCAGAATCTATTCACAGCCTACATTTTGGCAGCTGGGTCCTCAATAGTTCTGTAGTTTTATTTCGTCACTGTATGGCCCATTTTCAAGGACTCCACCCCACCCCCCTGTTCTCCGCCATTTGGGCCTCGAGGTCCTCGCAAGGGCAGCAAGGCCCTTTGTCCCTTGTTGGATGCTGCCCTATTGTTGCTGGTTGCGAAGGGGCCCCCATAACAGTTCAAGCTTCAGGGCCCCAAAAATGTAGGTCCGCCACTGCTTGTACGTTAGGATTTTTTTGGGATGGCCTTGAGGAGGTCAGCTCCACTGGGGACATGAATTGTTGGCCGATACTTTTTTTTTTTTTTAAGCAACACTTTGTAAAATTATTTCCTTAAAACATGGGAAGTGAGGATTCTGCCCACTGGTTTAGAGATGAACTGTGGGGCTTAAAAAGGGGGGCATTTATCTAGGGTTGACAGGTCTATCTTCGCTACCGGCAGGAGGTTTTTGGGGTGGAGCTGAGGAGGGCGGGGTTTGGGGAGGGGAGGGACTTCAATGCCATACAGTCCAATTGCCAAAGCGGTCATTTTCTCCAGGTGAACTGATCTCTATCGGTTGGAGATCAGTTGTAATAGCAGGAGATCTCCAGCTAGTACCTGGTTGGTAACCCTACATTTATCCCAAATTCTAGATGGGTGCTCTCTGATAGAAGCACATGCTCAGGGTGCTTCTGCTGTCAAAGATTCATTTTCTGCTGACTCAGTCTTGATAGGAGGAGAAGGGTGATGGAATAACATCTCCGGTACCATCTCCTTGGGGAGGAGCTGTGGCTCAGTGGTAGAAGGTTTTAATACGCCGACTTTCTCTACCACTTAAGGAAGAATCAAACCAGCTTACAATCACCTTCCGTCCCCCTCTGCACAACAGACACCCTGTGAGGTAGGTGGGGCTCAGAGAGCTCTCTAAGAGAGCTGTGACTCATGTGTGGGAGTGGGGAAACCAACCCGGTTCTCCAGATTAGAGTCCGCTGCTCTTAATCACCGTTCTAAAGCACTACACCACGCTGGCTCTCCAGTGTGAGCATCTGCTTGGCATGCAGAAGGTTCAAGGTTCAGTCCCTGGCATCTGCAGTTAAAATGATCAGGTGGTAGGTGATGTGAAATACCTCCATTTGAGACCCTGGAGAGCTACTCCCAGTCTGAGTAGACAATACTGACCTTGATGGACCGATGGTCTGATTCAGTGTAAGGCAGGTTAATGTGTTCCTTACAAAAACAGACTGTTGTAGCTTAATGCAGGCATGGAAGACAACACAAGACATCAGATTTTATTCTTCTGTCCCTCTCATAGCCCCTGCTTAGGGTTGCCAACCTCCAGGTGGGAGCTAGAGATCTCCCAGAATTATAACTGATCTCCAGATTATATAAATAACTTATTTATTTATTTATTTATTTATTGGAAACATTTATTCCACCTCTCCTGGAGAAAATGGCTGCTCTGAAAAGTGGGCTGCAAGGCATTATATCTTACTAAGGCCTCTCCCCTCCCTAAATCCCACTCTCCCAGGCTCCACCCCCAAAATCTCCAGGTATTTCCTAACCCGGAGCTGCCACTCGTACCTGTCAGCCATTCCAGCTTTTCTTTGATGTTCCCCAAAATATTGCAGCAAAGCAGGTTTAGTAAAGACTTCAGGAAAGGCAGGGAAATCCCAGGAGGTGCAGGAAAGCACACAACACTGTGGGGAAGCAGGAAAACAAACTGCTTCCCTATAGCATCCATACCTGGGCAAACAAGCTGCGTGTAAGTGACCTAACTTTGATAAAGTTGAATATTACCCACCTGTTTAGCAGCATTTTTGTTTGTTTGGTTTTTATTTTTAAGGGAAAATAGCAAATCTGTTTCAGTGAATCAATCATTGAAGATCTGCAGAGACTGTAGCTGGGGAAAAGCCAGTGCTGAAGCTTGTCACTGATAATGCAATATGCCCAGAGCTCACCCTGTGGAGAGGGTATATTTCACAAGGGCCACACACCCCGCTATTGCTTAATGGTTAATTACATTGGAAAAACATTCTACAAGTCAGGTCTGGAGCATCAGCAAAGTTCTCGGAGACGTATCTTCCTCTCTTGGCTCACTCCAGGCCTAGCAAGTCAAGAGAAAAAAACAAACATTAAAATTTGACTTTTTCTGGGCAAAAGGCAGGGCCCATTCATTGAATGCAAGGCTGAAGTGTTCCTGGATCCATTCCCGAGCTCTGAAAAGAGGGTAGGATACAATTTGAGTTGCCACTTTTTGTTCACGGCTGGCTCCCCTATCTTTAACAGCTACATGGCAGACATAAATTCAACAGCAGAAAAGAGCAACAGTCCAGTAGCACCTTAAAAACTAACAAAATTTCTGGCAGGGTATGAGCTTTCGTGAGCCACAGCTCACTTCTGCAGATACAGCGAGAATGTGACTCCATCTATCCTTAAGTAGAGACGAGTGAATGAGACACACAATGGCAATGTAAATGTCAAAAGCAAGTGAATAACATTAGCAGGCATGATTGGATTAGGTGTGATATGCACAGGGGTAGCAGGGGTGGAGAAATTAGCATTGGTAATGAGACAGGAATCCCATCTCTCTGTTCAGTCCAGGAGAATGCATAGTCTTGAGCTTCATAAATTCAACACTGCAGCTTTCCCCAATGCAGTGTCTCTATAAAGGGCAACTGTAGCTGCAGGATTTCTGCCCGTCAATACAGTTGTTAAAGGTACAGGAGACCACCGTGGGGAGGGATAAGAGACAGCATATCTCACAGTTACAGTAACTAATCTCTAATAGTTATAATGGTAGCAGATTCAAATACCGTATATACTCGAGTATAAGCCGAGTTTTTTAGCCATGATTTTTGGCTTAAAAAACTCACCTCGGCTTATACTCGGGTCAATATTGTAATTCGCCTACCGGGCCCTCTCCCAGCGCGCTCCTGCCGGCCAGCTGATGGGCGGGCTGTCCCGCCTTCTCCCCCCCCACCCGATCGCGCCTTCGGCGTGGCGGCGGCGGCTTCTTCCCCATCCCACCCCACCCCACCCGATCGCACCTTTTGCGCGATCGCCGCGCCTTTTGCACGATCGCGCCTTCTGCGCGGCGGCGGCGGTTTCTTCCCCCCCACCTCACCCACCCCCACCTGGAGGTTGGCAACCCTATATCCACCTTCCTCACGAAACATTGCTGAGGCCTCTACTCTGCCTGTCGCAGCCCTGTTTCCTTTTCCCTGCCCTAAACATTGAGCTAAAAGCCAAAATGGTGTTTGCTATTTTGTTGCAGAGCAGATATATTAGAAAGTAAATGCCTACGCACACAGACTAAGGCAGGGGTGGGGAACATCAGGCCCGGGGGCCGTATAAGGCCCGCGAAATCCTTTGGTCTGGCCCTTCGTGGGTCCTGGCAGATCTCTAGCTCAGAAGGATCTAAGACCAGCGATCCACCCCCTCCCACGCACAGGAATAGCCTCTATTCAAGGCGGATGTGAGTTTGTCTTGCTGAGAAAGGGAACCTTTTCCCCCCCTTGAAGAAGAGTTGTTAGCTATGGAGCTGCTAGGACCGCCCAACAAACTGTGTCTTGTGTTTGCTGCCCTGCCTGAATCTCTCGGGCCCAGCTGGGAAAGGCAGAGCTCAAAAGCGAGTCGCTCTACATGGCAGATACTCGGAGCTGTCTCCGGTTGTGCCTCTTGGCTGAATGTTTGACCAAATATAACAGGCTAATTTTTAAGTTGATAATTTTGTATGGCCCGCGAATGATGTTCTAAATATCTAAATGGCCCTTGGCAGAAAAAAAGGTTCCCCACCCCTGGACTAAGGTGTACGCCGCATCCAGCTCACTGTTCCACGCCCTGTCTACCATTTCACACCCTGTCGCTGCTGAGGTACATTTTGAACTGGTGATAGTCTGTTAACAGATGCTTACCCAGTTCAAAACGTGCCTCCTCAGCGACAGGGTCTGAAATGGCAGGCTGTGCACTGCAAGGCGCCTTTGTAGCCACGTGCAGGCATTTAGAGGCATGCGCCCTCAAGACAAGACTCGTTCCTCCCCCTCTGAGATTTAATTTCCAGAGCCACTGGGGGACGGCAAGCTGAACAAATAACTCAGGTTTAATAGAATCCGGACAGAAGGGATTTCTGTCAGCTAAGCTTGACTTCCTTGCTCCCCCTCCCTTACTGCTGTAGCCCAAAATGCCCACCAAAATGCTACTCTTGGGGGGGGGTAAAGATCTCCCCCAAGTGACAGCCTGATTTGGGTTGCCAACCTCCAGGTACTAGCTGGAGATCTCCTGCTATTACAACTGATCGCCAGCCGATAGAGATCAGTTCCCCTGGAGAAAATGGCCCCTTTGGCAGTTGGACTCTATAGCATTGAAGTCACTCCCCTCCTTTGGTTGCCAGCTCCAGGTTGGGAAATACCTGGAGATTTTTGGCACGGAGTCTGAGGAGGGTGGGGTTTGGGGAGGGGAAGAACTTCAATGCTATAGAGTCCAATTGCCGAAGTGGCCATTTTCTCCTGGGGAACAGATCTCTATCAGCTGGAGATCAGTTGTAACAGCAGGAGATCTCCAGCTAGTACCTGGAGGTTGGCAACCCTATCCCTTCCCCAAACCCTGCCCTCCTCAGGCTCTGCCTGAAAACCTCCCGCCGGTGTCGAAGAGGGGCCTGGCAACCCTAAGCATGATGAGGGCTGCAGTGGCAGGAGGGCAGGGTTTGGGGGCAGGGTTTCGGTTGCGACTTGATGGCACTTTACACACACACATACCTCTTGGCAGTTGCTTTGCCCATTAAAAAAAAACACATCAGAGTGTTGTTCTCGCTGGCTAAGTTCTCTGCTCAGCCAAAGTGCGCTTGGCTAATGTGCTTCTGCCATGACACAACACAGTCAATCAGATCTGGCTATGTGACAACATAATGAACTCAAAACCAGGGTGAGATCATTGCTTTCCTTCTGAACAGGCTGTGTACCCTGCTTTGTAGGCAAACATTTCCCATTTTTACAAAAGAGAGAATTGTGGGGCGCAGGTTTTACATGGACTGGGTGTGTGTGTGTGTGTGGGGGAGATCTTTCTCCCCCCCTTTCAGCTGAGTTCTACTGTCCCCTGACCCCGAGAACTAGGGTGGCCAACCTCCAGGTATCAGCAGGAGATCTCCCGCTATCACAACTGATCTCCAGCCGATAGAGTTTAGATCACCTGGAGAAAATGGCAGCTTTGGCAATTGGACTGTATGGCATTGAAGTCCCTCCCCTCCCCAAACGCCGCCCTCCTCAGGCTCCGCCCCCAAAACCTCCTGCCAGTGGCGATGAGGGACCTGGCAACCCTACTGAGAACTGTGGAGGCAGATTGTGCTGCAATCACTTAGTGCTGAGCAGAAGTCAGTCTGCATGCGCTCAGAAGCACACTCTTCTTTGTTGCTTGTGATTGTAGTGTGTACACTTAATCCAAAGAGAGTTACACATGCCTACATACCTGTGATCAATATATTTCTGCATATTCATGTGTTATTGTAACTGGGCCTAACTTTCTCTGGATTGCACCCACTGGCCAGGATCCAAAACAGCTACCAAGGTTTTAGTCATATGAAGACTGATCGAGCAAGGTTGGTTTATCTGACCAAACAACTCTAGAGCCTTGGTTCTTCCAAAGCTCTGCCAACCTGTGAGAAGTCTTACTGGCGATGCCAGGCATGAAATACAGGACCTTCTATATACATTACAAACATGTACTCTACCTCTGATACAGCACCCACCACGTACATGAAGTGGCCTTATGTGCATTGGTCCATCTAGATCATTCCTTTCTCTGCAGAAGGAGAGGAGGTCAAGCAGAAAGAAGTCTTTTCCAGTTCCCAGGTTGGGAAATTCCTGGAGGTGTGGGGATGGAGCCTATGGAGGGCAGGTAGCGTTGCCAACCTCCAGGTACTAGCTGGAGATCTCGGCTATTACAACTGATCTCCAGCCAATAGAGATCAGTTCGCCTGGAGAAAATGGCTGCTTTGGCAATTGGACTCTATGGCATTGAAGTCCCTCCCATCCCCAAACAAATCCAGTGCACCAAATTAGCTTCCACCACTCATGTGGAGGAGTGGGGAATCAAACCCGGTTCTCCAGATCAGACTCCACCGCTCTTAACCACTACACCAAGGAGAACTTAGGTTGGTAGGTGAGTAGGAAACAGGACAAGGGGAGAGGCTATGGTGACTGCCAGGGGGAAAGAGGAAATAGTTTGGGGAGAGGGATACAGGGGAAAATGTGATTCCCCTGCATGTCCTTGCAGGTACCTTGCTTTTATTATTGTATTATTCAGTAAGACCATATCTAATAGCAGTCTCCAAATTGTTACTGGTGTACTATTTCATGCAGCCTTTTCAGCATCTGATTTTTCCTCAGGCAACTTGCTCTAAAGCAATCAATTCTTAATTCACGGCGGGCGGGCGGGGGGACGGGACCATATGTTTTCTGGGACATTGGCCAATTTTCTCTGAGACAATATCATGCAAAAGCACTATGGGATTGGGGACACGAGACAAAGGCCAATGATCTTAAGCCACCTGTCCTGTGCGGGCTGGAAAAAAAAAAGTGAAGGGATAAAACAACATTCACCACATCCCAGTTTTAAGTCCCTTTCTTCTTTTAATACGGTGGTGGTTACTAGGTAACACAGCAGTTCCGTCACTAACTCCCCCCCCCCCGTTGGTAGTTGCTAGGCAACATGGAGACTGTGGCTCTCTGCCTCCTTCAAGTCTAGATGATGCCTCATCAAGATGGTGGGGGAGGACTGGACACCTGAGATGGTTACTAGGCAACCGAGGCCTGGCCTTGTGGTTCCCTTGGTTTTCTTCCTTTCTTCCCCTTCTGAGCATCTGGGGAGCCCTGGAGCCAAGGCTTACTTGAGTCTTTGGCTTGGCATCTTAAAATAACGTCTGTCTGACTGTTTTGCCCCCTCAGATTTAAAACGTGAGAAAGAAAATTCGCATTTGTTCTTAACAGAGATGCTGTTTATTTCCACACCTGACACTCAAATGGTACCTGAAATTGTACACTTCTTGACCCAACCAATCAACTATACGCCAGATTATGCATAGAAGATCCATGTATGGGTGTGTGTGTGTGTGTGTCTGAATCTGACTGCAGCAGTGTGTGTGTGTGTGTGTGGAGATGTTCTAAACTACCCCATATAGGGTTGCCAGGTCCCTCCTGGCCACCGGTGGGGGAAGGGGGGTAGGGTTGCCAGATCCAGTTTGGGAAACTCCTAGAGATTTAGGGATGGAGTATGGGGAAGACTGGGACCTAAGTGGGGTACAATGTGATAGTGTTCCCCCTCCAAATCATCCATTTTTTCCAGGGGAATTGATCTCTGTAGTCTGCAGATTAGCTGTAATTCCAGGGGATCCCCAGGTCTCACCTGGAGGTTGGCATCACTAACCCCATAGGTAGTAGTGCTGGGTTGGTTCCACATGGGGTGGGAAAAACTGATAATGTGATTTACCTCTATGCCATGAAAAACATTTCCACAGATTAAGCCTCTATTAAAGGGGCAGGAAAAATTTTTCTCCAAGTTATTGCAACCCTCCTTTTTCAGTGTGTGGTGTTAGTGTTTCCAATTATCTTGTCTCTGGTGCACATTCTTGTCCAAATATGCACATGAACACTAGGTGCTGCACATTCAATCTGCAGCTGCTGAGGCATATCTTGAACTACTGATAACAGACTGTAGGGCAATTATGTTTTTCTAATATATCTTTCCCCCCTCCCTAAAAAAATTACCCTCTTGACTTTGAGAATAGCGGATGGTCTAGGCTTAGAAACCAACGAATAAAATCCTTCAGCAATAGCATGTCCTTCATGCTAAGTAATAGCATGGGACATGGAATGTGCAAAGTGATAAGAGCAGAAGTGTACAAGCATGTCCTTATTTCTGTTATGAAACCTTGGCAGTATGTGATATCTAACATAGAGTTTATAAACCACATGCAGCTGCCTTGCACTGAGCCAAACACTAAATCTATCAAGGATAGTATTGTATATTCTGCCCGACGGGGTCTCTACAGGATCTCAGGCCAGGGGTCTTACACATCCCCTGCGACCTGATCCCTTTTAGCTGGAGATGCTGAGGAGTGAGGATTGAATCTGTGACCTTCGCAGATGCACGACTAGCTATGCCCCTTTCACCAAACCGTAATTTCCAGGCTTCTTCTGAGGAAGCCATGACAACCCCTGTCTCACTTGCCGGCATTCCGACAACATAGTTCACCTTTTATTTTAAACATTTAAACTTTGTTTACTGTGTTGGCCCAAATCTTACCAAAGCTTGGTGTGGTGTAATGGCTAAGGAAAAAAGTTGTGATGCGGGAGGTAGCAGTCTCAATTTTTGCTTCTGCGATGCTCAGCCCTCTCTACCATACTTCTCCATGTCTGCTCACTGTCACCCCCTGCTTAATTCAGATTCATCTCAATGTTCATGGACAATCAGCAGGCGGTTTCCCTCCCCTTGGTGCTTTGTTTCTTGCATGTGATCTCCTGTTCTTATTGCATTTGTTTTCGATTCCTTGTAATCTAGTTTTGCTGCATTGTTATATGTATTATCGTTTTATTGCATCTTTTGTAATATTGTAATCCAGTTGTACTGCATTGTTGCTTGTATACGGTTTAATCACTTTAAAAAAATTGTAATCTGTCTCAAGTCCCAGGAAGAAAGGCAGACTAGAAAAGAAGCAAGTAAATAAATAAGTACCCTGACCTGGATGGCCCAGGCTAGCCTGAACTTGTCAGATCTTGGAAACTAAGCAGGGTTGGCCCTGGTTAATACTTGGATGGGAGCCCCCCAAGGAAGTCCTGGGCTGCTACTTCTGAATGTCTCTTGCCTTGAAAATCCTATAGGGTCACCATAATTTGGCTGTGACTTGATAGACTTTTACATCACCAAATAAATAAGAATTTTCTTGGTCTCTCCAATCAGGTTGAGAGCTGGAACAAACATGACCAGAAGCTTTTGGATGCGGTCGAGAAAGGGGATGTGGGGAGAGTCTCTGCTCTCGCTTCCAAGAAGACGGCAACCCCCACCAAGCTTAATGCCCTGGGGCAATCCGCGTACGTAAGTTTTTCCTGTCCCATAATCCCTCTTGCTTTCAAGACAGCTGCCATCTTGGCCAATGCCTTTCTATTCAGACAATCTGTGTTTTAGGAGACAGTCTTACCTAGAAGTCTGGTCAAACCTGGGCTACTATGTTAAGCTGATTAATTGATCAAATAAACCAAATTGGATTGTTTTTGATAAGTTAAAAAGGATTTCCCTGAATAGTTGAGCAGCAGATCTTTTAAAAAAGTTTTAATTATTTTTAATACAAGTACTTAACAAATCCATGGGTGGTTCCATTTCGTAAGATTAATTCCCCCTTTTCTCTCACACCAGAGGAAATACCTCTTCTGAGATGGTATCTGCTTATGACACATGTTGCAACACCTGAAAGCAAATAAACCACACCTTTTTCTTTAGAACTATTTATTTAGTGGAATGTAAAATTATGTAGATTTAACAAATTAAGACTCACATGATGAATCAAGTAAAATGTCTTTAACTAGGTGCCCTTCCTAGCAATCACCCATTCATGTGGTAGTCCTTCATACATTTTAAAATATATCCCACGTGTTTGATATACAGGACTCTCCCGTACCCTAACTCAAGGCTGCATCCATGAACGTCTCATATGGAAAATCCCCATGTGATGAGTGTTTTAAGAAGGTGGTTATTATCATGTGATAATCGCAGTGGCTGTGGAAGTAACGTGGCTGTCAGGATTGTCATTCTTCTTCATCACAGCTCCAGGACATTGTTACTTTGATTGTGAATATGTATTTGGAATATTATTAATACAGTAAATATTTGATGGGAGGGAAGGCGGCACGGTATAGCCCAATCTCGTCAAATATCAGTAGCTAAGCAGGGTTGGTACTTGAATGGGAGACCACCAAGGGAGACTCTGTTTAGGAAGGCAATGGCAAACCACTTCTGCTTCTCATTTGCCTTGAAAGTCCCCTGCTCAGGTTTCCATAAAATGGTTGCAACTCAATGGCATGTATGTATATAAATATTTGACGAAATCTTAAGACTTGTGGGTTCTTTTAAATTTGGCAACTTCTATGAGCCTGCGAGCCCTGATCTGGATGGCCCAAGCTAATCAGATCTCAGAAGCAAAGCAGGGTTGGCCCTGGTTAGTCCTTGGATGGGAGACCACCACAGGAGTACAGGGTCTTTACACAGAGGCAAGCAGTGGCAAACCACCTCTGAACGTCTCTTGCCTTGAAAACCCTACAGGGTTGCCGTAAGATGGCTGCAAGTTGTCAGCACTTTCCACCACCACGTGAGCCTGAGAAGGAGTTTAAGTAGACTCCGTAACTGGTTTACATAGCTGTCTAAAGTTGACACTGGATGATCATGAGCTTGCTGAATTCGCATGAGCATGACTACTGTCGCGGTTCGGGACGTTAAGTGCCTACGCTCTTAGAAAGGACCCCTTCCTGAGAAGGAATATGTTATCTTATTCAGCGAGACACTACTAGACCAGAATCATCGGTTCCCAGAAACTTATTAAGGTCTCTAGGACATCTTTTGAACACGCCAATAAATTTATAATATTGGACAAGAGTATAATTATTAAAACATATTTCTTTCACATAAAATAAATGCATGTGAATATTTACACATTATTAAAACATGTCATAAAGTACAAACATTTATGATTCTCTTACATGTTCATTTATGTTAATATATGCAAGCAGTTTCAAACAATCTTTATAAGCAATTTCTCTATGTAAGGTTTTCTAACCTTAAACCTGTAATGCATTTCATTCAGGAATAAATGAGTTTACAGAAAGCCTGTCAAAATATGATTAGTATAAGGACAGAAAGTCATGGTTAAAAACATCTTAATGCAAAATACAACCTTATATTATTTCTAAACTTCTCCTAGCTTATATGCAGGACATTGCAAACCTTTTCTGTAAGAACATAGTCTTTTCCAATGTTTCTATGTCATTACCATATCTTTGATTCTCTGGTTTTTAGTTTATTTGAGAGCTATAGTCCAAAATACTTAATGAGCTTTTGGTTCATTGGAATACTGTTCTGTATCAGAGACAGCTGATTCTTGTAAAGCTGAAGTCAGTAATTTACAAGACTATGTGTAGCTTTAAATTCAATATGTAGAGAGAACCTGTATGAACCTTAGTTCCAGGACAGAGCTCTGTAGACATAATGTAATCTGTGTATGCATACTGTGTATGCCACTCATTGTCACTGAGTGTAGAAGCTTCCTCTGTGTTGTTGAGGAAACCTCTGACTCTTTACCCTGAGAGATATCTCTGGTTGCTTAGAGGAATCTCTAAGAGTATCTAAGAATCCTGTTTCTGGTCCCTTCAGTTCTGTAACTTGGGTTTCACAACTTCCATGTTTCTCAAGGAAAGCCAAGTGAGACCATTTAGATCATTCAGTGAGAACCCATCAATCCTTGCTAGAATTAATGAGATGTCAGTGTTTCCAAATATGGAACTGATCCAATACTCTTAGACCCCACAGTAAGGTTAGTAGGAATACTAAGAGTCTCCATCATATGGAATAGTCTGCAAGCAGTCATTTCAGACATCCAGCCTTAGCAGGTCATTTTGAAATGAATCTCTCTCAAGGAGAGTCTTTCCCATTCTCACAAAGAACTTGTGAAATGGTAGAGTTCCATATCACGCAAGATATGAAATAATAGAATGAGCAAATGGCCAGACAACCAGTGTTGTCCTCCAGTCACACTTCTACATCTTTGAATGTTACGTTTTACGCAAAAGATGGAGAAAGACAATTGCCAAACAACCAGTGTTGTTCTCCATTCGCATCTCTGGGTTTTACATCTTTGGAGATGTTGAGAGAGTGAGGCCAGACAACCAGTGTTGTCCTCCACCAACCCTCTGCTTTCTGTCTGTTGGGCTTGTCCTTATATTCTCTCCAGATCAGTGTTATCTGTTATGTGGGTGCCCCTGCACCCCTGGAGCATGGGATAAAGCACCAGCAGCTTTGTAGTGCTTGTCTTCTGCACCTATGAAATGAAGGTTGTACAGCTGGACAAGGTATCAATACTGTACCCTTGTAAGACCATATTTGGACATCCATATCCTCTGGATCTGTTTTACTAAATCATAATCTATTAGTTTTGAGCTTCAGGAGCACTTTATATATTCAATTTCATAACCATTCTCACCTCCTGAACAAGACGCATTTAATACATTCATTTGTGATTCAATAGTATAAAGTTAACACATTTAAATCATAAAACACAATTATATGCTTACATTGCATTACATAGTCTTGACTGGCCTTATGGCTTGGAGGATAATAAAACAGTATTTGTGATATTCTTGGTACTGTAGCTGTAAGAAGGGCTAACTATCATACAGCATCTGCCTATTTCACAGTCAGCAGTTTCATAAGGCATATTACTCCTTCCTCTTATCTGTCCTTGCTCCAAGGCTTAGGGGAGAAAGACCCTTAGTTAGAGAACCATATTCCAAGACAGTAAGATAGCAGATAAGCAGTGGCTAGCAACTATACACCGCTCATGGCCTTACAGCTGTACGCTTATCCTGGAGGGCTGCTGAAAACCCTTCCCTCTGAGGACAAGTATTGCATAACCATTACAGCATTACATTACAGAAATCTTATACATGAGCTCTATATTAATGACTGATAGGTAAACATTGTATTTAATTCACAAAGGACGGCGACACTACCATGTTGGATTCAAGATTTGGCTTTTATCTTCCCCTTGAAGGTTCCACTTGGCAGCTTCCAAGGGGCTCACAGAATGCCTTACGATCCTCCTGACTCACGGTGCAGAGGTTAACAATAAGAACGATGACGGTATGTATACATGAGGTTTGTGTGCATGTGTGGGAAGGGGAGAGATTCTACCTACAGGTAAGGTTGCCAACTTCCAGGTGAGGCCTGACGGTCTCCCAAAATTACAACTGATCTCCAGATGACAGAGAACAGCTCACCTGGAGAAAATGGCTGCTTTGGAGGGTGGACTCTATGGCATCATACCCCAAACCCTGCTCTCCCCAAGCTCCACCTACAAAATCTCCAGGAATTTCCCAACCTGTAGTTGGCAACCCTACCTTCAGGACTGCATGAGCCCTCCAACATCATATTCTTGTCTTAGGAAATTCAAAGTAAAGGTATTTGAATAAATTTGTTTCGTTTTTAAAAATATGATCCTGTGTCCAGGTTTTTAAACAATGTGGACTTTGACAAGGGAGGATGGAGGGATGGAGCAAAGAGATTGTCCCCTCCACAGCTCTCTCATAGGCTAACAGTTTATCACTTCTGGTCATTGGCTGAACTGCTGTGATGTCACTGTCAGTTGGTTTTTATGCTGCTGATATTTGTGATTTTAATATTTTGATTAAGGCTCAATGACTGTGAAATTCAGCCCTTGCTACCTATTGATACATCACATTAACTAAATATAAACCAACTTAATCGTTTTTTAAAAGAGGAAGAGACTTACAGCCCATTCCTGAAAATGGGGCTGAAAGTGTATAGGAGGCGGTGTGACCTGGCCGCCGGCGTAAATGCCTGTAATCACGCGGTTACACGCATTCACGCCGGCGGCGAGGCCAGTCCCGTCGGTGGCCGAGCGCCATGGGATTGCGCCTCCCCCCCCTGCCGGCGCGGCCTCTCCGTGGCACCGGCAACGGCGTGGAGAGGCCATGCCGGTGCAGGGGGGCATTCTGAGGGCGTTCCAGCGGGAGGAGCCACCACTTGGGCGGCTTCCTCACCACTTTTGGCCACTTGCACTGGCGGCTGGAACAGCATTGCTGTGCCTGCTATTTAACAGGCGCAGCCTCGCTGTTTTCAATGGGGCGAAAAGCCCCAGTTAAACAAAAAAAAACCCTGCAAAACGGCTTTTTTTGTTTAACGGCGTTGGGGAAACGGCTTTGGAAGAGGCGCCGCTGCGCCTCTTCCCCGCCGTCCCCGTACACCTCAGCTCAGGAATGGGCTATTAATCTGGTTGGCCCAGATCTCGGAAGCTAAGCAAGGTTGGCCCTGGCCAGCATTTGGATGGGAGAACACCAGGGAATACCAGGGTTGCTACGCAGAGGTGGCAGGCACTGGCAAACCATCTCTCAACATCTCTTGCCTTGAAAATGCTACGGGGTCACCATAAGTAGGCTGTGACTTGGTGGCAAAAAAAGAGCCTTAAAGGTCATTGACAGGGTAGCTTAACTCAGTCGCCTTTATGGCTTGGTGGAGTTTCTCAGATGTCCCATGCAGCAGTCAGTCACGTGTGTGTGTGTGTGTGTGTGTGTGTGTGTGTAAAGTGCCTTCAAGTCGCAGCCGACATATAGCACAAACAAAATCTTGGCAATTATTGAAGAAACATGGGATGTACCATCCCTTGTAGCATAGACTATGGAACTTCTAGCTACTAGATTTCAGTGCTTTAGTAGCTTTCTTATGCAGATCAGCTCCACTTCGGCAGGAAATTATATCAGTTCAGTTCCCCTGTCCAGCAGAACAAGCTCATCATTGCCTAGGCTTGCCAACCCCAGGTTGGGAAATTCGTGGAGATTTGGGGGTGGAACCTGGAAATGGTGGAGTTTGAGAAGGGAAGGGACCTCAATCAGGTAGACTCACCAGAATCCATCTTCCAATGCAGCCATTTTCTCCAGGGGAACTGATCTCTGTCTTCTGGAGATCAGTTGTAATCCCAGGAGATCTCTAGCCACCACATCGAGGTTCACAACCCATTGCCCCTCACACAAACAAAACTATACTTTCTCAATTGGAGCTCTTCCTGCCTCCAAATCTGAATGCAATATTTCCTCGAGGGTTGGCTCAGCTACCCACACAGTCAGGGCGGGAAACACCCACACACTGTACAGCCAGTGATCCGAAACCGCAGCATAAATAATATATTAATGTGCATGAAAGATTCCCTCGTGTGCTACTTACAGAAGAAAACAGCTTAAACATAAATATGCAGCGTAATCCTCCTCAGCCTTGCTGGGTTTCTTTTTTCCTGTGTCTCAGCAAGCAGCATAAGGGCCAAAAGTAGACCTTACGGGGTATTTGGTGGGGGGCATGTATGGTAAGGATGTGTCACTGGCCGCCAAGATCAAGTTAATTCATGTCATCGTATTTCCTATCACTATGTATGGGTGTGAAAGCTGGACATTGAAGAAAGCTGATAGGAAGAAAATAGATTTTTTTGAAATGTGGTGTTGGAGGAGAGTGTTACAGATACCGTGGATGGCCAAAAAAACAAATTGGTGGGTTATAGATCAAATCAAGCCTGAACTGACCCTAGAAGCTAAGATGACTAAACTGAGGCTATCGTATTTTGGTCACATTATGAGAAGACAAGAGTCACTGGAGAAGACAATCATGATAGGAAAAGTTGAGGGCAGCAGGAAAAGAGGAAGACCCAACAAGAGATGGATTTACTCAATAAAGGAAGCCACAGATCTCAATTTGCAAGACCTGAGCAAGGCTGTCAAAGATAAGACGTTTTGGAGGACATTGATTCATAGGGTCACCATGAGTCAGAAGCGACTTGACGGCACTTGACACACACACACACACACACACACACACACACACACACACACACACATGGCAGGTGGGCTGTGTTTGGACTGGAGGGGGCATAGACCTAAGCCAGCTCTAGTTCATAAAAATATATGCCACTGGAGATCAATGCACTCCAACTGATCCTATTTACCAGAGACAACTCCTGTTTCCTGGAATCAGTGCCTGCCCAATTACTGCTCCTATTTTGGGCTTTTGAAGAATGCATTGTGAAAGGTTTTGTGAGCATGAGTCGCTCGTGTTGTCATGCTTCAGGGTTCAACGCTGTCCACAGCATCTGTAGGACCTAAACCTCTGAGTGGGAGAGCACGGATACATCTTATCACTATCACACATCAGTATAAAAACGCCCACATGCATGAACACTAAAGTGTCATGCACTGCATAACTAGGGTTGCCAGCTCTGGGTTGGGAAATAGCTGGAGATTTTGGAGGTGGAGCCTATGGATGATGGGGTTTGGGGAAGGGAGGGATCTCAACAGGCCATAGACTTAATGCCATAGACTCTACCCTCCAAAGCAGCCATTTTCTGCAGGGGAACTGATCTTGGTTGTCTGGAGACCAATTGTAGTAGTGGGAGACCTTCAGGTGCCACATGGAGGTTGGCAACCTTTTGCATTGGGTTGCCAGATCCGTCCTGGCAACCGGCAGGAACTCCGCGGGGGTAGGGCCGGGGGTGGCAATGAGCGTCTCTGGCGTGATGATGTCACTTCCACGGTGATGCAGAAGTGCTGGATTGCGCCGGGTATGCTAGAGCTAGAGAGTTCCCGGCGCGATCCAGCACTTCTGCGTCGCCATGGAAGTGATGTAATTGTACCGGAGACGCTCATCGCCGCCGCCCCCATCCGCTGGGCCTGCTTCCGCCCACCAACCAGTTGGGGGTCGGGCGATTGCCTGCCATCACCAGGTAGTTGGGAACCCTACCTATGCATAGCCTGCCGTTGCTTGTAGTGTAGCTTCTGGACTCCATTTTTAACTTTTGAGAACGCATCCTAGAGTGACAATACCTTCATAGCATATCAAAATCACTTTCTTGCCTTTGAAAACCATGGAGGGCAGGCCATTGCAAAGTAAATGAATACACCACAGTGCATAATGGGTAGAATACAGCCTTCAGCAGTGTGTCAGGGGGTGTAGCAAGTATGTTTCTGTCTGTGAAATGTTGGAGGGTGTTGTCAAGGCCTGCCAGGTGTGCCAACTGATTAGTCTTTAAAATGCAACAAGACTGCTTTCTGGTTTTTTCTGCGGCAGCTAACCCTTTGGAACAGGCTTCTAGAAGACTAGAATCCCTGTGGTAAATATGTGGTAAACTAAGATGCAATTCCATGCTAACCAATTCTGTTAAAAATAAATGAATAAAATGCCTATAGTCGAAGAAAGAGTTACCTGTCTGTTTCCAAGTCAGAACGCCCACAGGATGTCTCAGAAGAAGGGGTTTGATCCACAATGTGTAATAATTTCCCATTTTGTGTCCCCCCCCCCAGGCAGTACGGCTTTACATCTGGCTACCATCGCTTGCCAGCCTCAGTGCGTGAAAGTCCTTCTGCAGGTAACAGAAACAGAACTTCCTTCCTGCCAAAGCCTCCCAGGCCTTCATTTGTTTCAAGGTTCAGCCTCTGCTGCTGGGACTGTTTTCAGTGCCGGTGGTTCAGTTCTGGAACATGGGAAACAAAGAGAGAAGGGTGCCACTGAGGATGTGCAAAGTGCTTGGTGGTCACAATCATGTCAAGATGCCCTAAGGCTGTTTTGCCTGCTTTGGTGGAAGATGTCCTTCTAGCTTGCATTTCATGTGTGGTTCATTTTGAGCTGGTAACCGTATGACAAGTATATTCTTCTAGAGCACTTTTGACTAAAGAACAAGCACTCTATTGGCTTTTAAACAGTGCAGGACAAAGTGGATGGCAGTAATTAGGGGTGCCCATTTGCCCCTAGCTGGCAGGGGAACTGCTGCCAGTGTTCCCTTGTCTCCTTCTGGCTTTCAATGGGCCGGCAGGGAGAAAATGACAGGGCTTAAATGGCCACGATATTACTTCTGGCTGTGTAACTGGAAGTGATGTCACTGAGTCACGGGATGCTCTAGGATTCACCTGAACCTCTATGATATTTACCATAGAGTTTTGGGTGAATCCCAGAGCAGGGATCCCCAGCATGGTGCCTGTGGACACCATGGCTTCTGCCAAAACCTTTCCAAGTGCCCACCAAGTGTTTTTGGGAAATGGGCAGGGTCAGGTGGGGCTTTTGCCCAGCAAGGCTTCTGAATGGATATCAGTCATCTGATTGCCTGAGCATATCCAAAATAAACGTTGCTTTGGCATGACAGCAGCTGCCACCACAGCCCAAGGACACAAGTGAGTGAAGGTAAGATGTGTATGCAAGAAAATCTTTTAAAACAATACGTTCTGTTAAGAGAGCTTCTGACAGAAATGTTGAAGAGTTACTATGCATCACTTCACTCCCTGACATTTTGTGGTTGGCTCCACCTCCTGCAGCAGCCCCTTTGTGGTTGTGCTCCACCACCCAGTTCAGAGTTCCAAAGGTGCCCACGGGCTCGAAAGGCTGGGGACCCCTATCCTAGAGCATCCCATCATGCAGTTACATATTGGGGATCCCTGCTCTGGGATTTACCCAAAACTATGGTGAAAATCATAGAAGTTAAGGTGAATCCTAGAGCATTCCATGACTCAGTGACATCACTTCCAGTTACACTGCCAGAAGTAATTACACAGCTGTAAGTGATGTAGTGGAGTTGTGGGATGCAGTTGGATAAGTCTCACACCCACCAGTCTCCCAGGGGTTGCAGCAGTCCCGAGCGTGGCATCCATGGGTGCTGTGGGTTCCTCGGCTACATAGCGAAGGTTTGTATTTAGTTTTGCTTTTGTGACTGTGCCAGTCCAGTGGACCATCTGGTCTGTACTCACACACGAATAGCAGACCTCGGTTGGAAATGGAGATTTCTTGCTGTGTAAGCAATTATATTTACCTTTTTATGTGATTTTTTTAAAGTTCTTACAATTCCACTGTGTGATGCAATGAACAAAACAGACATGCCCCCACCTGCAAGGCTTACGATCAATTGGCCCCACCCTAACTAGTAAAGGGATGGGGAATGGAAGATGGAAAAAGACCTTCCCATGAGTCACAGATGAAGACAGGGACATAAAACAGGAATGTGCTTGCAATGCCACTATTTTCAGTCTAAGAATGATTGTCTGATCTTCCCTCTCAGCTACAGATTGCTGAAGCGCTATGCCTTGTGCTGCTTGAGGTACCCATTTACTTCTTCTTTAGGGTAAATGTACCCTAGAAAGGCATTACTATCCTACAGTCTGTTAATTGTTTTAAATGAGCCTTACCAAATGACAGGCTGTGTTTGTCATGATAGATGCACCTTAATAGTAGGGTTGACCAAGTGGTTGACCACTTTGGCAATTGGACTCTATGGTATTAAAGTCCCTCCCCTCCCCAAACCCCTCCTTCCTTAGGCTCCACCCCCAAAACCTCCCGCTGGTGGTGAAGAGGGACCTGGCAACCCTACTTAATAGTTATACATGTTCACTTAATTGTATGTAGTCTAGAGAGAGGATGCATCCATTCCCCACTTAGATATCTAATTTCTACAAACGCTAGAGAAGACGCTGGCCCCTAAAGAATGGCAACATTAACAACTCAAGTTTTAATAAGGCATAATGTTGTCATTTGTTAGGGGCCAGCGTCTTCTCTAGAGTAACACGTACTCCTTGATTTCCAGATTGATCTGGGAAATCCATCAATCTCCACCTGATTTGCCAGTTTAAAGGGCTCAACAGCAGTCTGTGGGTCTTGTTGAGACACGTGTTCAGGAGTTCTGTGGTTTCCAGAATCACCCAGTCCCAATTCAAATTGGGATGGTGGCACATGGAAGAGGACTCTTCTCCCCCATTCCATTTTCCTGACCTGAAATGCCCCCGGGAGCTGCTACTTGCCCCATTCGGGGACATTATGTGTAGCCCCTCAGTACATGTGGAGCCCTTAATGGAGCAAATAGTGGCTTCCTGTGACTGTCTCAGGCCAGGTAAATAGCACAGGGGAAGATCTAATTTCCCTTTACCTGTGCACTGTGTTCTCAACCTGAATTGGGCCCACCTGCACCTGGGAAGCACAGAACTCCATTGCTCTCAAGTCAAACCATGGATGTCCCCAGGGGATATGTAACGTGCAGGTGAGTCCATGGTGGGTGTGGCCAGCTGTGATTGATGGTGCACATGATAAACTTAGCACAGTGCAAAAGCATTGTGATCTACTCTCAACACAATATCTACGATTTCAGCTAAGTATTCCACTCTGAACGGTGGTAAGGATTTTTTTCCTGCCTCCTGCAAACTTTAACTGGAGACGCGGGAGACCAAACCTGGGACCTTCTGCATGAAAAGCTTGTGGTCTGCCACCAAACCACAGCCCCTCCACAGTCTCATTAGTATGGAAGTCCAGCTCCATTCTCACATGAGACTTTTCCTGGGTCTAATTGTTTTCCCCGTGATGTTGCAAGATACACCTGTGGGGGGTAGTTTCGACACAGAGGTGACTGGGAAGGGTAAGAGCTGGGTGGGGTGTTAAATCCCAAGATGAGAACAAAATTTGGGGAGGGGAAAGGGTGTGTTGCGAAAGTTGGGGCGGCGAGGAGTTTCCTGCTTGACAGCTTATTTTGCCGATGTCTTGCTTAGCTGTGCCTCCGAGGCAATGAGGCCCAGCAGCCTCCCCTCTTCGTGGTTACAGAAAGCAGCATTCGAATGAGAGGTGGAAAGTCAATGATTGCCTTTGGAAGCAGGCACATAATGATACTTGTTTCTAAATATGGGGGAAAGAGAACATTCAAAAGGGGTGGTTGTGAGTGGAACTGGCATCTGATCTATCCCAACTTTGACCAGGAGCCAAAATCCACATTGCCACATGATGAATGGTAGGTAGGGTTGCCAGGTCCCTCTTCACAACTGGCAGGAGGTTTTTGGGGTAGAGCCTAAGGAGGGCGGGGTTTGGGGAGGGACTTCAATGCCATAGAGTCCAATTGCCAAAGCGGCCATTTTCTCCAGGTGAACTAATCTCTATCGGCTGGAGATCAGTTATAATAGCAGGAGATTAGCTACTACACTTGGGAGTATCCTACGGGAACCAGCTAACTGATTATATGATACATGATACATTTTGTAAAATTGAATTGAATTGGGGCTGAAGAAATATTCTTGAAACGGCCGTCCCCCCATCTACTGTTATCCTATGAAGATTTGAATATTTATAAAAGTACCTTATGGACATTTTTTAATGAATTTTCCTACAACTACACAAGGAAATCTCATTGCATAAAGATTGCATTAAAAAAAGAACTGTACATTTGTATATAATTGCATGTGTTTCCTGTATGTATCATTGCACTTTGTTTTATTGCATGTTTAAACACAATAATATTTTGTCTACTTTGTACTAGTGTCTCTGTGCTGAATTCCAAACCTTATGGTATTAGCACGGGAATGCTTTATTTTAGTGGTTTACCACCTGGAGGTTGGCAACCCTAGTTACTAACTTCCAGGCGGTGCCTGGAGATCTGGAATTACAACTGATCTCCAGACAACAGTGATCAGTTCCCCTGGAGAAAATGGCTGCTTTGGGGGGTGGACTTTATGATATTATATCTCGCTGAGGTCCCTCCCCTGCACAAAAACTGCCCTCCCAGGCTCCACCCTCAAATCTCCAGGTATTTCTCAACCTGGAGTTGGCAACCCTAATCCCGACGTTTTCTAGGCAGACTTTGTTTACGGGGTGGTTTGCCAGTGCCTTCCCCACTCATCTTCCCTTTACCCCCAGCAAGCTGGGTACTCATTTGACCGACCTTGGAAGGATGGAAGGCTGAGTCAACCTTGAGATGACTACCTGAAACCGACTTCTGTCAGGATCAAACTCAGGTCATGAGCAGAGCTTTTGAGTGCAGTACTGCAGTTTACCACTCTGCACCACGGGGCTCCTCTTAGTACTAAGCCTGAATTCTCCTTAGAAGCTAAAATGACTAAACCAAGTCTATTGTACTTTGGTCACGTTATGGGAAGACAAGACTCACTGGAAAAGACAATAATACTAGGAAAAATTGAAGGCAGTAGGAAAATAGGAAGACCCAACATGAGATGGGTTGACTCAATAAAGGCAGCCACAACCTTCAGTCTGTAAGACCTGAATGAGGCTGTTAATGATAGGATGTTTTGGAGGCCATTAATTCATAGGGCCGCCATAAGTCAGAAGTTATTTGACAGTATATAACACACATATATCCAATGGTGAAGACCTCCAGATTCTGCCACTGAAATAAACGTTGCATAATTATTAGGATCTCTATATTTATTGGCTGGGCTGTGACTTGATGGAATACATACTTTGCATGGAGAACATCCAAGGTTCAGTTCTGAAGGTGAGCAGGTACTGGGGAAGAGATCCATCTGAGATCTTGGAAAACTGCTGCCGTCAGAATAATTTATACTGAGCCTGCTGGAGCAATGTAAGGAATTTATACATGTTTATTGCTACTGAAATTATCCTCATCCTAATTTCTTTCTGTATTTTTGAATGTTCAAATTACCTAATTTTTTCTGCCAAAATGATCTTGTTTAAAAGGTGAAGAGATGCATGAGGGATTTTCCATTTTAATTTCTGAATTTTGTTCACAGTGGTTTGTGTGGAGTGTATGCTGCAGTCTCATTAGCAATGTGTGCATTGGTAAATGCCAGAAAAATAATCTGTCAGACATAGGATTACATCAGATTCTTTGTGTGCAGAGTTTTACTGATGTGGAGGGGGCATGCACACCTCAGTAAATGCCACACAAAAGAAATCTTAATGCAGTTATACATAAATCACATTGAGATCATTTTTTGCAGTGTTTTATTGACTCACAGTCTGCATCAGTAAAGGGGGGTTGAAAAATGAGAAGGAACTTAAGGGTGCGGCACATTTCACAGGCTTCAATTCCAGAATTAATTTTAGAAAATATTCTAGTTCAACTGGAATTCAGAAGGAATGAGAAGGCAGCATGGTATAATCTGATCTCGTCAGATCTTGAAAGCTAAGCAGGGTCAATACTTGGAAGGGAGACCTCCAAGACTGCAGAGGAAGGCAATGGCAAACCACCTCTGCTTCTCACTTGCCTTGAAAGCCCCTTTCTCGGGTAGCCATAAATCAGCTGTGACTTGATGACGCTTTATACACATTTGTATATTTACAGACACACATACTTGAAATTCATCACTATTGCTCTGTGAGGTTCCCGCTCTGTGGTCACTGAGTGAGATGCTTATCCCACTATGCTCTGAGTTTTACCTGAAATCAGAATTGATTTTGTAATGTGTGGGGTTTTTTTTATTAGTAGAACGATGATACAAAAATCAATGGGGCGGGGAGGACTCTGAAATCTGTGTTGCTTTCATGGGATCTTCGGCACATTCATCCAATGAATACCTCCTATTCTCACATGATCATGCATAAGTCTATGTGGTACTCCAACATCTAGAGACCTATTTTGTTGCAAATATTCCCAAACTGGGAAACTCTTTCTTTCCTGGTGACTTATTACAGTCCAAATTTGAGCATTTCCCAACTATATGGCATCATTTTAAATGCAGCATTTTACAGTTAGCATTTTCCTATGCTGATATGTACTGCTGCTTTTATAACGTGTTCTTACCATTAGGATGTAGCAAATTAGACAAGTCTGTGAATATATTTTTTTTTAATTGCTTCCCTGCAGCACGGAGCCAATGAAGACTGTGTAGATGGAGAGAATCGTACGCCGCTGCACTGGGCAGGTGAGACCCCAAAGATGCAATGCTACTAAAGGCCATTTGAGACCTAGCATGGTGTGTTGTTTGAGTGTCAGACTAGGAGCTGGGAGACCCAGGTTCAAGTCCCCATTCAACCATGGAAGATTGCCGGGTGACCTTGGGTCGGTCACTCTCTTTCAACCTAACCTACTTCACAGGGTGGTTGTTGAGAAGCTAAAACAAAGGAGGGGAGAACAATGTTGTAAGCTTCTTCGGATCACCATTGTGGAGAAAGGCAGGGTATAAATGAATAAACAGGGCAGTGTTCAAATCCATGTGTAGGATGGTCCTACAATTGGGTTGGAACACTGCCCTATTTATTTAAATATATTCCTACAAGGCCCAATAAAAATCTAGTCTCACTCCAAACAAGAGATTCCTTTTGTCAAGGTTGATCTACTTTGAATGACAAAGTGGTCCACCATGACACACCTTAGTTTTTCTGCAAGTAGAGCAACATTTCGACTCTTAATTAATTTGCCCATTTGAGCTGTATAGCTCTTGCCTCAAGTTCTGGGGAACCTCATGGAACCCACCTGCCAGAGCTAAACACAACCCTGTACCAAGCTTTGGAACCACTACTGAGCTACGAAAAAGCCCAGACCTCAAGTCTTCTAAGCAGTGCCTGCCAGAGATGGTGTGGGTGGAATCCAGAAATGGATGTTGTCGGGCTGCTCTTGCACCTGGAAGCAGCTCTCTGGCTCCTGAGTGAATACAGGAACAGAGCCTTATTTTTCCTTTAATCACTGGTCCACCAGTGGGATCAGAGCATATGAGGTCTCATTGGTGACAGTCCCTTAGGCAGCCATTGTCAGTTATAAGGTAAGGTGAGGTAAAATGTGCCATTGAGTTGCAACCAACTAATGGCAACCCCAAGACCAAAGGGTTTTCAAGGCAAGAGAGGAGCAGAGGTGGTTTGCCATTGGGTTCCTCTGCATGCAACCCCACTCTTCCCTGCTGGTTTCCCATCCAAGTATGAGATCAGGCTAAGCTGGGCTATTAGGGCTGCTCCTGTTAGTATTACTAGTCAATATTTGTAAACGTGGGCACACACATGCCATATCACTCCTATGTTGTGTTGCTTCTAAAAAGCACCCACAGCTCTTTGTCATAGAAGAAACTGCTGTCTAAACAAGAATATTCCTTTTTTTTGTAAAATCATTTTTAAGGGGTACAGAAAAGAAAGGGAAGGAAAAAAACCAATAGGAGAAAAATATCATTCCGCTTCCGTAATATTCCGCTTTCCCATTCTTACCCCCAGCTGTAATCTCTTATAAAAGTACAGAATACCGAATACAGACAAAAACTCTTAACTCCTATTGCGTCATTTCTGTTCTGTACATCATCATTGATCGATCCACTTTACTTAAAATCTGTCCTATACTTGAACTATTATATATTCAAACTTCAGCTAATATCCATTTGCTAAAACCCCTCCCCTATATTATACATGCAGTCGTCAATTCTATATTATGTAGCTTTTCAACTCTTATTTGAATCTGACATAATCATTCATTTCTTAACCGTATTTTATCATGCATATCCGTCAAAAACCAATCACCATCTCTTTTTGTAATCGTCAATAAACAAGAATAATCTTGTGTGTATATGTCATTTAAAAAAATAACCTTTTAACGCTAGCCTCCTCCCTTCCCCACCACACTCTGCAGCTTTCTCAGGATGTGCATCTAGTGTGTTGCTGTTGTGCGATCAAGAAGCTTTCCTGGACGTTGTGGACAACGTAAGTCTCAGTCGGGTTTCTTTGCTGTGACCAAAAAAAAATAAAATTAATTAGAGGGGCTGGAAAAAGCCAAATCAGGGTGAGATCTAGCTGATAAAGGAAGAGGGAAGTGCCAAAAGTAGTCTGTAGCCAGCAAGAAAAAGAAATGTTGCTCAGATCAGTAAGTGAGTGGGGGAAATGGGGAAGCATATAATTGCTCTGATATTTTGTTTAAAATCCACCTGGCTGATCTAGGTACTTTCCCTGTAATTCTGTTATTTGGCCACACCTTGGTGATGGCGCTGTTGATGCCACAGCCAGACTTAACACAGCTATCCCTCTGGAATAATGGGGAATCCTTATCTTCCAACATTTCACAGATAAAAAATAGGGACCTGCTTGTAATACCCCGGCACGGCAGGAAAGAGCGGGATACAAATCAAATGAGTTTAGAATGACTGAATGAACTATTGCTATATTCAAGGTTACAGCACAAGCCCCCACCCACCCCAAATACCAATTACTCATTGCTGAGAGCTCTGTTGTCTGCTCTATGTTTACTCCTTTTACTGCCTTTTTCACCTGTCCTGCAGGGTTAAAAAAAGAACAAAATTATTTGTTATTTAGATTAAAGATATGATTTTTTAAAAATACAGTTCTCCTACAATCAGTTATTATCAGTTCAAAACAGGGTTGCTCTTTGCCACTGGCGGGAGGTTTTTGGGGCGGAGCCTGAGAAGGACTTCATTGCCATGGAGTCCAGTGGCCAAAGCAGCCATTTTCTCCAGGTGTACTGATCTCTATCAGCTGGAGATCAGTTGTAATAGCAGATCTCCAGCTATTACCTGGAGGCTGGAAACCCTAGTTCAAAACATAGCAGCTGCAATGTGTGAAAAGGTAGACTGCATACCTTCATGCGTGTGAACCAACCAGCATCGGTACATTCAGAAATCTAACTTCTGGAAACCCCGGCAAGGGAGCTGAACTCTGAAAAAATGACAAAGACATGCTTAATTCAGAAATGGATCATGGCACACGTGGAGAAATACTCCCAGGGTGCACTTCTTGGTTCTGTATTCCCTGGGGTAGATGTAGATTTCCCCACCAGGCCCCATAACCCCTCCCAACTGTTTCAAGCTGGGAAAATGATGCAGGCGGGGAGGCTGAAGGCATTTTCTACATGCACAGTAGTTCTGATGCTAACTTGGGCATCACACACATGGGAAGTGAGGAGAAACCCCAACTCACATGTGATTGTGTTATGCCTGAAATGGGGGGTGGGGGTGGGACACCTCAGACCCCTCCATAATGTGTGAAGAACAATTTTAGCAGGATCCCAAAAGGACAAAACTAGGGGCATTGATTGAGCAGGCAGAGGGTCAGGTAATTGGGATTGCCCCTGGTAAAGAGGGGTAGCTGGAGGATATGCTAGGGTTGCCAGGTCCTCCCTGGCCACTGACAGGAATGGGGGGGGGGGTAGGGTTATCATATCCAGGCTGGGAAACTCCTGGAGATTTGGTGATGGAGCCTGGGAAAGACAGGGGGGTTATAGTGCCATATAGTCCACCCTCCAAAGCATCCTGGGGAACTGATTTTCTCCAGGGGAACTGATCTCTGTAGTCTGGAGATGAGGTATAATTCCAGGGGATCCCCAGGTAACACCTGGAGGCTGGCATCCCTGGTATACACTGAGCCCCCATCCCTAACTCCTGATTCACTTGGATCCAAAGAGCAACTGAAGAACCTGGAAATCAGTATCACTGTACTCCATTGTTGCTTCTCTTAGCAGTTAACTGTTGAATAGGGTTGCCAGCTCTGGGTTGGGAAATACCTGGAGATTTTGGGGGTGCAGTCTGAGGAGGGCAGGGTTTGGGGAGGGGAGGGATTTCAATTGGGGTATAATGCCACAAAGGCCACTTTCCAAAGTGGCCATTTTCTCCTGGGGAACTGATCTCTTTCTCCTGGAAATCAGTTGTAATAGCGGGAGATCTCCAGCCACCACCTGGAGGTTGGCAAACCCTACTGTTGAAACACACCAGTCTTTATCCAACAACCCTGCTTAACAATTTCTGTCCACCTTTGTTGAAAACTTGTGCTCGAGGAAGTTTACCTCAAAGACAGACATGTAAATGCCCCAAAATTAGGTGATAGCTGTGAAAGATAACAAAAAAGGCAGCAATAAATAAAATCTTCCCATGGAAATTATAACAAGTCTCGGCACGCCTGCCCAGAGAGAAAGCATTTTTGGTGCCATTTAAACACTGATAAACATAAGAGTTCAAGCAGGCTATTGTGAACAAGGGTGTGGTAGGCCTAGGGTTGCCAGCTCCAGGTTGGAAATACCTGGAGATTTTGGGGGTGGAGCCTGAGGAGGGCAGTGTTTGGGGAAGGGAGGGACTTCAATCAGGCATAATGCCATAGAGTCCAATTGCCAAAGTGGCCATTTTCTCCAGGTGAACTGATCTCTGCTGCCTGGAGATCAGGGGCAATCCCAGGAGATCTCCAGCCGCCACCTGGAGGTTGGCAACTCTAATTCTGGTGTGCTTAAATCTGGTGGGATTTTTCTACTATAGTCGTGGGAACTGATCAGGTGAACTGATCTCTGTCGCAAAGAGATCAGTTGTAATACCGGGAGATCTGCAGCTACCACCTGGAGGTTGACAATCCTAGGTAGGCCCCTAAATTGGTGCTGGGGACTATTTCATTTTGGCACTATTGTCAGTTCTGAAGATGACCTGGTGGGTGCCCTGTGCTTTCAAGCCCCATGCAGGTGTTCTAAACTCCTAGGCTGTACACAGGGATGGGGGCTGTGGGGCCCATCTCCCCTAGCCTCACCTCCTTGACAAACCTGACTTGTGTGCGTTCAGAGTTGACTCCTGCCCCCACAGGACCACAGGCTCTGGGGGAAGTATATTACATTCCCGTGCATTATGGGAACGGTAGACACAATCTGAGACACCTCTGTGTGTAACGAGGAACTATTTAATGACAACATCTATCTGGAACGTTAGGGCTGCCAGCTCTGGATTGGGAAACACCTGGAGATTTTGGGGGTGGAGCCTGAGGAGGGTGGGGTTTGGGGAGGAGAGGGACTTTAATGGGGTATAATGCCGTGGAGTCCACCTTCCAAAGCAGCCATGTTTTCCAGGGGAACTGATCTCTCTCACCTGGAGATCAGATGTAATAGTGGGAGATCTCCAGCCACCACCTGGAGGATGGCAACCCTATGGAACATCCAGGGCAAAACTGGTGCTATCAGATAACAAAACACTTGGTTGTAGTGGCCAGAGCAACGTTTCTCAACCTTTTTACCCTTGCGGAACCCTTGAAATAATATTCAGGTCTCAGGGAACCCCTACTTATGATTACATATGATTTATATATGATTAGTCTATTCATCACTATTTCTCATGGAACACTATTTCTCAGGGAACCCTAGGGTTCCGGAGCAACCTTGTTGATAAACACTGGGCTAGAGCGTCAATCTGGAAGACCCAGGTTTGACTCTGCACTCTGCCATGGAAGCTTGATGGGTGACCTTGGGCCAGTCACACACTCTCAGCCTAACCTACCTCACAGGGTTGTTCTGAGGATAAAACGAATGAGATGTAAGCTTCTTTGGGCCCTCTTTGGGGAAAAAAGCAGAGTGTAAATGAAGTAAATAAATACATTTTAGCTTGTTGACAGGTTTAGCTCACTTAGTCCTCTGAAGCCTGAAGTCAGCGTGTTGCCTCCTAGGGAACAGTTTAGGGGGGTGTTTTCCCTCCAAATAAGGGCTTAAAGAACAAACTGCCACCGAATGGCTGGAGGCCATTCTCATTTTTATTTTTCATTTTTGGCAACATAGCGAGGCTCCCAGCTTCTTTTTTCTGTCTTTCTCCCTCCTTCCAGAATGGACAGACGCCTTTGATGGTTGCTGCTCAGGGGAACCATCCTGCCATCTGCTCCCAGTTGCTCCAGAGAGAGGCCCAAGTTGACCTCACTGACAAAGATGGAAAGTGAGTCTCTTGTCTGCCAGCATGAGCAGTGAGATCAAGTGTGTATCGAGGCCCACAGACAGGAGGGGCCCATTGCTTACAGTAGCCACTGTGGTCCCTACTAGGGCATTCCAGTGATCTCCTGCTGGGTACCCAAGGTTGGGTAGAAAGTATATATCTGTATATAAATACTGAAAATATAATATATTTGAAGGTTAAAAATATTTAAAAACATTAAAATAGCACAATGGCATTTCCTAGGGTTAACCACATACCAAACGCGTTTCGGCCTATTGGACCTTCATCAGTGGTTAATTAAAACCCACGTTAAGCCTGCACACATTTACAGAAATAAATAAATACATACATACATATACAAACAGTTCAAATCAAACCAGGCATGTTGTATAGGTTGTAAAATCTATTACCAGTTAATCAAACATCTGGTCAGATTGGTTCTAGTTGTAATACTGGTTTGTATATGTCTCTCATATACAACGTGTGCAGGTATCAACCTAGTAGAGCAGTCCTCTCTGCATCATTATTTTGATTCATCTTGATTTTGGATCATCACCTGGGTCCTTACTGCACCTGTAGGAGCGCGGCTCCTTGGCGCAGGAGGTCATGTCTTTCCATCATTGAACTGGGAGTCAGTCCTCTTCGGGTGCCTAAGACGCAACTTACGCACAGGGCTGTTTGCCCATGGACTGTTGGTTGTGCTGTTACAGAACTGCAATTCGTTAGCTTACTATAGTCTGTATCTAGTCTTATATGCTTAGAAAATTGTATTCAGGTATTTGGGTTTTGTATTCTGTTATAATTGTAAGTTAAATTAGATAATAAAGAGCCCCGTGGCGCAGAGTGGTAAGCTGCAGGACTGCAGTCCAAGCTCTGCTCATGACCTGAGTTCGATCCCAACGGAAGTTGGTTTCAGGTAGCCGGCTCAAGGTTGACTCAGCCTTCCATCCTTCTGAGGTCGGTAAAATGAGTACCCAGCTTGCTGGAGGTAAAGGGAAGATGACTGGGGAAGGCACTGGCAAGCCACCCTGTAAACAAAGTCTGCCTAGTAAACATCGGGATGTGACGTCACCCCATGGGTCAGGAATGACCCGGTGCTTGCACAGGGGACCTTTACCTTTTTAAATTAGATAATACACGGGGCATGAAGATTAGTACCTGGAGGTTGGCAACCCTACTCCCCACCCAGATGCTGGAATACTTAAGGTGCATTTCCCAGGTATCTTGAAACATAGCATGGGAGTTTAGGAAACCCTATTGGGAACATGTGGATCGCTGCACTGTGTTTAAAGATGCCTGGGGAATGTGGAGGGAAGGTGTTATTTGCTATAACTCCTGGGTGGTGTGCAGTGAGGCTAGAAGCCTGTGGCAGCAGCTGGGGCAAAAGCTATTGGCATTACCCCATGCTGAGCTCTCTGCCACCGAGAACTCTTCTCCTTCACTTCTGTGTAGAACTGCCCTCGTTCTTGCTTGCGAGAGCGGCAGCATGGATGCTGCTGAGCTGCTTCTGCAGAACGGGGCCAATGTAGGGCTGTTGGACAAGACAGGCCGTGACGCCCTCTACTATGCGACGAAGACCAAAAGCCGTCCACTGAAGCGTCTGCTGCGGAGTGCCCTAAAGAAGTGGAAGAAAAGAGGTAAAGGGCAGGTCACGTGTGTGTGTGAGGTGCTTGTTGTGTAAGTGCTTTTATTGGTTCTCAAACAAATGCACTTCCTTCATGCAGAATAGGGCATTTAGGCCTCTCATTTACCTGCCCCCAGCCACAATTTCCCACTCCCAAGGAACTGAGGAGTGGGAGAAAAAATGGCCTCCGGATAGCAAGGCTGTAGGAATTCCCCTAGACTCTATGGCAAAGACCATAGAGACTAGGAGACTAGGAGGATTGCCCAGAAGTGACAACATACCCTCACCAAACTCCACCTTTCCCAGGCATTCCCCCCTCCCAAATGTCCCAGCATTTTCTGAGGCAGTCTTGGGAACCCTAGTACTTCAGGCTTACTTCAGAATACTGTAAAACTATGATTTGTTTTAATTCTGGTTAATTTGTAAAACCAGCTTCAGATCTGGAATTCAGATCCTAGATTGATGGACCCTAACCAGCCATTGGCCTTTTATGCACAGGTTGTTCCCATTGCGGTCACTCCACAGCTACTTCAGGGCTTCATTTTAATTATGCATGTATTTTATGACCTTCAGAAATCACCTCACTCTCCCCTCACATTTTCCCTGCATTTTCAGGATGCTGTTTTATCCCGAGTTTAAATTCTGAACCACTCAGTTCAGATCAAATTAAAGAATCCTGCTGCAGGGCTGGCAGGAGCGGGTGATGAAATTCAAAAAAGCACACTACAGCCATTACAAAGTAGTGTTTTCAGGGGGAGGGATTCAAGCGTGGTTCAGAAGCTTGGCATTTTCACTAGGGGTGCATAATTGATCACAAGCTGCTCCAGGAATTTCTTCGAGGTGGGGGGAAGCCCATCTGCGTAGTGTTTTGAGAATTCAACTGCAAATACTGTGCAGTTAGACAGCAGCAGATCTAGTGGAAACAGACCATGCATAAAAGGCTATATTTACTGGTGGCTTGCATTCAAACAATTATAGTTAGTTTAATTACACCAGTTTTGCATGATGAGATTTTGAGTCTTTTGAGATTTTTCCAGCATCGCCCAGGCATTTTCTGCATGGCACATCCATAAGGACTATGAACTTGCATTTTAAAAAGCCCATGGGGGTCCTCAGGATGCTGAATTTTGTGCCCCAATGTCAACTTTTACTCTTGCACTTGTGTGGCTATGGATCATCAGTGCTGTGGTGCTTAGTCAGTTCATAGGTTAGATTAATTTATTAAAACCCTTGCAATCAATTATAAAGTATGGAACACATGCCAAAATAAGCTGAACTGAGTGTTTGTGGTCAATTTGTGTCTTGAGTATCACTTTGTTCAGATTTTATTTCTTCATTTCTGCAGAGAGTGGTTTGGATTGCTTGTCAGAGACCGGTTCACAGGTAAGGAAATCCTCAACCCATATGAAAGGGGCCATTAGTTTTTCAACAAAAGATACTCCATGGTTGTATCTCAATAGCTGCACAAGAAACACGTTCCTCTTTTTTGCACTGTACCCCCGTGTGGAGTAGTGGTTAAAGTGTCAGACTAGGATCTGGGAAACCCAGGTTCAAATCCACATTCTGCCTTGGAAACGTGCTGGGTGATCTTGGGAGTTTCACACTCTCAGCCTTGACCCTGGCAAGTATTTGGATGGGAGACCTTCAAGGAATACCAAGGGCGTGATGCAGAGGCAGACAATGGCAAACCACCTCTGAATGTCTCTTGCTTTGAAAACCCTATGGGGTTGCCATAAGTCAGCAAACCACCTCTGAATGTCTCTTGTTTTGAAAACCCTATGGGGTTGCCATAAGTGATTTGACACTCCCCCCCAATCCCAGTGACGTTAAAACCATTGTCTGAAGACAGCTGCATTTCCAGCCTGATGACTCTTCTTCAAGGGATTTTTCAGATCTATACCCATATGGTTGTCCCTTTCCTTGGCCTAGACAGTTTCTTCTATGGCTTGGGTCTGCTATGATTCCAAACCATTGTTTGATGCTAAGTGAATAAGCCTTATGATGGAATCTTTTATGGGGCCTTTGTGGGAGTGTGTGCAATCCCTCTTCTCTGTCCCTTTGTCACTTGTATGGCACGTGCTTATTGCTTATTCCTGGGCTTTCAGTAACCCATATATTGTGGTTACATTTGAATACACAAACCAGATTTGCCTTGCAAACTGGGATTCCAGCCTGGGAATCCTGATTAGCAGTCCCAGTACAAACCGTAGTTTATTGGCTCCGAAATAATGTCCAATTATGGTTTGCCAAAAACCTGAAAATAAGTTCATGGTTCATGGTGGGAGTAGGAGGCAGGAAGGGTTTGCATGAGCAACACCTCCCCACAGCTCCTGAAAGGCTTGTTCATATAATTACAGATGAACCAACCACATCTTATAATTCCCTGAAGAACTAGCCATTGATTTTACTTACCACTGCAGCACCATTGAGATTTGTCTCTTTGTTGTTCTAGAAGGGATGCAGTGAAATTGATTGGTGGAAATTTCAAGGTCTAAGGAAAGTACAATTTAGCATAATGCATAATTAATTTGTTCTGGTGAGCTAGTTGCATTTGGCTGCTACAATCAAAACCAACCAAATGACTTCCAGGTAGGGCTGTCAAAAAAAAAAAAATTCGGTACAGTTCGGATTCGGCCGAATTTGACCCTTGTGGGGTCGGTACGGGCCGAAGTCCGAACTCCCCCGCTTCGGATCCCCGGTAATTCGGGGGGATCCGGAGTTCGGGGGAAAATTCGGCTGAAGCGCGCCTTCAGGGATTCCCTGAAGGCGCGCGGGGGCCCTTTAAACTGATCTGAGCCTCCCAGCTGGGAGGCGCAGATCAGTTTAAAGGGCAGCCCGCCCCCCTTCAGCGGGCTCCGCTGAAGGGGGGCGGGCTGCCCTTTAAACTGATCTGAGCCTCCCAGCTGGGAGGCGCAGATGAGTTTAAATGACAGCCGCGCCTCTCCAGCGGGCTAGGCGCGGCTGTCATTTAAACTCATCTGCGCCTCCCGGCCGGGAGGCACAGATGAGTTTAAATGACAGCCGCGCCCCCCTTCAGCGGAGCCCGCTGAAGGGGGGCGGGCTGCCCTTTAAACTCATCTGCACCTCCCGGCCGGGAGGCACACATGAGTTTAAAGAACAGCCGTGCCTCTCCAGTGGGCTCCGTTGGAGAGGCGCGGCTGTCCTTTAAACTCATCTGCGCCTCCCGGCCGGGAGGCACAGATCAGTTTAAAGGGCAGCCCGCGCCTTTCAGCGGGCTCCCCTGAAGGGGGGGCCGAATTGGCCGAATTTATTCGCGAACTCCCGAACTCGCTGAATTTGGCCCCCCCGGTTGCCCGCCAGATTTGAGTTCGGATCCGTCCGAACTGAAAATCACCGATTCAGGGGAAATTCGGTTGATTTTCAGTTCGGACCGAACCGAATTGACAGCCCTACTTCCAGGAGCTTTCCCGAGGGCATTTATATGTCATTACTAGCCCGATAATGTCTTAAAGGACTTTGTGCCTGCTGTACATACATTCATCCTGGATCAGACACCTGCATCCCTGGGTGATTCTATGGCACTGCCTTTGAAAACAGTCTGGAAACTCCAGCTTGTTCCAAACGCAGTAGCCAGGTGCAGGAGACAGGGACCTTTTTTGGCACACTGGAGTTACTCCTGATTTTCTTGGGAGTCGATCTGCAAGCATTGGAATCAGTTTGAGCAGGGTTCTTCTACTCATCCCCCCCCCCATGCATTTTTACAGTTCTGGAGTCAGTTTATTTTCTTCCGCATGTCGCTTAAAGAATGAGGATTTTCAAGGGAGGGTGCTGACATAATCGGTGCTGTTATTGCTGGTGTTAGAGCAATCCCCCTTATTGTTTATAAACAGCCCTAAAATAGTGATGTAACACTGCAGTGTTACAATGATAGTTAAAGGAGGTTCTCTGAATTCCTGGCTTTTACGGGAAAAAAGTAAGTCTCTAGCTTCTTCCCTTGTTGAGATATAAGGAAAAAGCATATCTCCACAAGGGTGGGGGCTAGAGATTTACTTTTTCCCCAATGAAAGCTGGGAGTTCAGAGAACCTGCTTAAACTATCACTGTAACACTGCAGCATTATATTTGTATTTTAGGGCCATTAAATTGAAATCATTTGGGGTGGGGGAGAGAGGAAATGGTTTAACAATGGCCAAGAGTCCAGTCATTGAAAAGGGGGGTGGAGGTGGGTGGGACAAAGAAAACCGAAAAAAACATGCACTAGGAAAAAGTTGACTAAAGATCGGCTTCCAGAAAAACATTGGGGTAAAAGTAGTCTCAAAAGAGCCAGAAAAAACCCAGGGGGAAACAAAAAAGTGAAAATTAAAGGCACAAAAATGCATGTGGAAATCTGGGAATAAACCAAAGCAGTACAGGGCCAGAGCCAAAAAAAAATGTGGAAAAGCCTAAAGATCATCTCACCCCAGGGCTGAAAGATCTGCACAGGCTGCCCATTAGTTTCCAGGCACAATTCAAAGTACTAGCTCTTATCCTAAAAGCCCCAAATGGTGCTTAAAGGATCATGTCCTCCCCAGTTGTCCAGCCTGCCAGTTAATATCTGCCTCTCAAGCCCTGCTCTCTGTACCCCTTCCTGCAGATTTGAGACTGGGTGCTACCAGAGACAGGACTTTTTCACCTCATGTATCCCTTCTCCCTTTAGGCTCGCCTGGCCCTGACTTTGCTTTCTTTAAGGCACCAGGCCAAAACATTTCTGTTCATCCAGACTTTTAATTATGAATCCTTTAATACCATTTTAGTCTGGAAACTGTTATTTTAAGCTGTTTTTATGGTCTGTGATTTTATGGATGTTATGGTCTATGCTTTTATGCTGGGCTGGGATTTTTAATGCTGGGTTTTAATTAATTTCTTTTAATTTTTGTTGTTGTCCTGACCTGGATGGCCCAGGCTAGACTGATTTTGTCAGAACTCAGAAGCCAAGCAAGTACTAACCCTAGTTAGTACTTGGATGGGATACCACCAAGAAATACCAGGATCGTTATGCAGAGGAAGGCAATGGCAAACCACCTCTGATTGTTTCTTGCCTACTGTGTTTCCATAAGTTGGCTATGACTTGATAGCACTTTATACACAATTTTTTTTGTTTGCATTATTTATTTTTCATAAGCTTCCTTGGGCAGGTTCCTGGGGGGCGGCATAATAATTTTCTAGATAAATAAATAGAAGGCACATTGGAAACAGTGGAAAGGGGGTACAATTCTCATTGGCACAGCTGATGGCAAAAGTCTGAAGCCTTCTAAGTCCCAGCAGGTGCTTGTTGGTATCACTGGCATAAAAATATTTCTTTTCTTTAATTGAGTTTAATTGATTGTCCTATGTAATTGATTTCCCCTTATGTAAAAAATACAAATAATTGGCTGGAAATAATTGGCTTGTACATCAATGACATCGTTTAGAAGCTCTCTGGGTGATTTGGTCCATTTTTCGTGGGTTAATAATGAATCATGTGCGGAGTGGGGGAGAAGTCCAGCCATCCTTCAAACATAGGGTTGCCAACCTCCAGGGACTAGCTGGAGATCTCCTGCTATTTACAACTGATCTCCAGCCGATAGAGATCAGTTCACCTGGAGAAAATGGCCGCTTTGGCAATTGGACTCTATGGCATTGAAGTCCCTCCCCTCCCCAAATCCCTCCCTCCTCAGGCTCCACCCAAAAAAAACTTCCCGCTGGTGGCGAAGAGAGACCTGACAACTCTATTCAAACAGTGAAGCTAGTAAATAAATACAGTTTTTTTTTAATGTTTTGACTGTGATTTTAGGTTCTATCTGAGAGTGGCAAAGACACCGATGTAAGTAGCCTGACCCTCCAGAGCGAGAAAGGAGAGGACAGCGACGACGAAGAAGAGGAAGAGAATACGGAACTGAAAGAATGGAGGAGTCGCTATAGAGAGGAGAAGATGAAGGTCATCCAACTGGAGCTGCAGTTGGCCCAGAAGACAAAAGAGTGTGTCACCTTCTCAGAAGGATGTAAATCGATAAAGGAAAGGGTGTGGGAGCAGGTGCAAGAGATTAACCAGCTCCTTCCTGAGGGGAACAACAACAGCCGGGACTGGGAGGAACTGAGCAAGAGGTACAGCTGCGACCTTTCGGAGGAAGACTATTACCTCAGCCTTTTGGCCGAGCAAATACAAGAACTCAAGAGGAGGAAGAAGGAGAATGAAGAGCAGGAGAAACAGCATGTCGAAACCCAGACAGCTGAAGGGGAAAAAGAGGAGCCCAAGACGGTGGCGGCCCAGGAGAAGAGATTACGATGGCCTGGTGAAGAAGAGGAAGAAGAGAAGAAACAGCAGCAGACAGAACTGAGGCTTCTCCAGGCTGAAGTGGCTGCGGCCCTTGAGGAGAAGGCAAGTGCCACGCAGAGGGTACAAGAGATGGAAGGCCACATGGAAAACATGAGAGCGGTGATCAGCGTCTACGAAGCCAAGAAGAAATCACAGAGCGGGGTGCTGAAGGCTCTGGAGGCTCGTGTGGCAGAACTGGAAAGTGAAAACCAGCAACTGCGCGGTCTGCTGGTGATGAATCTGGGGGAGACCGAGCAAGTAGGGAAACAGGAGACAGGATTCCCCAGGGATAAAGTATCCCAGTTTTTCACCGAGATGGAGGAAGAGTACTCCAGAGTGCAGAAGGAAAACTCCATCGTCATGACTGAGAACGAGGCCCTGAAAAAGGAAGCCGACGAGGCCATCGGAATCAACCTCCAGTTCCAGGCAGTGCCATCGGGGACAGTCAAGAGGAGCGTGGCTGTCTGGAAGAAGGTCGTTACGGGCCTAGAGAATGCCCTAGCCAAGTTGCAGCAGGTTAACTCCCGCCTTCTAGAGAAAGTCAGGCCTCTTCGGGAAGCCATTGCGGCCTCTCAGTCAGGAGTCATGGTTAATGGCACAGGGCACCAGGAAAAAGAGCCGGAAAAGGCTGAGGCAGAAAAGAGCCAGCTGCACGATGAAGCTCCTGGGCAGGTCAAACTCAGGGTGAAACCTGACAGGGGGGACAATAAGGCCCGTTCAAGTCGGAGGAGCTCTGACCTGGAGAAAGAGGTGTGGGATCTCAAACAGAATAATGGCGACCTTGTGAAGGAGCTGGCTCATCTAAGCAGGGAGAGGGAGAAGCTACAAGACGAGCTTCACAGATTGTTCCGTCCTAAAGAGGAACCTCCCCAGAAAGAGGCCGTGGGGAGCATGGTGGTGGAAGAGCTGAAGAGGACCGTTGACTCCTTGTCCCAACAGCTCTTAGCTGAGAAAGAAGAATCAATGCAACTACAGATGAAACTGGAAACCCAGAAGAAGGAGATGGTGGTTGTGAGGGACAGCTTCCTGAAACAGATGACCAAAGAGGTCAGCAGCACCGGGAACGAAAACCTTGGCAACAGCATCTTGAGGGAGTTACACTGGAAGCTCGACAACGTCGTGAAGAAGCAG
Organism: Euleptes europaea; assembly: GCF_029931775.1. Taxonomy (NCBI): domain Eukaryota; kingdom Metazoa; phylum Chordata; class Lepidosauria; order Squamata; family Sphaerodactylidae; genus Euleptes; species Euleptes europaea. The sequence continues at coordinate 82,947,519 of NC_079318.1, forward strand.
AACGAAGCCTTGCAGCTGGTATCTGAAATGGAAGAGGAGAACCACGCCCTTGGGGCCGACCGAACGCACTTTGCCGAGCAGAACGGCCTGAACCCCTTCGCAGCAGAGGAAAAGGCTTGGCGAGAAATGTATGCCGAGGCCTCAGATGCCATTGCTGATAACTGGAAAGTCAGACAGCGGATGAATGAGCTGGAGAAAGGCCTGCAGGAGCTGAAGGAGCTATATGAAGCAGCCCAGGCCTCTCTGCTCGGGAGAGGCGAAGAGGGGGCCGCAATGAAGCAGCTGATTGACCAGCTCACCATCAAGATGGCCGAGTTGCGCCACGAGGAGGAGGAAGCCCTCCGAAAGCACGAGAAGGTCCGTGGCATGCTGTCCCTCAGGGCCCAAGCCTTGGGAGAGCAGCTGTCTGCCCTTCAGGAGAAGTACGAGAAAGTGAGCGGGGAATCCGCCCAACACAAAGAAGCATTCACTTCCGAGCGCCAGAAGAACAAGGAGCTGCTAGCTGAGGCAGCAGAGCACGAGGAGGAGGTGGACGAACTGAGAGGGAAGTCCCAGCGGTTGGAGATTTCAGTGGACAAGCTGAACAGGAAGGTGGAGGATCTAACAAAGACCTGCCAGGACCGAGAAGGACGGGTAGGGGCCACTGAATTCTTAAAGGTCAAAAGGGGATACTCTATAGAAATTTGAGCAGTTATTGAAGGAGATATTGGTGTGTGGGTTTTTTGTGGTGGGTGTTCTTCCTGTCAGTCATTTATAGTTTTGTCAGTCATGTCTAGCTAGAGGTCTCGGAGATACACATCTCAATTGCATAGCCTGATTGAAATGTGGCATTGGCTGAGACAAAATAACTTTTCTGTGCAAGTTTGCATTTTAAAACTAGGCTGCTACATGTGCAAACCATCTTCACCAATGCCCTTTAAGCTAGGTCAGTGTTTCTACAATCGGCTAAGGAAAACTCAAGGGATCTGTGGGATACTAGTCTAGGGCAGGGGTGGGGAACCTTTTTTCTGCCAAGGGCCATTTGGATATTTTTAACATCATTCGCGGGCCATACAAAATTATCAACTTAAAAATTAGCCTGCTATATTTGGTCAGACATTTAGCCAAGCGGCCCGACCGGAGACGGCTTCGAGTGTCTGCCACATAGAGCGACTCGCTTTTGAGCTCTGCTGTCCCCAGCTGGGCCCAAGAGATTCAGGCAGGGCAGCATCCTTCTGTGCTAGAGATCTGCCAGGAACCATGAAGGGCCAGACCAAATGATTTTGCGGGCCTTATACGGCCCCTGGGCCTGACGTTCCCCACCCCTGCTCTAGGGGGTCCATCAGCCCCTCTCATGCCCATCCAGCTAATGTGAAATGTGAGCCCCTCCAGTTTCTAGGAAAGGGTGTAGGGCTCTCCACCTCAGGGGAAGAAGATGGAACTGGACTCCCCAACTTTTGAAGGGCAGAAGATAGTCATCGTAGTTACTTCTGGTGTAAAACTGAACCTTTTTTTTAAAACAGTATTTGCTAATGCAAAGGATTTTACCGTAGAGACAGAGGTACATCACTCTGCATCCATAGACAATAATAGACAAAGGTAGTTTTCAATTGAATAGTGGAACTGGTTGGCCACTGTATGAAACAGAATGCTGGACTAGATGGACCACTGGTCTGATCCAGCAGGCTCTACGTATGTTCTTATTGAAGTTCAGGTTTTGTGTGACATGGGTCTTATCCTGTGAGCAACCCAGAAAGTTTTTTTCCCAGGCCCCTTCCAACCTTTGTTCAGCTAGCCTCTATCTAGAAGTGAGTAACCCATAACAAAGTTTCTTGTTGTCTCTGACGTAAAGTCTCTTCCAATGAAGAGGCGAGACTGAATAGAACCTTTGAGTGGTGGCCCTAAAAAATCATCTGTCCTCTAAGACCTGACCTTCTGGGCCATGTACAAACAATACAGTAATTTTAAATAAGTTTTCTTTTAAAATGTAGCTGATGTGGTTCTCTCCATATTGTTTTGAGAACACCATTAAGATGGAGATCTCCATGGGGTGTGCATGGCTTGTTGTGGTGGTGGTGGGGGCTGCCTGGAGCATGGTGAAGGGTTTGGGGATATGTGAAAACTTTTAAATGAAAACATGAGTCCCCAGGTTGTTAAAATTTCAGAAATGATGGGCTAGGTCATTTACAGTGCAATCTTAAAAGGAGATACACCCTTCTAAGGCTGTTGAAGTCAATGGGCTTAGAAGGGTATAACTTTGTTTAGGATTGCACTGTAATATTTCCATTTTACAGACAGGGGAACTGAATCTGAGCAAGGACAGTTAGCTCAGGGAGTCCCTGATGGAGGGCAGTCTTAAACGATGTCTTTTCTGTCACTTCACCACAGGTCAAGAAGCTGCTAAAAGAAACAGAGAAGCTTTCGAGTGAAGTCCTCAACCTGCGCAGTGAACGTGCCCGTCTCCACCTGCAAATTGAGGTGAGTATTTTTGTCAGTCAGCTTGTGAGATGAGTGCCCCTAGAACTTAATAAAGTACAGCTTAGAAGGCACTGGAAAAAGCTAGCCTACTGCTAGGTTGCAATCTTACGAACAACCCAGGAATAAATCCTATTGAATAAAATGGAACGTACTTTTGGGTAGACCTGCTCGGGATAGCTCCCATAATCAAGACCTTCCCCCCTCCCCCATCAGAAATCAAGGCAACAAAATTTGTTGACTGATCAAAACTAATGTAATTCAGTTCAGATTCGATTCATTAGCCTACCCAATCTTCAGTGTTCCACTTCTCTCTATGAGCCAATGAGGGCTCGAATCTTTTAAAAGTAACCTTTCGTACAAAACTTGCATTTTTCAGGAATGTCTTAGATATCCTATAAAGGGCAAAAATGCATGGCCGTTTTGTCCGGCGATTCTCCTGCGAATGTGGCAAATCTCTGCAGTCAACATGCATGTTCGTCTCCCGCGCGCGTGATCAACCCACCTCCTTTCGAAACTTTTCCAGGTTTTCCAATTCCTGCATTGTTGCAATTTAAAAGTAAGGTTTAAGGCAGTTCTAAGAATTTGCCGGAGCGTTTCAGCGCCCGGGTCAACTCCCTGCCATGAGACTGCCCGGCCCCGGGGGCAGCAGCAGCGGCACCTTTTTGCCCTCTGGACCCTGCACCCTCTCTCTCCCCCTCTCCTGTGCCTCCACCCACTGCAGGGGACAGCGGAGCGGTGACTCCTTCCACCAGTCACCACCTCCACCCGGGGGACGGCAGATGGAGAAGCGCAGAGCGACAGCGGCTTCTACTAGCGTTCCTTCGAACCATGTGTTACATTTTTATAATGCGGGATCAAAAAAGTGAGACTGAACAGGGACAAAACAAGGAGAACCGAGGAATGCGTTAATGGCCATAGTCTACTCAGTTCCATTGTTCAGCTTGGCCACATTAGCATACCCAGTTTGTAGAATTTCTAGGCAGTGTTACAATTATTTCTATTCTAGAACCTTTAAAAAAATTATTTATATCAGACTTCAAACTTCCAGACAAAACAGACAAGATTCTGTGAGATTCATGACTGGATCATCCTAGTGTCTTTTTAATGCTTAATTGCAATGCCATTGAGCCTCAGTTGAGATAAGGGCCATGCAGGGACAGGAGACAAGATTTAACTCTTTCACCTCTGCACAGTTTCAAAAACTGAAACCAGACTCTCCAGAGTTATAGCCCTTTAAAAAAAAGTGGGGCAAAAGACAGACACCACTATTTTATCCCTTTTTATTCCACTCAGAAATGCGGTGGAAGGGGATGGGTGCTTTTCTTTACTGCTGAATCTTTTCAAAAAGAAATACTACTGCTGAATAGTGCATGACATGACAAATGAGGGTCTCTTGCCAGAAACCCAGCTGCTAGAAGAAGGAGAAATAATTGGGTGTTGGAAGCTTTTCCTCTCCCACACAATAGTTTATGGAAGGGGAGGTGAGGGGCAGAGGTCCAGCGGCAAAACAGCAAGAGGTAGTCTGGTTTAGGGGGTGGGCATTCAAGCAGGCAGAAGATCAAAAGACAGAGGCATAACACCGTTCCTATACAGTGCTGTGCGTGCACACAAATTTTTTTTAAAAAGGTGGGTGGAGAATAATTATTGAGTGATCACAGCAGTGGACGGGGTAGGGGGTTTCAATGCACATCTGGTGCAAAAGGGAGAACATGGATTGCTCTAAGCCAGTGGTCGGCAAACCGCGGATCGCGAGCCGCATGTGGCTCTTTGGCCCCTTGGGTGCGGCTCTGACCCTGGACGCCGTGCCTGCTGCTTAGTCTCCCCCGGGGCCCGGGCGGCCTGTTGCTGCGACGGCTGGCGGGCAGCCGCCCCTCCCTCCTCCTCCGAGACGCCTCTGCGCAGGCGCAGCCTCTCCCGCCTGGGGCTCCGCTCCCCCGCGTGTGCGCAGTCACAGCTCGCCCGCCCCCGGGCCGTCAAGCCCAACCCCGGTCCCAGCGCCAACCCACAGGGGAGGGGGGAAGAGCCCTTGGACCCCCACTTGCCTGGAGAGAAGCCTGGAGAGGTGGCAAGCGGCAGCCGGCTAGAGCCGCCTCCCAGGGCCCGGGGGGCGGGCTCGCGGTCCCCACAACCACCGACCGGCCCGCTCGTCAGCTGGCGAGCAGGAGAACCGGTTCGGGCAGACCACGCCCGGCCGACGGGGCACTGCAGTGGCCGCGACAGCCCCCGGCCCCCAGGCTGGCCCACCAGCCGGGTCTCCGGGGAGAGGCTGAACAGCCCGCCCATCAGCTGGCAGGCGGAGGGGGGAGCGCGATGGCAGAGGGAGGCGCCGGGGAGGCAGAGGGGTCGGCGCAGCTCCATTCCCAGCTCCCACCGGGAAACGGTTGGCGAAACGGTGGGGGGAACAGGTGCGGAGAGGAGACACCTGAAGGAAAGACCCACCCCACGCAAGACGGGCTGAGGGCGGGCTGAAGAGCCAGGGGAGGGCAACGATGAGGCCCCCGCCCTCTGAGACAACACTCCTGGCAAGGAGAGGAAGAGGTGCGGGGGAAGGGATCTTTATAGCCTCGGGTTGAGGGAAAAGGGGGTGGTGCCTAGGTGGCTCTCAAGGGAAATCTCAATCGTTGTGCTGTTGATGTTTGGCTCTGTTGACTGGTGAGTTTGCCGACCACTGCTCTAAGCCATCTGGAAGCTCTGTTGGAATAGCAGTTTTACCCACAATCACATCACCAACATGTCTGCCACAGGAACCCCCCCCCCCCCCGTTGTAGCAGCAGCCACACTCTCAAACAGAAAAGGGGTTGGCGCGCATCTGGGGAGGCACAAAACTCCCATCGCACTTTTGGTACGAAGTCCTTGTGTCCTCCACCAACAAACGCAAGGGATTTTGTAAAGTGTAGCAAGGCCCGAGGTTCACTTTACTTGGTGTAGAAAGTCTGTCTGTGGCTGTCGGGTTCACTGGTATTTGTCAACTCTTCCAGGTCATCCAGAAGAACCATCAAGAGATTGTGTCAATATACAGAACCCACCTGCTCAATGCAGCCCAGGTGAGAATACTGGGATACATTGCGTTAATTTAAATTGCTAGGAGATAACTAACCAAAGGTCTGCAGGGTTGGCAGTCTGTCCCAACATAGGCAGGACAACTGCTGGGTTATACGAAGAGTAGATAGCATGGCAAAGTTTCCCCCACAATAATAGCACTTCAGATTGGGGTTGGAGGATGCTGTGTATACAGCAAGATTTTCTGTCTGTTCAAGCAGCAATTCCATGTGTTATCTGGATTCCTCTGCTGCTGCATTCCCTCTCTATATCTCTCCTGTACCCCATTTTCCTTATCCTTCTATTTCTTCTGTATTCAGCCATTTCTTCTGTCTTGTCTGTTGCTATATCTAGCTGCTGATTTTTGTAGCCTTCTAGCTTTTTCTTTTCTTTTGGGGAGGGGAAGGTGGTTATTTGGTCCTTATCCGCTCGTATTTCTATAAGATCAATAAACGTTAACTAATAAGATAAATGAACACCAAACAACAATAATACCTGTGTGCAGAAATCTAGCTTCAGGTGAAAGACTGGGCCAGAACTTCACTAGTGTTTGACACTAGTTTTCTATATATGAGCAGGTTGTTTTTAAAAAAAATATGTGGGAGTGTTCAATTGCATGATCTCAGTGATACAGTGTACAGTATGGACTCTGCTTGGGGTTGCCAGCTCCAGTTTGGGAAATACCTGGAGCTTCTGGGGGTGGAGTCTGAGGAGGGTGGGGTTTGGAGAGGGGAGGGGCTTCAATGGGGTATAATGCCATACAGTCCACCTTCCAAAGGAGCCATTTTCTCCAGGTGAACTGATCTCTGTTGCCTGGAGATCAGATGTAATCCCAGGATATCTCCAGCCACCACCTGGGGGTTGTGAAAACAGCAGCACGAGGGCTCACAATAATGTCAATATTGTATTAATTATTAATGAAAACAGTTGCTGAAGAACTTGGCAGTATAATACAATTATGAACAAAAAAGAAAAAGCATTACTTCATGCATATAATCAATTCAACACAAGGTAAGTACACCCAAAGCAAAATACATGTAAACGGGCAAGCTGCCCTCAAACAAGGTGAAAAATGTTCCACTATCAAGTGGTAAAGAGTCTCTGTGGTGCACTTGATATATCTAGGAAAGGATGAAGGAAGCCGATAAGCCGAGACGACACCTCCGGTTTGGTATTCGTTTCGCATGTGCTTCTTCAGTCGGATGTTGCCATCATGTGAAAACTCTCTAGGCAAAATAAAGGCTTATATAACATAATGTCCATTACTAAATATTATCTGATATATAGAAAACAGAATTATTCTTACCATATGTCTTACAATTGACCCAGAGGGTTCATAGACCACAGGTTCTCATGTCCTTCAGCGAGGTAACAGATCATGAGATAATGTCAGGGTATGAAATTTAAAGTAGCAGCTCATTTCACCTTGTTTGAGGGCAGCTTGCCCGTTTACATGTATTTTGCTTTGGGTGTACTTACCTTGTGTTGAATTGATTATATGCATGAAGTAATGCTTTTTCTTTTTTGTTCATAATTGTATTATACTGCCAAGTTCTTCAGCAACTGTTTTCATTAATAATTAATACAATATTGACATTATTGTGAGCCCTCGTGCTGCTGTTTTCACAACTTCGTTATTTTCAGCATAGGTACTGTGTTTGTTGAGATTATCTAAACCACCTGGGGGTTGGCAACTCGAATTCTGCTGTGCGCATAGGCTAGCTGTTGTTCTTAGGGTTGCCAGCCACCAGATGGTGGCTGGAGATCTCCTGCTATTACAACTGAGCTCCAGCCAATAGAGATCAGTTCACCTGGAGAAAATGGCTGCTTTGGCAAACTGGATACTAGGGCATTGAAGTCCCTTCCCTCTCCAAACCCTGTGCCCTCTTCAGGCTCCACCCCCAAAATCTCCAGGTATTTCCCAACCAAGAGCTGACAACCCTAGTTGTTCTCCCTGCCATGGTGTTTTTAAAGGCTGCAGAGCATTGTTTGGGGGTGAAATTTTTCGACTGTACTCGTGGGAATGTATTTTTCCTATTCAGGGTTTCATGGACGAGGAGGTCCATGCGATGCTGCTCCGGATCCTGAGGACGGATGGATGACCAGCCAAGCTTATAAGCCTCCCCCTTTTCTTCCAAGTGAGGATGCTGTTTTCTTACATTGCCTCCCTTCCACCTGCCAAGGAAGGCATAAACTTAACCTGCATTACTCAGGGGCTGTGTCTAATTCCCCATCAATCTCTCACTAAAAGCAGATCTCACCCCCTGCTCTGGTTCAGTCCTAGAACACAGGAAACCATTCGGTCATACTTCCTCCAAGTGGCAGGAAGTTCCAAGGGCCAGTGTATCAGGTCAATTGGGCTTGGTTCATAAGGCTTGGTGTGGTGCCTGATCCCCAGACCTGCATGTTTCCTCTCCTTCTTTTCTCTAGCTTGAATTCCCTTTCTTACTTCCTCTTTCTTGATGGTTTGATGTTAAACACAAACTGTGAGTTGCGCAAGCCAGAAAGTTAAACCATCATTTCTGAATTCTGGTTTTCAGACAAGCTGTAGTTTGCACACGCCCCAGTTTGCATGAAATAGCAAACTACCGTAGGCCAAGAAAGAGAATCTGAGCACATTTGCGGGGGGTGGGGAGAGAAAGGAGCGTGCAGGACTCATTCTTGGCCCCTCTTCCAAATCATGAACAGGGGATCTTGGTATCGTCGAAGGCTTTCACGGTCAGAGTTCATTGATTCTTGTAGGTTATCCGGGCTGTGTGACCGTGGTCTTGGTATTTTCTTTCCTGACGTTTCGCCAGCAGCTGTGGCAGGCATCTTCAGAGGAGTAACACTGTCCTTCAGTGTTACTCCTCTGAAGATGCCTGCCACAGCTGCTGGCGAAACGTCAGGAAAGAGAATACCAAGACCACGGTCACACAGCCCGGATAACCTACAAGAACCAAGGGGATCTTGGGTTTGGTGAATCAACCTGAGAGCACCAGAGAAGTATATGGGGTCTTTTGGTAATGAATTAGAAAGCAATTCAGGCTCTAGTGAGTAACTACTAGTCCTGCCCTTACACAACACAGTCGTGGAGTTCCCCCAGCACTGTGGCTTTCCAGTCAGTTGTTGCTTCCCCCACCCCCGTGCCAGATTTCAAATCTGCCAAACAGTTCCTTCAGCCCTGTTGCACTGGTGATACCAATTCCAGTGGGCTACAGTAGTAGCCACTGGCTACCAAAAAGGCATTAACTCAAAAGTCATAGTGCCAGGCTGTGCAATACCTCAAGTGACAGTGAGAGAAAGAGGACCATTTTGCATACCCATTAGGGTTGCCAACCTCCAGGTACTAGCTGGAGATCTACTATTACAACTGATCTCCAGCTGATAGAGATCACTTCACCTGGAGAAAATGGCCGCTTTGGCAATTGGACTCTATGGCATTGAAGTCCCTCCCCTCCCCAAACCCTGCCCTCCTCAGGCTCCGCCCCCAAAAACCTCCCACTGGTGGGGAAGAGGGACCTGGCAACCCTAATATCCAAAGAGCTTGCTCAGAACACTATCCTAAAGAGAATGGCCTCTAAGCAGATTAATTTCCTTCCACCGCTCAGTAATCATAGTTGATCTCATACTTCTTGGGATCTAGCAGATTTTTTTAAATCCCAGCTTTCCTCCAAGGAGTTCAGGGCAGCATACATGGTCCTCCCCTTCCTACTTTTATCCTGACAACAACCCTGTAAGGTAGGTTAGGCTGAGAGAGAAAAAGAGCGTGAGGGACCAAGGGCATGCATTGAGCTTCATAGTGGAGTGGGGATGAGGGTTCAAGATTTTCAGTCTGACAGTCCAGACTTCCTGGCAAATTCAAGTTTGCCGTTCCACAGCACACCATGCGAACTATGCTGAGCACTGCAATTATTTCTTCACTGCAGGATTTAATCCCACTGTGGACGATAATAAGAGAAGAGGAACACTGGTCAGTCACTTCTACATCCAGAAACTGGTACGCTCCTTCGTTACCAGAGAACAGGAGCCATCTTTGACTTCCGGATCACCAAAAATGCTACATAAATACCGAGTATTATCATACGTATTTGCTTAGGGCAAGACGGGATGAGATCCAGTCTCTTTTTTTAAAAAACTTTTAAATTGTAGCCACGTCCCAATGTTATGAAACAAAAGAGGTGGTGGAGGGTGTGTGTGTTTAAAATCTGCACTCTGATGCTTCCAATTGGAATCACAGAATCATAGAGTTGGAAGGGACCACCAGGGTCATCTAGTCCAACCCCCTGCACAATGCAGGAAATTCACAGCTACCTCCCCCACCCACCCCTGGTGACCGACTCTATTCCCAGAAGATAGGCAAGGTGCCCTCCCTCTCATGATCTCCCTAAGGTCATAGAATCAGCATTGCTGACAGATGGCTGTCTAGCCTTTGTTAAAAACCTCCAGGAAAGGAGAGCCCACCACCTCCCGAGGAAGCCTATTCCACTGAGGAACCGCTCTGTTAGAAAATTCTTCCTAATGTCTAGATGGAAACTCTTCTGATTTAATTTCAACCCGTTGGTTCTGGTCCGACCTTCTGGGGCAACAGAAAACAACTCGGCACCCTCCTCTATGTGACAGCCCTTCAAGTACTTGAAGACGGTTATCATATCCCCTCTCCGTCTTCTCTTCAGGCTAAACATACCCAGCTCCTTCAACCTTTCCTCACAGGACTTGATTTCCAGACCCCTCACCATCTTTGTTGTCCTCCTCTACGATGCAATTCTGCAATTGGAATTACTTACGGAAATTAGGCAACACATACACCAGCATGCTCTTTTCTTTCTTTTCTCTCTCTCTCTCTCTCTTTTTTAAAACAGAATTGGGAATTTAGGGTGGGGGCGGGAGACCGGAGTGGTTAAAAGGAAGGAAAGTAACAATAGGATCATGGGAAGCAAGTAGTATATAACAGAGTGAAAGAAACACCCCCTCTTAATAATCAGTGCCATTGTGACTGGTCTTGTCACTGCTGAGCTAGCCCCATGGTGCTTATTTATATTCAAATACCCCTCTTGCATTCATTGATGTGGGCTACGATCCGCTGGGAAATTTCCCCATAAGTGCCCCATTGAAATGAAAGGGAACTGAGCGAGAGCCCTGCCGTTTTTCTTAGTGGGGCTTGGACCAAAAAATGCCTCCCACCTCCATTCCCTGGCTAAGAATCATTTGTTAAATCTTCGATTAAAGGGGTTTTAACACTTTCAAAGGATTTGTGTTGTTGCTGTTTATCCTCTGCTCCGTTCATTTTCTGTTTTTAAAATGTCATTTTCCTTTGGACCCCTGAAAAGTCAAATAAAGGATAAATGTTTTGTTTGGCCAAAAGGTCTTTGACCCACTAACTGGTCTTCACCACTTCCACCCCACAAATTGCCCGTTTTGATCCTAACAAAGGAAACCAAATGGATTGAGCGCCAGTATACAGAAACCAGCATTAAAGGATAAAAGCACAAGCTGCTCTCACGCAGGTGCCATGTCAACGCGTGGAAAAATTGCCCTGTGGCTCAATAGAACTGAGTTCCTTACCCCTCCTTCTCTGGGCACAAAAGCAGCAAAAGTCTTTCTGTAGTCTGCATGAGCCAAATTAGTGTTTGAGTAATGAAGAAGAGGAGGAGGAGGAGGAGTTGGTTTTTATATGCCAACTTTCTCTACCACTTAAGGAAGAATCAAACCAACTTACAATCTCCTTCCCTTCCCCTCCCCGCAACAAACACCCTGTGAGGTAGGTGGGGCTGAGAGAGTGTGACTGGCCCAAGTTTACCCAGCTGGTTTCATGTGTAGGAGTGGGGAAACCAACCCGGTTCACCAGACAGGCGTCCACCACTCATGTGGAGAAGTGGGGAATCAAACCACTCCAAACCACTGCTCTTAACCACGACACCACGCTGGCTTAACAGAGAGTGAAGGTAGGATGGGCACTGTGGCAGGGGCCCATAGACATCTCTGTTGCAGCAATAGGCCAATGCGCTACATGCATTAATGCCAAGGAAAAGGGTGGGGGAGCAACACTTAGCAATTCCTCTACACATGCAAGGTTGGCTCATGCTTGAAGTGTTTTGGAAGTGGGCGATCCTGCTGCTTTATTGATTATTTTGAAACATTAAGAGATTCCTACACAGAATGCACTTTGTGTGAAGTACTAACACGCAGCAGTGTGTGTGTCGTGACTGACACATGGCACTCTCACGCCAGAATTTTCACAGCTCCCCACATACAGATAAAAACAACAACAACGGCAGATTGTCTGGTGATGATGCAGAAGGGGGGGTTTGCAGGTTGTTTTCTACCTGAAAGACCCTTCCATAATCTGTGAAAATTGTTCTGTGGTCCAAAATCTCAGCAATTGTCTGGGGATCCTACATGTGCAGCATTTGGGTGTTGCAGAAATGAGGAGGGGAAGGGCTGGAAAACATTTCAAGGGTCCGGGCTCCCATAGCCTGCAAAACTCCTCTTTATGTAAAACGCCAGCTGTAAGTGCAAATTAGTCTGTTCTATCCCTCTCCTTCCTGCCCCTTTGCAGTCATTTTTGTTTCCCCCAACTGACCCCCCCAGTACAGCCAAGTCAGAGCGGCCAACCTTATACATTGCCTCACAATGCAATGGGAAGACCGAGACAAAAACTGTTTCCATAGAGAAAAGGTGGAGCAAAAGGGGATTTAGCTGCCAACTCCAGTTAGGGAACAAAGCAAAATAGCCAGGATTTTTGAGCTGATGACCTTTCCAGGAGGATGCAAGAAGAGAACATGGGGAAGCCATCATGCTGTTATATTAGATAGAAGCAACAGGGTGGAAGGCTTGGTATGGGACACAGCTTGTATCTGCTCCCTGCCCACAGGTCCTGCTTCTTAGGCTGCCAGACGGAAGGACGGGAAAGGGGTCTAGTGCCCAAGAAGTGTGGGGGGGATCAATATCTTGCATAAGCTTTGTCCGTCGTACAAATTTGATGAGTTTATAAAGCAAGCAAGCTTCTGCTTTTCTCAGCACAGAACGGGTGTCTCTGGTGAAGCTGGCAAGATCGGGGGAAACAATGTCAGTTTCAACAGCCTAGGTTTTGGTCCGCCCTCCTTCTTCTTCAAAAGGCCATGACTAAACAGGCACACACAGGCATTGATGAGAGATTTGTGCAATTGACAAGACAGCCCCCCCCCCAAAAAAACACACACATAAACATAAAGACTGACATGGATAGCCCAGGCTAGCCCGATCTTGTCAGATAAGAACATAAGAAAAGCCACGCTGGATCAGACCAAGGCCCATCAAGACAGAGATGTTCTGCCAGGCCTATGGTTGAGGGCAGTGACTTTCTATTCATAACGGGTTGCCAACTGCCAGGTAGTAGCAGGAGATCTCCTGCTAATTCAACTGATCTCCAGCTTATAGAGATCAGATCACCTGGAGAAAAATGGCCGCTTTGGCAATTGAACTCTATGGCACTGAAGTCCCTCCCCTCCCCAAACCCCGCCCTCCTCAGCCTCCGCCCCAAAAATCTCCCAAAGAGGGACCTGGCAACCCTAAGTGCCATACAGCTATAAAGAAGAAACAAATAAAATGCTGGAATTTTAATTGGATGTGGTTTTATTGATTTAGCTAGAGTGATTTTATTATTGGATATATTGTCTGTCTCCCTTTGAGGTTGGCTGTCGATTGTTGGAAGCCGCCCTGAGCCCAGTTTTGCTGGGGAAGGGCGGGGTATCAGTGGAATAAAACAAGAAATAAAGAAATAGGGTTTCTTAGTGGTGCAGGTAGCAGCCAATCAGTGCTGGGCGCAGCTGTTTCTGCTGTGCACTGGCAGAGCTGGTTTTCCCTGTGATTGATTATGTCAAGACGACTGCATGCAGGAGCAGCACAGTAGTCTCACTCCTAATTTTAAGTATGTTTGTACACGCTGAAGGGTCCACTCCTAAGCACTTGATCCATGTACTAACAGCCTCTTCACAAAGTCTGTTTTAGGTGCACGCACACAATGTTTAATGTATGAATGAGTCAAACAAATCTTTGAACAAAATTATGTAATGGTTCACTGGCAGAGAAGAGCTAGGATTAGCTGCAGCTCCCCGTTGTGCATTTTTTGCAGTCAAGTCAAAGCTGGCTAATGGCGACCCCGTAGGGTTTTCAAGGCAAGAGATGAGCAGAGGTGGTTTGCCATTGCCCTCCTCTGTATAGTGATCCTGGTATTTCTTGGGGGTCTCCCATCCAAATACTGACCAGGGCCGACCCTGCTTAACATCTAAGAGTTGATGAGATCAGCCTAGCCTGGGCTGTCCAGGTCAGGGCTTATTTAACATACACTTGAAAATATGTTTGCGGGCACACAAATAAGTTATTGGCCCTCATCCCTAGTCTAAAATATATACTTAAAAGCAACAATGCTGTACAGAAGATAGAGATGGCAGCCCCTGCCCCAAAGGGCTTACAATAGTCCTTACATATGATCAGATGGACAGGGTGGAACCAGCAGGTGAACAAAATTTATTCATTATTTTAAAACATTTCTATCCCTCCTCTCCAATAATTGTAGTTTCCAGAACGTGTAACTATAGTAAAACCATAAAATCAGAATATAAATCCGTAACATTTAAAACAAATAGAAAAACAGCAGCACAAAACATGGATCAATACAGCCTTTCATGACATAACATCACAGCACTAACAGTATGAAAATTACAACATGAGCCTAACACACCAAGTTTATTTAAAAGATAATAAAATCTCAGTATTCTGAAAGCTTTCATTGGGAATATTCAGCAGCTGTCTGGTAAAGTGACTGAATCTGAGGTTTAGAAGAATATCTAAGAGGGTCAGCTCAATGTCAATTAACCAATCCCAAAGGCTTTAAAGAGAGAGGGTGCTGCAGGTAAGACTGTTAATACTGGGAAAATGGAGGTAAAAGAAGTTCAAAGACTTTGCACATCTTGAGGATGAGAAGAATGAGAGGGACCTCCCTGAAAAACAGACAGCCCTGCTAGATTCAGGGCCCAGCCGTTGGGTAGGAGGAAACAGAGTAGACTTTACTGTTAGGACTACCAGCTTGAAGATAAAAAAAAGTCCTGTCTCTTTAATAGAGGCTTAATGGGATGTTATTTACCAGGTGATATTTACCTCCATGCCATGAAAAAATCCAGTTCCTCATTTTTACTTGTTGCGACTGTTACAGGGACAGGACATTTCTCTCCAGACCTGTTGGCAACCCTGTTTGTAGATCCCATAGTGTCAGAGAAGCTCTGTATCTGTTTTCTCCCCACCATGCATCATTTTATCTTGTTGTGTCTCCTCTTAGTCATCTCCCTCCTCTCCTGGATGCAGAGTGCCTGCTTTCCTCATACATATCACAAAATTGAACGAAACCTGGGAATTCCCTCACATGCATAAGCCCTTTCTCATCTCTGATTGTTCGCCTAAGCCCTTCTTTGCACTTCACACAGCCACACACTGAGAAGCGATAGGACTTTATTGACTTGTGTGCAGTCACAAGGCATTCTCTTGAGAAGGGGAGGCATAGATAGGAACGCAATTCAGCAGGAACTACAAAGATGGATTTGGTATACCAGCTCCTGGTATTGTAAGATGTGCCAAAGTTTGTGTCTGAGTTTTATTCAAAAGCAATATAAAAAGGTAAAGGTCCCCTGTGCAAGCACCGGGTCATTCGTGACCCATGGGGTGACGTCACATCCTGACGTTTACTAGGCAGACTTTGTTTACGGGGTGGTTTGCCAGTGCCTTCCCCAGTCCTCTTCCTTTACCCGCAGCAAGCTGGGTCCTCATTTTACCAACCTCGGAAGGATGGAAGGCTGAGTCAACCTTGAGCCGGCTACCTGAAACCAACTTCCATCTGGATCGAACACAGGTTGTGAGCAGAGCTTGGACTGCAGTACTGCAGCTTACCACTCTGTGCCATGGGGCCCTTCAAAGCTCTCTCAGCCCCACCTACCTCACAGGGTGTCTGTTGTGGGGAGGGGAAGGTAAGGTGATTGTAAGCCGGTTTGAGTCTCCCTTAAGTGGTAGAGAAAGTTGGCAAACCAACTCCTTCCTTCCTTCCTGCAGTCATGTTCAGAATGGGCCTGCGTGCATCTGGTTCTGCAAATATAATGTCATTGTCGTTGGTAAGTCTCACCCTTCCAAAATGTGTAGATATCCATGGATAGTTTCATCCACCAAACATGTATCTGTCTTCTTTCTCTTCCAAGTCTGTACAGCTAGAGATGGGATGTAACGAAACCTCAGAATACGTTAATGCAATTGCATAACCAAATCTACTGAATAAGCTAATAGTGGATTTCCATTCCGATTTGATGGTGTCTAGCAGCCAGGAGATGCAATGGTGGGGGGAGAGGGAAGGTGGAAGTGTGGGTGTGTTGTTTAATTATTATGGAAATGTCTTGCCAGACTGGGCAACTTTGATTTCTGGATTCTTGTTGCCAAAAAAACCTCTGTATCTAACTGGAAGGGTAGTTTTAAAAAACATGGTGGGTTTCATAGAGTTCCCCCCCCCCAAAGAAAAACATTCACCGACCCACTCCCAATGAAAAGTGTTTAAGTACCGCTGTTTCGCACTACCAGGCCTCCCAATCAAAACTACAGTGACAGAGAGAGAGAACACACACACGCTTACACCCAAACACACAATACGTTTCTGGATTTCCCTAGGCAGCTAGGAACCATAGGAATACTATCAAAAAAGAATATGACCGTTGTAAAAATAAACAAGACGTTCAAGACTTTCTATTCCTTGGCTCCACCATCAACCAAAAGGGAGACTGCAGCCAAGAAATCAGAAGGAGACTGAGACTGGGAAGGGCAGCCATGAAGGAGCTAGAAAAGATTTTGAAGTGTAAGGATGTGTCACTGGCCACCAAGACTAGATTAATTCATGCCATCGCGTTCCCTATTACTATGTATGGGTGTGACAGTGAAGAAAGCGGATAGGGAGAAAATAGACTCCTTTGAAATGTGGTGTTGGAGGAGAGGGTTACGGATTCCGTGGACTGCCCAAAAAAACAAATCAGCGGGTTGTAGATCAAATCAAGCCTGAACTGACCCTAGAAGCTAAAATGACTAAACTGCGGCTATCGTATTTTGGTCACATTATGAGAAGACAAGAGTCACTGGAAAAGACAGTAATGCTAGGAAAAGTTGAGGGCAGCAGGAAAAGAGGAAGACCCAACAAGAGGTGGATTGACTCAATAAAGGAAGCCACAGCCTTCAATTTGCAAGATCTGAGCAAGGCTGTCAAAGATAGGACATTTTGGAGGACTTTCATTCATAGGGTCGCCATGCGTCGGAAGCGACTTGATGGCACTTAACACACACACAAAAATAAACAAATTAAAGTTAAAAATTACCTGTGATTTCCAAGCCGTACATATTAACATGCAGCATCTCGCGACCTGGGTCGAGATCTGGGAGTAGGGGCCACTGGGGGAGGTGGTTGTGAGTGTCCTGCGTTGTGCAGGGGGTTGGACTAGATGACCCCGGTGGGTCCCTTCCAACTCTACGCCTCTGCTGTGCACGCAGGAAGCCCTAATTCCCCCTGCATCTCCAGCTAAAAGAACCAGGTCGCGGGTTGTGTGAAAGTCGCTGCCAGTCAGAGCAGGCAACACTGGCTCCGACGCCCTCGACTCCGTATGCAACAGTTTCATGCGCTCGAGCCCTGATTCTTACTTATTTACTTTATTTAATTCACAGTGGGTAGCCGTGTTAGTCTATCTGCAGTAGTAGAAAAGGGCAAGAGTCCACCTTAAAGACTAACAAAAATATTTTCTGGTAGGGTATGAGCTTTCGTGAGCTACAGGTCACTTCTTCAGATACAGCTAGAATGTGAATCCATCTGTCTTTAATTAGAGGAGAGTGAATGGATTCACATTCTAGCTGTATCTGAAGAAGTGACCTGTGGCTCACGAAAGCTCATACCCTACCAGAAAATATTTTTGTTAGTCTTTAAGGTGCTACTGGACTCTTGCCCTTTTTTATTACTTTATTTCAATTTAACTTTACATCCCAGGCTGTCGGGAAAGGCACAGATCCCCTGGCTGTACGGAAGAAAGTCTTTTTCCTCCCCGGTGCAACGTCGAGCCTGGTTTGCTGCCCCCGCGCGCGCGAAGCGACTGGGGAGGCAGAACGGGGCACGGCTCAAAAGGGGCAGAATCCGCTGCGTCTGAGCGCGGGGCGGGGACTTTGGCGCCGCTCCCTTCGACCCCTTCCCTCTGTTCTCTACGGCGCCGCATTAGCCACGCCCCCTCGCTCCTACCAGGACGGGAAGGGGCGGGCCTCGGCTCGCTTTGCTCTGCGCCTCGCCGCCCGCTGAGGAAGTTGCCGCCGCTCCCTTGGCCGCCCTCCGCTTCTGGCCGAGGCGGCGACGATGTCTCAAGATGGCGGAGGCGGCCGAGCTGAAGGTGGGGAGGGGGAGGGGGGGAAACGGCCGTTTTTCTCCCCCCGGCCCCCCTCCCTCACCGGGGGGGGGGTCGGGGCAGAGAAGAAGCCTTTGTGATGAAAAGGACAGGGAAGGGGGGTGGGGAGAAGATCTGAGGAGGGAGGGGGTGGAGACCTGGGAGGAGTGATAGGGGGTAAAGGTAGGGGGTCGCGGTGGGGGTCGCGCGCGGGAGAGGCAAAGGGGGCCGCCCAGGAGGGGGCGCTGCAGGCAAGGAAGATATGGGGTAAGGAGGATGTGGGGAGAGAAAAAGCTCGAAGGGGGGAGAAGTAAATGGGGGGTGGAGAGGAGGCAGGAGTCATGGACAGTGTGTGTGTGTGGGGGAGATAATGCGAATATGGGAGGTGGGCTAGAAACTGAATTTTGGGGGGATATACCTGGGGGTAACGAGGAGGGGGGACGAAGGAAGCCTGTGGAGAGAGAAAGCTAGAAGCTCAAAAGGGGGAGAAGTACCTGGGGGGTCAAGAGGAGGCAGGAGTCGTGGACAGTGTGTGTGTGTGGGGGGGAGATGATGAGAATATGGGAGGTGGGCTGGAACTGAATGTGGGGGGGATATACCTGGGGGTAATGAGGAGGGGGGCACGATCTGGGGAAGGAAGCAGCCCGTGGAGAGAGAAAGGGGGAGAAGTACCTGGGGGTAGATGGGGGTAAAGAGGCGGCAGGAGTCATGGACAATGTTGGGGGGGGGAGATGATGAGAATATGGGAGGTGGGCTAGAAACTGAATGTGGGGGGGATATACCTGGGGGTAACGAAGGAAGCCTGTGGAGAGAGAAAGATAGAAGCTCAAAAAGGGGAGAAGTACCTGGGGGGTAAATGGGGGGTCAAGAGGAGGCAGGAGTCGTGGACTGTGTGTGTGTGTAGGAGATGATGAGAATATGGGAGGTGGGCTGGAACTGAATGTGGGGGGATATACCTGGGGGTAACGAGGACGGGGGCGAGATCTGGGGCAGGAAAGGGGGGAAGGAAGCAGCCCGTGGAGAGGGAAAGATAGAAACTCAAAAGGGGGAGAAGGAGCTGGGGGTAACTGGGGGGGGGGTGAAGAGGAGGCAGGAGTCATGGACAATGTGGGGGGGAGATAATGCGAATATGGGAGGTGGGCTAGAAACTGAAAGCAAGGGGATACCTGGGGGTAACGAGGGGGGGGGGAAGGAAGCCTGTGGAGAGAGAAAGATAGAAGCTCAAAAGGGGGAGAAGTACCTGGGGGGTAAATGAGAGGTAAAGAGGAGGCAGGAGTCGTGGACAGTGTGTGTGTGGGGGGGAGATGATGAGAATATGGGAGGTGGGCTGGAACTGAATGTGGGGGGGACATACCTGGGGGTAACGAGGAGGGGGGCACGATCTGGGGAAGGAAGCAGCCCATGGAGAGAGAAAGGGGGAGAAGTACCTGGGGGTAGATGGGGGGTAAAGAGGCGGCAGGAGTCATGGACAATGTTGGGGGGGGGGGAAGATGATGAGAATATGGGAGGTGGGCTAGAAACAAAGTGGGGGGATACCTGGGGGTAACGAGGAGGGAGGACGAAGGAAGCCTGTGGAGACAGAAAGATAGAAGCTCAAAAAGGGGAGAAGTACCTGGGGGGTAAATGGGGGGTCAAGAGGAGGCAGGAGTCGTGGACAGTGTGTGTGTGGAGGAGATGATGAGAATATGGGAGGTGGGCTGAAACTGAATGTGGGGGGGATATACCTGGGGGTAACGAGGAGGGGGGACAAGTTCTGGGGCAGGAAAGGGGGGAAGGAAGCAGCCCGTGGAGAGGGAAAGATAGAAACTCAAAAGGGGGAGAAGGAGCTGGGGGTAACTGGGGGGTGAAGAGGAGGCAGGAGTCATGGACAATGTGGGGGGGGGATAATGCGAATATGGGAGGTGGGCTAGAAACTGAAAGCAAGGGGATACCTAGGGGTAACGAGGGGGGGAAGGAAGCCTGTGGAGAGAGAAAGATAGAAGCTCGAAAGGGGGAGAAGTACCTGGGGGGTAAATGGGGGGTAAAGAGGAGGCAGGAGTGGACAGTGTGGGACACACACACATGGCCTGTATTCTGGAGTGGGGGGAGATAATGAGAATGTGGAAGGTGGGCTAGGACTGAAAGGGGGGATACCTGGGGGTAACGAGCCCTGGGGCAGGAAAGGGGGAAGGAAGCAGCCTGCAGGGTCTGGAAGAGGGATCACGAAGAGGGCTGGGAGTGTATCTCTGTAGTTAATGCGGGATAAGGCTTGAAGTAAGACGGAGCTGTAGGGAGCGGGAGAGGAAGCCCGGCCAGTGAAAACATCTCTTTTTGGGTCGTGGCAGGATGGTGGAAGTGAGAAGGGGAGGGCTGGAGGAGAGGGGGACTGGGCGTTAGTAGAGGGAAAGGGCCAGTGGTGGAGAGCCTCCATGGGGAGGTGGAGGGGAGCTTATGGGCAAAAACGCATGGGAGGTTTTTGCCTTGGATTTGCCGCTCTCTAAGTGCACATTTTCCCCAGCCAAATTCTCAAAACTCAAAAATAAGCCCCCATGCATTGTTTTGGGAATTCAGCTGGGAAAAATGTGCATCTAGAGAGTGGCAAATCCAAGGCAAAACCTCCCATGCGTTTTCGCCCTATGTGTTCAGATGACATTGGGTGTGTGTGTGTAGTGAGAATGTGGGGGGATAGCTAGGGTTGGGGGGGATGAGACAGTGGGAGCTCAGAGAAATGAAAGGCAATTGTATTTATTGGTGGTGGGGAGCAAAACTGAAACAGCCCTAAGGAAGCACAGACTGAGTTGAGAGGGAGAGTCCTGCAAAATTAGGATAAGAGAGATGGGGAAAGGCTGTGCAGGCACAAGATATCTGGAGGGGAGATAATGAGGAGGGGAAAGGATGTGGGGAGGAGTAAGTGAAGTGGGGGGAGATAAGAACCAGGGGAAGGGGTGCAGGGGGTCTTTCATCGTAAGAAAAGATATGGGAGCTTTGCCATAGTTGAAGAGTAGCGGCAAGGGGAGTTACAAGTACAGCTCAGAGAAGTTGAGGCTGTTTTGTCAGAAGAGATAAGGGTGAGGTATCTGAATGTAGTGAAAAGGGAGCCATAGGGAGATGGAGGGAAAGGGAGAGTAAAAAGGGGGGCTAGAAGCCCTGGGTAGTATTTGGGGGTGAAGGAGATTGAGGTTGAAAATGTGGTGTGTGGTTTTTTTTTTTTTTTGGGTGGCTGGAAGGGAGAAATGTGTGAGAAAGGAAAGCCTTGGGATCTGGGTTTGGGATATTTATTTAGGGGGTGTTTCGAGAGAGCAGGACAAGCTTGGGAATGAAGCTAACTTGAAAATTTAAGGGGGGGAATAAGGCTGGGGTGTGATTAAGGGGCTAGTTAGAGCTGCACTGAAAGGACGCGGCCCAAGGAGGATGGTGCCGTTTATTGAGAGGCAGAGGTATACCCAGGACATGGTCTGAATGCTTGCCTCACCACCAGAATGTGGAAAGTAATTATGGAGTGACTCTGAGCATACACCAAGTGTCTTTCCCCAGAACCTCAGTTTGCCTACCTCCAAACATCTGTATGATAGGAAATGTCGCCTCCTGACAGACTGGAGCCTCAAGTCACGTTTTAGAATTGCTTTAAGGGAAGATGGGGAGGGGGCAGATGACAGCCCTGAGTCACGTATGCTGTGTCATGTAATCGCATGGCTGGAGGATTTGTGGTGGGGCTGATCGCCTTCTGTATATATTTTTTTCTTTTTCTCTTTCCCATCTTTAGGATTCAGAGTGTAACCATCATTGTCCAACATCAGACCCCGGAATATGCATTTGTCCCTGGTAATTAATGAATTCCGAAAAGAATTTGGGTCCTTGCTGGTGTGTTTTAATATATTTTCCCCCCACAGGTTCCTAGCTGGCTTCTGGCTGGGTGGGGCTCTTGAGCTTTATCCATCCTGGTTGGAAAAAGACAGTGATGCGGTTAAAATGATTGCAGTGTGGATTGAGGACCTTTCACATTGCATTGTAGTGATTCCCCCATCTTATTTTTAGTAAACTTGCTTTAGATTTTTTTGGGTGATCACCTCTTAATTCAGCCAAGTGTCAAGAATGCTAGGCTATCCAGAGTTCATAACATTGCGGAGGCCCTTTAAAAATATTTTGGCAGTTAAGAGTTTTGAAATGTGCTATTTTGCATAAGAACAATAGACTAAAAAGTGGCGTTTTTTTGGCTGCTGTCCCCTCAGCTATCATTGGCTGAGGAGCTGTCATGTTAAAGAATAGCTGTATTCAAATTGCTCAGAAGGAAGCTGTCCATCTTAGAACTTAGCTGGGGAAAATCTCATGTAGGGCTTGTGGCCAGACATTTTGGCATGTTGTTTGACAAGAAAGCTTTGCACTTCATGAGCTTTCATTTTGTGACATCTCTGTGTTGGCCAGGTGGCAAGTTATGTGGTTCAGATTTACAAGCTTATTGCTTTATTCTACTTAGGCTGTTAAAGGTGGAGCCCTGGTATGCAAGCAGCAGACGGGGTAGTAAAAGCAGTTTTTGGATTGTGCACCTGAATGTTTCCCAGAGAAGGAAGAGAATTCCTGCATCTAGAAAACTAATGTAGAGGGGAGAAGAATTCTAGCCTAACTAGGGTTGGTATGCTTGTCAGTTGGCTGGTCAAATATTACCCATTGATTGTTATTTAACCACAGTCAAATTTTGCAAATATTCCTTTTTTTAAAAAGCCAAATATTTTTTGAAACCAAGAATGCCAATATGTAGGTGGCAGCTTACTTTTTTATTTAATTACAGTAACAGCAGGAGTACCCTGCAGCATTCAGAGGCAAACCTGGCAGCCTAGCAAAATTTCTCCTCCTGGCTAGAACTGCAGGCATCTCCAAACAGGAAGAATTATCCTGCTGCCTTTCAAAATTGCTTTTTAAAAATAATTCCCATTGCTTTGGTTTGTTTCTATGTTACTTTCATATTTTTGTTTAGTTTTGTAACTGTAGGCTGACTCTGGTGTTCCTTGAGAAACTGCAAAGATGAGAAAGGTTAAGTGAATAGCTCTTGTGTATCCTTATCTCTAACATTGTTAGGTTATGAATCATTACAATTTCTTTGTTTGGCAGTGAGTTAACTAATTTGTTCTTTGCAATTAGTGTAAGTATCAAACCTGTTGATGATTAAAGTATCTTTTTTTGTTCTAATAAAGTTAATGCTTTAAAAATACTTGATCAAATCTGGGGTTTTTTAACCAGTCAAACTGTACGCTTTAAATCTGCCCATTTCCTCAGTATAGAGGGTTGTTTTTTTTTAATGTAAAGGGAATTTTTTTCATATCCTATTGGGGAAGTGGTTAGGCCAGAACTGTTCTCCCTGGTGTGCTAGCTTTCAAACTGCAGGGAATCAGAGGGGTGGGTTTTTCTTGGTGGTTTGAGGTTTTTTGTTTTGCCTGGAAATTATTTTATCTTATGATTCATCTCACTCAAAGAGCAGTTTTGTTTATGGGCCTTAAATAGTGTGTTTCAACTCCTGATCACAAAGCAGTGTAGACAAATTTAACTCATTTCAATTAAGATAAGAAAGTCTAGGGTGTTTTTAAAATGGCAACAAATGAAAAGCCATACAGCAGGAGGAGAAAAATCAGACTTCCAGAAGGAGGAGGGAAGAGGGCTTGTCTTAACTTTTTCCTCTGCATTTATGTTCTGAAAATAAGCAAACATCCTTTGGAAGAACATACCAGTGTTCCAGAATTGCAGCAGAAAAAAATACATGATGCTGCCCTTCTCCCAAGTCAAGCTTATACCTTATACCAAAGCATACCAGAGCTGGCATGGTGTAATGGTTAAGAGCTGTGGACTCTAATCTGGAGAACCGGGTTTGGTTCCACATTCCTCCGCATGAGCGGCGGACGCTAATCTGATGAACCAGGTTGGTTTCCCCACTCCTGCTGGGTGACCTTGGGCTACTCACAGTTCTCTCTGAACTCACTCAGCCCCACCTAAATCACAAGGTGCCTGTTGTGAGGAGGAAAAGGAAGGCAATTGTAAGCCACTTTGAGACTCCTTAAGGTAGAGAAAAAGTGGGGAATAAAAACAAACTCTCCTTCCACCCTCCACCCTCTTTCAGGAAGAGAAAGAGGTTTCCCAGTACCTGAGACCCTTGAATTAAAAATTGAGGTGTTTGGGGTTGTTGTTTCTTTGTACACAGTATCTCCCTGGAAGCTTTGCTGCTTTTAGAAACCAGTTTGGCCTGTGCTAAATCTGAAGTTAGGCCTTCACCGTCAATCCTCCCACCTTGGGGAGGGAGGATAAATCCCTGCTGGGATGGTTATCGCTGAGGCTCGGTTTTAATAGGCCAAAGCCGCTGCCTTAAATTGGGCTCAGAAATGGACTGGGAGCCAGTGTAGTTGTAGTATGATAAGGATGTTGAAATGTATCTCTGCCGCCTTCTGCCTGGTATTCAGGACCTGTTGGCATTTCTCAGTTGCCTTTGTCCTACCCTCTCCACTTGCTGTTGCCTATGGACTGAGTCCATTTCACAGTATCAGTGTGTTGCAGAAGAGAAGGTTGTTGTTGTTTTTCACCACATGCAAGCCTGTGTGGACATTTTCTGCGAGGTAGCAAGAGTTTGGGATTGGCCATAGTCGTGCCGGGTTTGGGTGCTGAGATACTGCAATAAATCGTAGTTTGGAATGAACTAATTAATTCTTAAAAGCTGGGCACAAACATCTCGGCCTCACCCTCTTGCCGTTCAATCCATACCACAGTGTGGAATTTGAAGGGGAGAAGGTGATTGTTGATCAAGTAATACCGCTTTCCTCAAACCGCTTTCCTCAAACAAGTGAGCCAAGCTGCGATTCTGTGTTTGATTTGGGCTGGGGAGCCCCCAAGTCAGCTGCTCTACGCATACCAAAATAACCAAGCAATCCTTAAAGGGTGAGGGAGCTTCTCAGGAGCCGGTGCAAGGCTCGGGTGCCGGTGCTCCCTCACCAGCAGCATTTTTTTGGCATAAATTTTTGTGCTGGTGTCTGGGGGGGCGGTGTTCCCGACCCCAGGGGCGGAGCTGACATTAGTCAACTCTGTAAGCCCTATTGGCCTGGGAATGCCCCCTTTCTCCAGGCGCCGAGTTACGCCTGCAAAACCCCTGGTGTAGCCCCGTGAAGCTCTATGGCTGAGTTTCAGGGGGCTTGGGGGGGAAATTGCTCCCCCCCCCATGCAGCTGCAAGCCACTTATTAGGCGAGCAGCTGCGCTGTCCCCGGGCACATTGTAAGTACCCCCCCCTTCAGGATTGGGCTGTAAAATGATATTGCAGAGATTCAGTGAGCTTCTGTCTATGAGGGTGGGTAACTTCTGCGTGTCTGGTACAGAGATGTATCAAAATTATAGGCTATCTCTCTTCCCCCCTGCAGAGAAACACTGAAAATGTGTGTCCCCAGAACAGTGACTCATGCAGAGATATAATTGGCAGCCTCCTCTCAAGGTGTGGGTTCTTTAGATACCTGGGAGTCTAATTCTTTTTTGCAGTTTGGGATGTAGGTAAGGAGGAGGCCTGCAATGGTTACTAGAGTTTTTGTGGTTCAAATGCTGTATTGTCCCCACTCTGCTGATCTGTGCCCTTTCTGCCAAACCCAGGCTCGTCTTTGGACTAACTTTGAAGTAATATTGAAATGTGCCTGAAACATTAAAAAGGGGGTAGTGGGGTAGGGGAGAGACATCTCATCTGTGGAAACTCCTCCCAAGTCTGTGCAGCTGTCC
Source organism: Euleptes europaea (assembly GCF_029931775.1). Taxonomy (NCBI): domain Eukaryota; kingdom Metazoa; phylum Chordata; class Lepidosauria; order Squamata; family Sphaerodactylidae; genus Euleptes; species Euleptes europaea. Next base: position 82,973,130 of record NC_079318.1, read on the forward strand.
TTTGGTTGGGATGGCAAATCACCGGGTCTTTTGGAACGGAGAAGCTTTGGCAGAATGTGCATGGGCCTTTGCGTTCTTTGTTTAAAAGCCGAAGCTCTTCTCTCTCCCTTCTTCTCTCCGCCCTAGCAATTTTTCCTGCCGATTCCCCCTTTGCAAATAAATTCTAAACCGGAAAATTCTCCTTTGAGGAGTGTAATTTCTCAGCGTGCCTGCCATGTGTGCATGCCGCCTTCTCGAAGACAGATTTAGCCCACCCAGGAGGCCCCGAACATTTGCCCAGCTGGCTGCCTCCATGGCTTTCTTTAACCTCTTTCCTTTTCTTTCTTTGAAGTCTTGAAGGCTGTCTTCCAGCAAACCGAATTCCCTCTTGTCTCCCTACTCCCACCCCTTACCGACGCCTTTCTTTCCACCCACCCCCCCAACTGTTCTTACTTTGTGGGCCTGCGGCATACTGGGTTTCCTTGCCTTAAGGAGGTCTGTCTAGCGGGCTGAAAGGGGATCATCTGGCAAGAGAAATGGGGATTTTATTTGAATTTACGTTTGTGGATTCGTTATTGATGACCTTCGCTCAACAGTGGCAGACTGCGGTCTAGCTCTAGGAATGGAGCGTCTTCTGCAGTTTAAAACTGGGGGAAAAATGTGCGCCAAGGAGACTGCAGACAGCCATGATAACACAGAACTGGCAACCAGAATAAAATAACAGATCAAGCAAATCATATATATGCACGTAATTATATATACACATACAACTTGGTCTGTCTCTCCCCCCCCCCCCCCCGCCCCATTACACTGTTCTCAGGATTTCCAAGAATTCAAAATGTTCTGTCAAGGAGAAGGGGAGTGAAAGCGAAGAATTTGAAGTTATAGTGACATGGGAGGAAACAACCGATTGCTGCTTTTGCTCCTCTGCTTTTCTGGCTAATGTCCAGCTTACGAATTCACCTCTGTTTGCTTTCACTCGTCTTCATAGCCACAAATGAGGCTGGTCTGTTGCACAGGGGAAGGGCCCTAGCTCAGTGGCAGAACATATGCTTGACATGCAGAAGGTTCAATCCCTGGCATCTCCAGTTAAAAGGGACTAGGCAGGTAGGTGGTGTGAAAGACCTCTGCCTGAGACCCTGGAGAGCCGCTGCCGGTCTGAGTAGACAATACTGACTTTGATGGACCAAGAGTCTGATTCAGTATAAGGCAGCTTCATGTGTTCATTTATTTTCCACCCTTCCTCCAAGGAGCTCAAGGCAGTATACATGGTTCTCTCCTCCATGTAATCTTTGTATCAATCCTGCGAGGTAGGTTAGGCTGGCTGGCCCAGGGTCACACCGTGATTGGAATGTGGGTCTGCTCAGTCTAGTCTCGTGGTCTAACCACTGTACCACGCTGGCTAGGGTTGCCAGGTCCCTGTGCACCACCGGTGGGAGGTTTTTTGGGCGGAGCCTGAGGAGGGTGGGTTTTGTGCAGGGGAGGGACTTCCATACCATAGAGTCCAATTGCCAAAGTGGCCATTTTCTCCAGGTGACTGGATCTTTTGGCTGGCGATCAGTTGTAATAGCAGGAGATCTCCAGCTGGTACCTGGAGGTTGGTAACCCTAACACTGGCCCAGTAGCTTTATTTTACGCAAGGAAACAAAGCTGTATTCCATGTCTTTGCAGTGGAATCCTGCAAGTGAAAAATATGTTAACTGCATTCATGTTCAAAACTCTTGGGAGCCAGTGTCCAATTTCTGTGCAAAACTAGGGGGGGGGGGATATTTTATACTTCCTCCGAAACGGTCAGATTTTTAACCGACTGGGCTCCTAAGGTACATTTTCCTGCATGCTGCTGTGAAAGGCTTTGCTTAGAAGCTTTTTTTATATCACACACTGCTGGAAATGTGAATCATAAGCATTTTAAGGGAGGTTCTTGCTGTGGCGTGAGAGAATGCCGTTGTTATGCTGTACTGTGGAAACTGTAATCGGAGAGATTGTGGGCACCGAGGCAACCCACAGCCTGGCTATCAAGATGGGGTGCGGGTTGCAGAGCTGGTTGGCTGTTGCTTTGGCAAGAACTTCCAATTGTCTGCCAAGGAAGTTTCAAGGCCTCTACTCAGAATGAGATACAAATTCATGCTGCAGTCCTCCTCCTTGCTAAAGTGACTCATTTTTAATCTTTCGGCTTGTTTAGAAAGCTTTTTACCAATTTTTAAGAAATGCCTAAAGCACCGAACAAGATTTTAAAAAGCAGATGAAGTTGTACAAATAGTGACAGCCAGCTATTCTAAAAAAACAAAAATGAAATCTCCCATATTTAGAAGGCTGGTGATTTCTTTTACAATTTTTTTATAACTGGAACCTGAAAGTGTATGGGAGGGAAGCATGGTGGGTGTCTGTCAGAGGCTGGCTTGTTACTGAGGTGGCCCCACAGGAAATCCAGAAAATGGTTAATTACTTTTCATCAGTTTTTATCTCTTTAACCTGCTTTTTGCAGTTACTCTACAACAACCCTGAGAGCTAGTGTTACGGTCTTGGATGGCACTTATAGGAGGGATTTCTGTCAGTGGCTTAGGCCTCCCTCACTTCACCTATCCTACTGCAGCCTAAAATGTTCCTCAAAAGGCCAGTCGTGAGGGACAAGAGATCCTCGAGAACAGCAAGCAGGGATACTCTGAGGTCTGTGGTGGGATTGGTGAAAATTCCCCCTCCAGCCTATGGATTAGGTTGGAGAAAATCATAAGGAAGGCCATGCTGGATCAGACCAAGGCCCATCAAGTCCAGCAGTCTGTTCACACAGCGGCCAACCAGGTGCCTCTGGGAACCTGGGGAGGGGCTGTGGCTCAGTAGTAGAGCATCTGCTTGGCATGCTGAAGGTCCCAGGTTCAATCCCCGGCATCTCCAGTTAAAGGGACTAGGCAGGTAGGTGATGTGAAAGACCCCTGCCTGAGACCCTGGAGAGCCACTGATGGACCAAGGGTCTGATTCAGTGGAAGGCAGCTTCATGTGTGTTCATGTGTTCAAGCCCACAAGCAAGATGACTGCAGCAGCAACCTGCCTTTGTTCCACAGCACCTAATATAGTAGGCATGCTCCTCTGATCCTGGAGAGAATAGGTGTGCATCATGATGACTAGTATCCCTTCTTACTCGTAGCCATGAATACCCCTCTCCTCCATGAACATGTCCACCCCCCTGTTAAAGCCTTCAGCCATCACATCCTGGGGCAGGGATTCAAATCTCCCTGTAGCTGTGACGCTTACAGGTGATCTTGGCCCAGTGGTGTGCGCTCGGCCTAATTACCCCACAGGCTTGTTGCGAGGGTGGAATGGGGACAGGGATGTTCTTTGAAGGAAGAATGAGATACAACTGCGATAGATAGCAGGGGCCTGTACGAATGTGGGGATCCAGCCTCGTAAGGCATGGATTGATTGACCAGAATGACATGTAAAGGGCACCCCCCGTGAGTCACGGACTGTGCCAGAACTTGAATCTCTCCTAGCTGCCTTGAACAGTGAGGAAAGGCAGGGTATAAATGTTTAAATACATTAGCAATAGTCAAACCAATCAAGCTGTCTAAGCAGTGGGCCAAAGTGACTCCCTCTTATTCAGTGCTCACTGTTCACCCAAAATGGATGTGTCACTTGGATTTTGGACGGAAAGAGAAGTATCAGGCTAAGAGAGGCGTTTGAGAAAATGAAGGGGAGGGAATACAGAAAAGGCAGAGTAGAAGCTCCACATCTCCTCCTCCTCTGCAATTAGTGTGCATAGATTATTGGTCTAGTTCCAGTTATTATTTTTTAATCCCCCCTTTTTTTCTTATTTCAAGACAGGTTGCAGCCCCCCCAATCTGGGCCTCAGAATCAATTCTCAGGACTTCCGAGAGAGCCAGCGTGGTGTAGTGGTTTGGAGTGGTGGTTTGGAGCAGTGGACTCTGATCTGGAGAACCGGGTTTGATTCCTCACTCCTCCACATGAGCGGCGGAGGCTAATCTGGTGAGCTGGATTTGTTCCCCCGCTCCTACACATGAAGCCAGCTGGGTGACCTTGGGCTAGTCACATGCTCTCAGCCCCACCTACGTCACAGGGTATCTGTTGTCGGGAGGGGAAGGGAAGGTGATTGTAAGCCGGTTTGGTTCTTCCTTAAGTGGTAGAGAAAGTCGGCATATGAAAACCAACTTTTCTTCTTCCCGGTACACCCCAACGCCCACTGGGAGCTGGCAAAAAAGGCCCCACACACCCAGCCCAACCTGTGACAGGATTTCAGACCTCTTCTTAAGCATGCTGACATTGCTACTTTAAAACCAGTTTCAGTTGCAGCTCGCAAACGTAGACGCCAATGAGGACTGGAAACCGAGGTCAGGCAAATGGCTCAGTTTTCATGGTCTTCCGAGCCCTGCTTCCCTGAGGCTCATGTGTCAGTTTCCCCTCCATTTCTGAGTTTCTCCCAACCATAGATGGTACGTCTGGTTCCAGTTTTTATTTTAAGAGTCCATGAGGACTGGCAACCAAGTTCCAACGATGGTTTCATATCATGACTTGGAAGGTAATACTGACCATAGTGTGGCAGATTTGGATGCTGCAGAAGACTCCGCTTGGGGTGGGGAGGAGACGTTTGCGAATCTGTGACACGTTCCTGGTCATCCAAACTGCAATGGGCCAGTGTTGGGCCGTAAGCCTTCTAAATAATGTGGTATCAGGAACGCATCTGCTGTGTGGATTTTTAGTTTGATCGAAGCCAGGCTCTCGGTGGTACGAACGCCATCTGGAAAGAAGCGAGAGCTATAACGTGGCACCCACATGAAAATGTTCAGCTGTTGCTTGGGGCTTGCCAGGCTTTTGCATTATTCTAGCTCAGCACTGGGCTGGGGAGCGGATCCAAGAACAGAAGGAGGGGCGGCTATGCGCCAGTCCTGCTGGAAAGGGGCTTGCCGCCCATCGCCAGCTTCAGTCTTCACCTGCAAGGGGAAATGGGTAACCAATAGTGTACCGAACTGACTAGTTTGCTTCAGACTGGTGAGGATGTGACTCTGATTCTAAGAAGTGGAGACTTGTGTGCCAGGTTGTCCTTTCCCTCTCCACAGCCCCTTCCTTCCTGCCTTGACCACCATTAAAAGAGAGGTTAGTTAGCATCTTGGTTATGGCTCTGTAAGTGGTGGAACTAATACCGTATTTCACTGCATAATTGTTGCCGCCGCATAATCGTCGGATGCTGTTTTTTCAGTAAAAAAATTGGTTTATAACCTTTCATCACGTAATTGTCGCATGGTATAATTCTGTTTGTCATGCTGCTTAAAAGGTAAACAGAGCGGCAATGTATTCCCCAGTGGCATATGGACACACATTTATCTCTCGCTCATTGCGAGCCGCGAGCCTAGAATTCTCAGTGCTCGCACATTGTCAGTATATTTCCGAAAGCCGACTTGGTGTGGTTTGTTTAGAGCACTTGCAGTACTAACGGTATTGTCACTCAACCCAATAAAGTGACATGAGCTGGGAGGCGCGGGGGGAAAAGCCAACTGCTGCAGCCCGGCACCTGGCCATTGCAGCCACGTTTCCTAATGCCAGAAGGAGGGAGATACTGCATAATTTTTAAATTAAAATCTTTACATAATTCACTTTTTTGCAGAAAAATTTGGCATAAAATCTGCGACAATTATGTGGTGAAAGATGGTAACCTGTTTCAAGTCTGTTTTCAAACAAAGTGTGTGTGTGTGTGGGGGGGGTGTTGAATGTGTTGGTACCAATCGGCAGGAGGGAACTTTGCCTAGCCCTCTCAGGCTTGACCATTTTCCCCTGGAAGCAGAATCCTCTTTCTTCAAATCAGTTAATTTTTCGTTTCCTTGGCCGTCCAAGTAAAATACTGGTTGATTTCTCTACTAGGATGGTGTGTTATTATAATAGTAATAACATTCTTATTGGGGTGGGGGAGACAAAGTGTTTTTATTAGGAAGGAAAGCAAAGTCCCTGTGGGCTCCCTTGTAACATTTCCCTTCAAGCCTCTCCATTAATATTTCATTCATCTGATGCTGACTGATGAGGGGGGAAAATGTGAGCTCACAAGTGTTCAGATTTAAATGTGCGCATCTTATTTCTGAACTTGTAGGTGGTTTGAGTCATGTTTTTTTAATCCGCCGTAGACTATTTGAAGCTTGTTGTGTGATGAGCCTTTAAATCACTACCTAAATGGCTTTAAAAAAATTGGACTGTTGATAATGTTCAAGTTAATGTCTAGTTTCCCAACATTAAAATTAGAGGATCTAGAAGACCCAGGTTGGAATCACTGCTCTGCTATGGAAGCTTTCTGGATGACCTTGGGGCCAGTCACTCTCAGCCTAATCTACCTCGCAGGGTTGTTGTGAGAATAACATGAGCAAAGAAAGAACATTGTTAATAAACTGCTCCTGGGCCCCTGTTGATAAAAATAAGATATAGATAGATTAATAAACATTTAACACTGCGGTGTGAAAGAACAGGAATTATTCACCCCCCTCCATGATTTCTGCCTAAGTCTCTGTTTTGATTAGAGGGGGGACAGCTTGGTGCAGTATTTTGTGCAGAGCCCCAGCAGGCACACTCCTCTGAAAGCATCTAAGGATGGTCTATTTCTGCATCAGGAATAATGTAGTTATACCGCCATTGTATAGTTTTATTGAACTGGTTGTGTGTTAACATAAGGACATAAGAAAAGCCATGCTGGATCAGACCAAGGCCATCAAATCCAGCAGTCTGTTCACACAGTGGCCAACTAGGTCCCTCTAGGAAGCTCACAAACAAGATGACTGCAGCAGCACCATCCTGCCTGTGTTCCACAGCACCAAATACATTTGGCATGCTCCTCTGATCCTGGAGAGAGTAGGTATCATGACTAGCGTCCATTTGGATGCTATTGAATTGGGAATTTAAGCGCTCTGTCTGTGGGGTGTGGGGTAGGAATCTCTTAAGCAGTCTAAAAACGCCCTGCTGGATCAGGCCCAAGGCCCATTAAGCCCATCACCTGGCTTGCTGCAGCAGCTGGCCAGATGCCTCTGGTGCACCTCTAAGTAGAGCATGCTTATTATATTAGGTGCTGTGGAACAGCCAGATAATGCTGCTGCAGTCTTCTTGTTTGTGGGCTTCTTAGAGGCACCTGGTTGGCCACTGTGTGAGCAGACTGCTGGACTTGATGGGCTTTGGTCTGATCCAAAGGGACGAGGCAAGTAGGTGATGTGAAAGACCTCTGCCTGAGACCCTGGAGAGCCGCTGCCAGTCTGAGTAGACAATACTGGCTTCGATGGACCAAGGGTCTGATTCAGTATAAGGCAGCTTCATGTGTTCATTAGTGGTACAGCACAAGTCCTTTTTTTTTTCTTCCTATGACCACCCGGAGACTAGCAACCCTACCCTGGAGTGCCAGCAAACAGGCCAGAGAGTCCAAGGCCTTCCCCTGAAGCTGGCATCAGTGCTGGGGAGGCAGGAGAGAGAAAATTTTCCAAAGTTTTGAAACCGCATAGAAAACACGGTTTTTGGGGAAGCAGTGGGGAGAAAATGAATTTGAGGGGAGGGGGATCACTGCAAATTCTTTCTTATCCACCCTTGAGAAGGTGCAGAAAAGAGCAACCAAAATGATTAGGGGACTAGAGCAACTGCCCTATGAGGAGCGGTGAAAAGGCTTACGGCTGTTCAGCTTGGAAAGAAGGGGGCTAAGGGGAGACATGATAGAGGTCTATAAAATTATGCATGGTTTGGAGAGAGTGGACAGAGAGAAGCTTTTCTCCCTCTCATAATACTAGAATGCGGGGTCATCTGCTGAAGCTGGAGGGTGAGAGATTCAAAACAGATAAAAGGAAGTATTTCTTCACACAATGCATAGTTAAATTGTGGAACTCCCTGCCCCAGGATGTAGTGATGGCTGCCAACTTGGAAGGATTTAAGAGGGGAGTGGACATGTTCATGGAGGAGAGGGGTGTTAATGGCTAGTTAAAACAGATGCTAGTCATGATGCTTACCTATTCTCTCCAGGACCAGAGGAGCATGTTGAATATATTAGGTGCTGTGGAACACAGGCAGGATGGTTCTGCTGCAGTCGTCTTGTTTGGGGGCTTCTTAGAGGCACCTGGTTGGCCACTGTGTGAACAGACTGCTGAACTTGATGGACCTTGGTTTGATCCAGCATGGCTTTTCTAACAATTCTAACCCTCGGTTGTACTTTAAAATGCTGACTATATTACATCTATCTCAGGAGCAGAATTCTGATTCAAGAGGAAGATAGGTCCCCGTAGGTGATAATGTGGCCACCACTCTCTGTCTACATTAACCCAAAATAGCCCAGGGTGCCCAAATGCAAAACAAGTCATAGAAATACACATAAAGCCCACAAACCCTGCAGCCTGCTGCACTGTGTTAAAACTAGTTGACCTTACAAATGAGTAAAACATGACTAGGATCAGGCCTCACAGAGGGAGGCTTTCTTATCTGGGCTTCTGTGCTAGGTAATGTTTTGCATCATCACTCAGGAAACCAAATCCCTTGTATTTGGGGTCAGCTGTTACAGATTAGTGGTTAAGAGAATAAGCTGTGATCCAAGAGACCTCTGTCGCTTGTTGAAGTTCGTTCTGTGGCCTTAGGCAAGCCACTGTCTCTCAGCCCCCGGGCCAGAATATTTTTGTTCACCCAGGCTTTTAACTAGATTTTTATCCTCTTGCTTTGTACCCCCACACACACACTGTTAATGCTGATATTAGTAATTGCTGTTTCAGTTTACAGAGTTCTAATTTATATTAATTGTTACAAATATAAAAGTTTAAATTATGCTATTTATTGTTTCATTAATTTTTCCCCAACCATCTTGAGCCAGACTCTGAAGAAGGCAGGGTAGGTAATTTTTAAAACACTGCTTCATTATTTTGTTCCATATCCTACTTCCCCCCCTCCCAACAGGGACCCAAAGTGGCTCATTCTCCCCTCCTCTACCCTGTGCTCACAACAACCCTGTGAGGTAGGTTAGGCTGAGAGATTGTGGCGGGTCCAAGGTCACTTGGCATGGCTGCGTGGCAGAGCAGGGATTCGACCCCGATAGTCCCAGGTCCTAGTTTGCCACTATAACCGCTGAGTCATGCTGCCGTTAAAAATCGTTTTAGTCCTGTTTCGTTAAGTTCCTTTCCATTTATCCCAATATTTCCAGCTTCAGGAACCAAATCACTCCCCATCTTCATAATTTCCCCCTACTTTTTTCCTCTAGTGATGTTTCCCAAGTCTGACTGTGTTAGAACTCAGCCCGTGGGCTTCTTCTCATGTCTAGGAGTGCCATGATGAAAGCGAAGAAACAATTGGTGCAAGGGAAATAATATTTTGATAAGTTACGAACATAAGAACAGCCCTGCTGGATCAGACCAAGGCCCATCAAGTCCAGCAGTCTGCTCACACAGCGTCCAACCAGGTGCTGTAACCTCAAGTTCTGTAACCCCAATGCGTTTCGCATGAGCTTCTTCCAGGGCAGTCTTTTTCTACTTCAGTGTCCCATGCAAGCAGTAAAGCTGGGATAGAAAAAGATTCCTCCTGAAGAAGCTCACACATTGGGGCTACAGAACTTATTAAAATATTATTTCCCTTGCACTAATTGTTCCTTTACTTTCGTTTTGTTTTGGTGCGGCCCCCTCTTTTTCTTCCTAGGAGTGCCATGAGCCTACCACTGAAAGTCTGAGGGCTAGCAATGTTTTTTGCGAACGACGACGGCAAATGAGCTCAGTGACCCTTCAGTTTTTAGGGGTGTGATTGTAATTGTGCGACCCTTCCATTTTTAGGGTTGTGAGCGAGGGAGAGAAAATTCTTTCTTTGCATCATTCATAGGTCTCTATCAGGTTGTTAACGTTTTATTTTTTTAATTTGTGCATAGCCCACCTTTCTCACTGAGAGGGTGGATCATGCGGCGTAAAACAATGTAGCCAAATAGAGCGAGAGAGACAGTGGGACATCTCAGTACGACTAGGATTACAAGGGCTAAAAACAATGCAAAAAAACTATCAGCCGTGGTATGTCAAATAGGAAGATTTTTCTAACAGAGCGGTTCCTCAGTAGAACAAGCTTCCTCGGTAGGTGGTAAGCTCTCCTTCCCTGGAGGTTTTTAAGCAGAGGCTAGATGGCCATCTGTCAGCAATGCTGATCCTATGACCTTAGGCAGCTCATGAGAGGGAGGGCAACTTGGCCATCTTCAGGGCATGGAGTAGGGGTCACTGGGGGTGTGGGGGGGAGGTAGCTGTGAATTTCCTGCATTGTGCAGGGGGTTGGACTAGACTCTGGTGGTCCCTTCGAACTCTATGATCCCATGAAATAATGCAAAAGGTGGGATTACAAAAGTAGAAAACAATGTAGTAAGAGCAGTATTATAATACCGTAAACAAGTAGTACATACCACACGCAGGGCCATAGGGTACAGTCCTGCTCCCTTGGTAAAAACGCCTTCAGAACCATTCTGTTACGTTATAGATCCCCTTCAGTCATCCCCTTTTAAAGACCCAAACTCTTTCAGCCTTTCCTGTTTGGAAGGTTTCCCTCAAACTCTTAATCGTGGTGTTGAAATGAGGATTCTGATTTTTGTGTTAATGGGTATGACCACAGAATCAGGGAGTGGGTGTTGATTATCCATTAATTATAAAGTGGTGTGTGTGTGGTGGGGAGGTTCGTTGCCAAAAGGCTTCTGCTTTGAATGCCAGAAATGCTACGGTTGCCCTGGCCTTGGCTTTGGGGGGCCGCCTCTCCAAACCCACAAATTCCTAACGTCTTTTCTCCTCCTCCTTTTAGCACATGGTTATGAGCTTTAGAGTGTCGGAGCTGCAGGTGCTTCTGGGTTTCGCGGGCAGGAACAAGAGCGGACGGAAGCATGAGTTGCTCACCAAGGCCCTGCAGCTGCTGAAGTCCGGCTGCAGCCCGGCCGTTCAGATGAAAATCAAGGAGTTGTACCGGCGACGGTTCCCCCGGAAGATCCTGACCCCCTCCGACTTATCCATGCTCCACCTCCAGGCTGGACAGCTGCCCTCGGCCACAGCGCTGACTCAGGGCACCATGTGCCACTTGCCCTACAACAGCGGGTCGGTGACTTCCACCGTGCCGGCTGGCATGTTGCCCCCGGTGCCTATGTTGGGACCCAAACACGAGACGGACGTTCCGCACTTGTCACCCCCCATCCATCCGGTCCATCCCGACGTCAAAATGAGGCGGTTACCCTTCTATGACGTCTATGATGAACTCATCAAGCCTACCACGTTAGGTAAGTCCGCTAAACTGCTTCTCTCTTCTAAAAATGTGTTCTCCCTTGCTTATTTGTTCTTCCTTGCTGGCCATAGTTGGAAGTTTTGGCTTGATGGAGGCAGAAAGAAAGAGTTCTGTGGGACTCATAAGTTTATTGGTCTCAGAAAAAAATATTAGCTGGAACTGTTGGGAGGAGCATCATTTAGTCCATAATCTGGGACCAGAGAGCAGAAGCATTCTTTCAGATTTCAGAGGAGTAGAGAAGTCATTTTCAAAGGAGGGGCTGAGGCCTGTAGCAAGGCTCAGAGTCTCTCTCTTGATGATCTATTTGTTTATTTGGAAGGTGTGAAGGAACTGACTCGACAGCCCCTGTTCCCTTTGGGTCCCTGGGAGTTCCCAACACCACACCCTTTCAACCTGGCGTAATGGTTAAGAGTGGCAGACTCTAATCTGGAGAACTGGGTTTGATTCCCCACACCTCCACATGAACAGTGGACTCTAATCTGGAGTACGAGGTTTGTTTCTCCACTCCTCCACATGAAGCCTGCTGGGTGACCTTGGGCCAGTCACAGTTCTCTCCAAACTCTCTCAGCCCCACCTACCTCACAAGGTGCCTGTTGTGGGGAAGGGGAAGGGAAGGCGATTGTAAGACGCTTTGAGACTCCTTAAAGGTAGAGAAAAGCCGGGAATAAAAACCAACTCTTCTTCTTCTTCTCTCTGGGGGTGGGGGTGGTACCAAAGACAAAGTGGGTAGTAACTGCTGCCACTAGTGTATCTCCTGCCAGACGGATTTGCACATCCAACATTCTACCTGCGTTGCCATTTATAGTCTCCACCTAGTTGCCACATCTCCTCCTTCACTCTTGGGTGCAAGAGCAAGGTCAGCGGATAGCACTTTTGCAGTTTTGAGCTGTCACACTCCAGTGATGGCATGTTTACCTGCTGCCGCTCCCCATTTCCACACTTCAGATTTCAAGACAGAATAGGTATGGTGTGTTTACAGAGATCCGACTTAGAGCACTGAGGGTATAGGAAAGTTTAATAAACAAAAGTAAAACAACTAAGCATCAGGCTGAGCAAAGATACAAAGAGAAAGTGATACAAAGAAAAAGTGAAACCCTGCAGTCCTTTCACCCTACATTTGGTACTTAACCTAAACAATGTTTAATTAGGGCAGGCTAGTATTTCTTGAAGTCACAGTAGTTGAAAGTTGAGCATTAACTTAATTCTCAAGAGTTGGGACTTCTTACTAACTCTTATGAACCATCCTTCCTGTTTGTGGGTTTTTAAGTGTTTATATCTTTGCATTTTTATGTGTTTATATTATCTGTTGTTTAATTGTTTTAAGTGTTTGCATTTTATGTGTATATATTTATATTATCTGTTTAATTGTTTTAAATATTTATGTTTGTACAGGTTGAGTATTCCTTATCCAGACTGCTTGGGACAGAAGGGGTCCATATTTCGGATCTTTCTGTATTTTGGAATATTTTGGAATTTTTGTATATAGATAATGAGATATCATGGGGATGGGACCCAAGTCTTAAACACAACATTCATTAGTGTTTACATATATTTTATACACATAGCCTGAATATAATTTTAAACATTATTTTAAATAATTTTGTGTACATTGAACCTTCAGTGTCCCTGCTGAGGGCCTGTAATCCTGCAGGCCGGCTCAAAAGGTCCAGTTTTCCGATCAGTCTGGATATCAGATGTCCGGATAAGGGATACTCAACCTGTATTTTAAATGCTTTTTAATGTTTGAGATGTTTTAACATTTGCAAACTTGGGGACCCTGAATTAGGTGGAAAGATGGTTTAGAAGTGACCCTGGTGGTCCCTTCCAACTCCATGATTCTATTCCAACCACTCTTTCTAGATCACATTCCCTTGTTTGTCAACTGGGGAGGGGGGTTGGTAAACGTAAAGCAAAGCTTAACCCTGGCTCAGTATGATGCCTGAACTGAGCTGCTGTTTCAAGGATCGGTTTCTTTTTTTCCAAGTTTTCTTGCAAGGCTTCCAGGTCTTTTGCAGGCAGTGGGGAAAACAAATGAGAGATGAAGCCACTGTCCTCTTTCTGCCTCTTTCTCCCAGGCATGTAAACTAACGGTATACTTGGGAACTAGTGCGCCATCATGTTGGGGTTTTTAGAGTTTTATGGTTTGGTTTTACTAATGGTTTTATGTATTATTGAATGTTATTCTATGCTTTCAAATGATGTTACCCGCCCTGAGCTTGCTTGTTGGGGAGGGCGGGTTATAAGTTTGAAAAATAAATAATTGTTCTTGGAGGCCTCAGCTAGCAAAGACCCCTTCAAGGGGGGCAGGAAGAGTTGCTTGGATCCCTGTTAGTCTTTAAGGTGCCGCTGGACTGCTGTGCCCTGGGCTTTGCAGTCTTGCATTCTTCAGATTCTTGGGTATAGGGAGAGAAAGATCTGTTTCCGTGTCGCCATGAAGAAAAAATCTGACTGCAGCTGCGGGAAATCTAGCCCAAACTTTGTTCTAAGTCACGCAGCCCTCTGTTTTAAGCTATGTGCATTTCACACTTAAACATTCAGTGCTCTATATGAATTGCATACATTTGTGTGAAAGATTCTGCATTTTTTCTCTCTTTACCATGATTCATTTTTGTCTTGCTAGTTTTGGGGAGGGGCAAACAACTAGGCCAGGAACACACCCCTTCCAGACAATGGGGACGCTTACACAGCCACTCTCCTCTCAGCCAATATTACCCTCATGCTTCTGAACCAGGGTTGCCAACAGGCCAGGAGAAAAACATCCTGGCCCTTTAAAAGAGGCTTAATGTGTGGTAATTGACAGCTGAAGCTTTCCATACCATGGAGGGAAAATAGCATGGTAAGACTTGGTAAAGAATATCCTATTAAGCCTCTCTTAAAGGAACAGGACTTCTTTTTCCCTCAAAGCAATTGGCAACCTAATGCTAGACATATGATACTGTTTTCATTGTATAGCTTATTATATTCATGGTCCCTTTGAGGGCCTCCTTGGGTGCCCTACTTGGAGAACTGAAGCATAGGAATCTTTTAAATCACTAAATATCTTCACAGGCATAAGGACTAGAAACTTCATTTAAAAATAAATATGAAAGAGTGCATACATAAAGCAGTTGGGTGTAACTAATCTCTGGGATTTTCCTCATTCTCACTTTCCTTGCTTCTAAATTCCTTTTTCCTCAGAGTTTTTTTTTAGTTCTGCCCATGTTTTGCTCCCTCTAGTGGTCGATTCTATATAACACAAATTTAAATCCAGTATATCTTCCTGCAGATTTAAACTGCAGGTTTTTACTCTGGATATAAACTTGTTTGATATTGAATTGACCACTAGAGGGAGAAAAACACATGCAGAACTGAACACCCACCCCACTCAAAACCAGGAACTTACAAGTAAGGAAACAGAATATGGAAAAACACTCTGTTAGGTGTTCCTGGGTCTGCACTCTTGCTTAGGAGCATAAAAGCACCATGCAAGATCAGACCAAGGTCCACCTAGTTCAGTATTTTTTTGCAAGAATCCCAAGTACTAGAAGACACACAGCACATCAGTGGACGCTGGTTTACCTTCCCTTGTTTGGATAGTTAAGCACTTCTGTACTGACTACGGCCGAATCACAGGTCCTCACCATTTCACATTTGCAGCTAATTATTTCGTACATTCATGGTCTGCAGCCTGACCATGTGATGCAGCTCTCCATGAGCACATGACCCTTCTGTATTTTGGGAGAGTGGGCATGAACATGTTGGCCCCACCTCCTGCCTCCCATGATCTCTAGCTTGTCAGTACTGTGCCCATGCATGAAGGAAGCATGCATGCTAGGTGAGTTGTGCAGCGCCCTCCCTCAATGATCACACAGGAACATCCTCTACAGCAGGGGTCCTCAAACTATGGCCTGCGGGCCGGCCCCTCAGGGGCCTGAACCCAGCCCCTCAGGCCGGGCCCAAAACCAGCGCCACGCCTCCCCACCAGGAACTACGAGCCCCATGATGCAGCGCGGCCTGCCTCTGGATGGAAACAGGAGGGGGAGAAAGCCCGTTCCCCCTCCCGCTGCATGCCGGGAGTGGTAGTTCGAAGCGGCCCTCCACGCGGGGATGGCCTCCGACTGGCTCCACTTGGGCGCCATCTTGTGACCTGAGGCGGCCGTCACCGTCTCCTCCTCCTTTCCCTCTCCCTACCTGCCTGCCTGCCTGCCTGCCTGCCTTCGTCCAGCCCTCCAAAAGAGGGAGCTGAGGAGGCTGCCGCCAATTGCAGCCGCTGCCGGTGGTTTGGGAAGAAGCCGGAGGCAGCCGACCCGGACCTCAAGCCTGTAAGGGGGGCAACAGCTCGCCTCTGGGGCAACCCACCTGCCTCTCTTTCCCCCCCCCCTTCCCCTCCATCTAGCCTCCTTCGCCTGGTCCCGAGTGCGCCTACTCAGGAGTAAACCGCATTGACTCCCGGTAGAGCTTAGCCTGCCGCCTCCTGTCCGGAGTTGCTCCTGTCTAAGCTGAATTTGGCCAATTATGCACGGGAGGTTTTGCCTTGAATTTGCCGCTCTCTAGAGGCACATTTTCCCCATCTTGCATTCTCCAAACTCTGCATTGGGGGGCTGCTTATTGTTGAACTTTGAGCATTCAGTTGGGAAAAATGTGCTTCTAGAGAGGGGCAAAAACTCCCGTCCATAAATGGCCAAAAATAAGCCCCATGCAGAGTTCTGAGAATTCAGATAGGGGACATGTGCATCTAGAGAGCGGCAAATCCAAGGCAAAACCTTCCACGCGTAAACATTTTCCCCCATCTGAATTCGCAAAAACTCTGCACAGGGGCTTATTTTTGACTTTTGAGGATTTGGCTGAGGAAAATGTGCATTTAGAGAGCGGCCCTAGGATCGCACTGAGATAGAATTTCTTTAAAATAAATAAGCCCCATATAGCAGCATGCCCAGGAAGCATCAAGCCAACCTCCTGCAAGACTAGTGACCCGCCCTGCAGCCCTCTCCTTCAAACTGACCTTTCCCACTTCCCCTCCTAAATTTACCTCTTTTTTTATCCTTATTTTCCCTCTCCCTTTTTAAATCGGTCCTAATTTTACCTCTCTTCTTCCCCCCCCCCCATCCTCCTTTCTTGGCGTCTCGCTGAAAACTGCACAGCATCTTTTGCAGAAACGAAGATTTTGCAGAAATCCTAAGTGGGGGGACTGAGCCTAAGGCAGCTGGCCCCTTCCCTGGGCATCGGTAGTGTACCCAACGAGAGGTAGGCATTGTCGCGCACAGCTTGTCTGGACTTCAGGAGTTTACCTGGTAGCAACTTCACACCACGCAGTTCTGCTATGTACAGTTTATTTACAATATCTACACAGAGTCCTTTGGCTGTTAATCATTCACAGCTCTGAGCAACAGCATGCTCCGCCAGCATATATATTTCAGCAAGAGGTAACTTACATTCACTATACAGACGTATATACACATTCATGACCAATCACAGTTCACCTGAGATGAGTCATTCTGGAAATCCCCATTCCTGGCTGTACAAACTGGATCAGACCAGCATCATCACATGACTTAGCTGTCACTCTGATCAGTATGATCTGTTTAGCAAACTGCAGACTAGGCATAACTTTGACATATGTTGACAGGCATATATGCCACATCTGGTGGCACAGGATGGCCAGTTGCCCACTTTTCTTCTGTAGGAAAAGAATAGCCGGTTTCTCTTTGCTGGGTGACATCAGTGGGGTTTTGTAGTCAGATGACCATGAGAGATTTTGTGTGCCCTTTCAGTTCCGGCGGTTCCTGTAATAGTGCAATCCTGGCGCTATAAAACCCAGCCAGAGCAAAATACTAACTATATCTTTGTTACGCAGCAGAGGTGAGCGTGGTGTAGGGGAAACCTTCACCTTTAATACTATAAATGCCTGTTAATTAAAGAGCTTGTGTGTGTGCCTGCTAGTGAGTGGGCTTGTGTGTGTGTGTGTTTGCTAGTGAGTGAGCTTGTGTGTGTGTTTGCTAGTGAGTGAGCTTGTGCGTAACTGCTGAGCAGTATGTGCAGTGTGAATAGGAATTTGTTCATATTTTTTTCAAACTATAGTCCAGCCCCCAACAATGTTTGAGGGACAGTGAACTGGCCCCCTGTTTAAAAAGGCATTTGCCATACAGCATTTGCCATACAACTTTCCTGGGCTGAGCAAGCAAGATGGCCACCGCTGCACAATTCGCTCAGCAATGCTGCAGCAGAGGTGGCTGGCTTGCACAACTGACCCGGGCCAGGCTTTCTTCTTGAGAGGGGTGTGCTGGGGAGAGGGAGCGGGGCTGCTTTAGCCTCCCATTCCACCCCTGGAGGCAGGAGATATCTCCCTCCCCCTTCCCTGCCTCCCAGTATTCACCGAGTTTGCCATTCATGGAGATTGCAGGAATGGAACTCCCGCAAATGGTGAGGACCTCCTGTATGCACAACCCTGTGTGTAGTCAGAATGGTCTAGATTCTGTAGTTACCAGAGCACATATAAGAATCAGTGTTGAACACAAAATCCAGAGTCCTGAGACATTCTTTGTCAGGTCACGGGCGGGGCTAGGAGGCTGGGTAGTCGTGCGGTCCAATGTCGAGTCAGTGGCGATCAAAACAGGAGTCCACACGTGTCCTGAAGAAGAGTCATGAATCAAGCAGAGGGTCGGAGTTCCAGGAATTCAAGCCGGTTGGAGAAAGGGTCAGAAGCCGAAGTGGATGCGAAGCAGTCCGGAAACTGAATCGTTGCTTCCACAGAGAAACCTCCCAACAGCCTGGAATATATGGTTCTCTGGTGGTGCACTCCTTTGCCCCACTAGTTACCTAGCCTGGCTCCTGTCAGTATTCAGGGCTTGTGTTCGCCTATACTCCCGTGCATTCCTGCGGCGGGTGTCTAAATCTTTGCGTAGTCTTTCCCTCAGCCTAGCTACAGGCGGGGGTGATTCTACCAGCTGCAGCTGTCTCTCCTCCTCATTACTCATGCTAGGAGCGGGGGCTTCAGCCTTTGACAGAGACCATTTGCTAACTTCCGAGGAGGTAGAGGGCCCAGCCTCTGCCTCTGCTGCCAACTCATCCGGGAGCTCTGTCTGTTCAGTGTCCTGGTCCCTGCTGACCACGACATTCTTCAAAAGCATGCTTCAGGGCTCTCTGGCTGCTCTGAGAGACACGAAAGTGCTTTTACGTGCTGGAATGTTAGAAAGAAGAGAGAAGGGCTGAGTGGAATTTGCAAGGGAAAATGGGTCCCATAACTAATAAAACCAGAATAACTTTTGCAAAATAAGGAGTTATTTTGCAGTTGTGTCATTTATACAAGGCACAAAATCCAGTGCAGAATTTGTACCCACTAGGCTTTCCCCCTCCCCCTTTACTGTTCTTTAACAACAGCCTGAAACACAGGCTTTTAGAACGTGAAGCTTTTTCTGGCATGGAGATAATTTTCCCATTGAATTTCTGTTGAATTAAATGGAGATGACTGGAAAGATCATTCATTGCTTGAGAACTCAGAGTTGCTGCCGCACAAGTTAATTTAATATATTACTTATTAAAAAAGGTAATGGTCCCCTGTGCAAGCACTGGGTCATTCCTGACCCATGGGGTGACGGCACATCCTGACGTTTCCAAGGCAGACTTTGTTTGCGGGGTGCTTTGCCAGTGCCTTCCCCAGTCATCTTCCCTTTACCCCCAGCAAACTGGGTACTCATTTCACCAACCTCGGAAGGATGGAAGGCTGAATCAGCCTTGAGCCGGCTACCTGAAACCAACTTCCGTTGGGATTAAACTCAGGTCATGAGCAGAGCTTTTGACTGCAGTACTGCAGCTTAACTCTGCGCCACGGGGCTCCTATTATTTAGTACATGTTTTATCCTGACCATCTTCTAAAGGACTTTGTGCAGTGCACATAATTTTTATCCACAGAACAACCCTGTGAGGTAAGTGAGGCTGAAAGAGAGCAACTGACCCAAGGTCACCCAGCAAGCTTCCATGGCAGAACGGAGAGTCGAGCACAAGTCTCCCAGAGCCTTGACTGAGGCTTTAGCCACTACACTACACTGGTCCTCACAGTGTCATGTACATAAAGAGATTCCTTGGTGTTCAGCAGAACATCTGGCTTGGCCCTGAAGGCATCCAGCAAGGGCCTGACAATCTTTTACTTTCTTTCTTTGCAGTTTCCATGAACAGTCAGAGATTTGAGGAGGGCCAGTACTCTTTTGTCCTGACGCCACAGCAGGTGCAGCAGATACTCACCTCTCGGTAAAGAGAATTTATTTTACATTTGGAGTTCTCTCTTTCTCTCTCTCCTGCTATCCTTTCCTCTTTCCTCTATTTCCTTCCTTTATTTCCTTCCTTCCTTCTCAAAACTACTTTGCAGTGATGCCATGAAAAGAGCATGCCAAGTCAAATCACATGAACCTAGGCTGCCCTTACCCACGGAAACTTTAGGTAGGTTTTTCCCTGATCGAGTAGTGTGGCTGAGGACAGTTCGGTCTCTGATTTCTGCCTACTCTGCTTTTAGCTCCTTTCTGCTAGCTGCACACAGCTGTTCCGACCTAGGCCTTGGATGCTGTGTCGTACAAGCAGAACTTCATTACAGTGGCAGAGTGTTTCCCGCTTCCTTTCCTTCTGCTGCAATTTTCTGTGCCCCCTGAAAGTGGAGCATGTTGGGGATTGAAGTTGGGGGTTGTAGCAGGAGTGGGGAATTAAAAATGCCTTCCTCCTCTCCCATCAGTGGAAGTGCTTTGTGCAAGAAGAAACGGGGAAAATGGCTCTAAGCCTAGATCTTATGCAAGCTTGGTCTCTTCCCCCCACCCCATTGGTCAGTCACCTTACCCAAGCAGAAAAAGGTTTTCAGATAGGGTTTCCTTTTCTTACACAATACTCTAGACCCTTCGGATCCAGAACTGTAATTGCAGGTAGATTGGCTGGGCCAGCCAGTTTAAGACTTCTTTTTTCTCCCCCCCCCCCTCCCCAGAGATATCTTACCTGGTGCCAAATGCGACTACACCGTACAGGTTCAGTTAAGGTAAGCAAAACCTTTCAGTCTTTTTTTTTTATGCATTGGAGAGGAGGTGATACTTTTGCTTCGAAGTACCTGATTAATTTATCGTGGCGTCAGCTTTCATGAGCCAGAGCTCCATTCAGACAGATTTGTATCTAAAGATGCAAAGAGTAAGAAGCATTGTTATAAGGAGAGGTCAGAAGACCCCATTTTCCCAGGGCATAATGCGTAGATGACAGACAAAGACAAAATCCACAATAAATGAATAAAGGATCCACTCAGAGTGTTTTTATGGGAGACACCTGGTTGTTGATGAATTAACAAAGCAGGATGATTAGTGCTCATATTCCCCTGCGAGGAGGGACAGTAACTTTCCATAGCATCTTTGGTCTCTATTGTCTTTGATCGGCATTCAAATTCAATTCTGCAGCTTCTCACTAGCGTCTTCCTTTGAAATTCTTCTGCTGAAGTACTGCAACCTTGACGTCTGCTGCTGAATGTGCACAATAATTTCAAAGGGTATTGGAAGCCCTTCCTTTGAATGCATTCCTCACATTTCATTTACTTAATAACAAGCTTGAATTCTCTGTAGAAGCTGGAATGACTGATCTAAGACTATTTGGGGACCCTGGCTGGCTGGAAAGGTGGCGTAAAAATCATGAGATGGCTAGACTCGCTGGGAAAGACAATAATGTTAGGCAGAGTTGAAGGCTGTTGGAAAAGAGGAAGACCCAACATGAGAGAGATTCTCAATAAAGGAAGCCATTAGCAGGTCTCTCAGTGATAGGACAGTTTGGAGGTCATTAATTCATAGGGTCGCCATTAAGCCTGAAAGCACTTGATGGTACAGCGTGTGTAAAGTTCCGTCAAGTCGCAGCTGACGGCGACCCCAGCAAGGGCCTTCCAAGGCAGATGAGAAGCAGAGGGTGGATTGCAATTGCCTTCCTCTGCAGAGTCTTCCTTGGTGGTCTGCCATCCAAGTACCGACCCTTCCAAGATCTGATGAGATTCAGCTATACCATGCTGCCTTCTTCCCCCTCACATGCATAAACATTCCTTAATAAAGCATTCCAGTAGGACTGATG
Source organism: Euleptes europaea (assembly GCF_029931775.1). Classification (NCBI taxonomy): domain Eukaryota; kingdom Metazoa; phylum Chordata; class Lepidosauria; order Squamata; family Sphaerodactylidae; genus Euleptes; species Euleptes europaea. The sequence goes on from NC_079318.1 coordinate 82,994,397, forward strand.
ATGTCACTGCTGCAGGAAAAGTTTGGGTGCAATTTTGCATGCCTTTTTATTTTATTTTTCACATTTTTGCTTGCCTCTCCCTTTTGCCTTCCCAGGTTTTGTTTGTGTGAAACCAGCTGCCCGCAAGAGGACTACTTCCCTCCTAATTTATTTGTGAAGGTCAATGGGAAACTTTGCCCCCTTCCAGTGAGTATATACTCCCCCTCCCCACCACTGGTCTCTTGAATGGCCTGATTTTCAGTGCGTTTTCCATGATCAGAGTCCTTCTCAGTTCTGTGTATGTTCAGCTTTGACTTCATAAGTTGTTAATGTTTTTTATTTATTTGCTGCTTTTTCTAGGAGGTGTTCAGAACATAGGTGGGCGACAAATAAATAACAACTGGTGGGGGGGCTTTAAAATGACCATCACAAAATCTATTTAAACAAAAAAAACTCTTTAAATAATTATTTATATATTTGTTCAAAATATTTACATCCCTCTGTTCCAAAACAACTTCTGTCCAACGTGGTTCATACAATTTTAAGGCAACAACATTGAAATCAATGTGTGTGGGAGGGATACCATCTTTTTAGCATCATTTTATTTGCCAGGGCTTTTAATAGGATGTAAATGGGATGTGAGTTCGATCCCGATGGATGTAGGTTTCAGGTAGCCTGCTCAAGGTTGACTCAGCCTTCCATCCTTCCAAGGTTGGTAAAATGAGCACCCAGCTTGCTGGGAGTAAAGGGAAGATGACTGGGGAAGGCACTGGCAAACCACCCCATAAACAAAGTCTGCCTAGGAAACGTCAGGATGTGACGTCACACCATGGGTCAGGAATGACCCGGTGCTTGCACAGAGGACCTTTACCTTTTTAAATGGGATATAAATTGCAGGTGAGAGCCAGTATGGTGTGGTGGTTAAGAGTGACAGATTCTAATCTGGAGAACTGGGTTCGATACCCCACTCTTCCATATGAGGCCTGCTAAGTAACCTTGGGCCTGTCACAGTTCTCTCAGAACTCTCTCAGCCCATGTGGAGGCAGGCAAGGGCAAACCACCTCCGTATGTCTCTTGCCTTGAAATCCCTACGGGGTCGCCATAAGTCAGCTGTGACTTGGTGGCACACATATGCACACAAACTGCAGGTACCTTTTGGTGTGGGGGGGGTCATTTGGGGGTTTTGTTTGGTTTTAAATGGGGATAGTTTTTGTTATGATTTGCAAGCTACATTCAGCTGTGAGGACAAATGGGATATAAGTATTTTAATAAATAAAACAAGAATGTAAAAGCTTTCAATTAAAACAAACCGGCAACAAGCAGCCATTTATGAAGGCAAATGAAACAGCAGAGAAGAGATCAGCAACTGAAAAGGGAGCATCCTGGCAGCCTGTGGATCTGGCCAAGCAAAAGCAGCGCATGCCTCTGCCCCCTGATATTTAACAGGTGACGGGCCTGCAGTGTTTTGCACTCATTGAAGGTGGTTTCCAAATGAAGCCCCATGTGAAGCTCAGTGCAGTAGCCAAATTATGAGAGTGTTGATCCGAATGACAGAGCTTCAGCACTCCCAAGAGGGGAGATACAGTCTGGTTGGCAGATAAAATTGAAAGGTCGGCTAATGGCCTTCGGTTCGGATGTTCTCTTGTGCCTTCACAGGGTTATCTTCCTCCTACAAAAAACGGCGCAGAGCCCAAGCGACCGAGCCGACCTATCAACATCACCCCTCTGGTGCGGCTTTCTGCAACAGTCCCCAATAGTATTGTGGTGAACTGGTCCTCTGAGTTTGGCCGGGTAAGAGCGGCAGGGTGTGGCAAACCTTGCACTTGTGAAGATTTTTTCCCCTTCTTGTTTGCACAGAATTACCATGTTTTCTGTCCCATCCTAACAAGGGTGGTGTATATGTGTGTCTACTGAGACCTTTTCCGCACGCTCGACTTACTTCTGATTTTCTTGGCAGTCAATCCTAAAGCATTGGAATCAGTTTGAGCATGGTTCTTCCACACATCTGCCCTCCCTGTGCATTTTCACTGTTGTGGAGTCCATTTATTCTGCCATATGCCTTAAATAATCAGGATTTTCAGTGAAGGGTGCATATCATTGGTGGTGTCACAGCACCCCTTTTTTTCTTTTTAAAAAATCCCTAAAATATTGATGTATTGTGTTGTAATGATCTTTTTTTTTTTTTTTTAATGAAAGCTGGGAATTCAGAGACTGGCTGAAACGAAGTCTGTAGCTCCTTTGCTCATGGTGATAAAGGGGAAAAGGTATATCCCTGCAAGGGAAGGGGTTAGAGACTTTTAAAAAAGTGAAACCTGGGAATTCAGAGTACCTGCTTCAACTGTCATTACCACACTATATCAATATATTGATGTTTTACTGCTTTAAAAAACAAAAACTGAAGCCATCTTCAGGGCAGGGGAGGAGAGGGAGTGGTTTGACGATGATGGCAATCCAGTCATTGAAAAGTGGGCTGGAGGGGGTGGGTGGGTGGGATCATAAAACCTGACAAAGTCATTACGTATGAGGAAAAAGCTGACTCAGAATTGGCTTCCAGAAAAAGATCAGGGTAAAAGTGGTTTCAAAAGAACCAGAAAAAAACCACTGTGGAATAACAAAAAAAAACCCCTGAAGTGAATCCTAAAGGTACAGAAATGTGTGCGGAAATTGGGGGATAAACCGAAGCAGCACGGAGCCAGAACTGATGGGTAAAGACCATACAGATAAGCCCTGAGGGTTTATGGTGATCTCAATGTGAATCTCTGGTATTCAAACCCAGAATTCCGTGTTCCTGTGACTGAAAGTTGGCCCCCTATTATATTTTTTCATAGTCAGTAATGTACACAAATACTTCACGACCATAAACATTTGTTTTATTGGATCGAAGGCGCATCCATTTCCGCAGCTTCTCTGCACTTGAAATCCTTTTTCTGCTGTCATCACTCTCCCTTTTCCCCCTCTCCCTGCCTGCCTCCTTTTCCTCAGACCTTCATTAGCTCTATATGAGATCTTCTTCATCCACCAAACTGACTCCCTCACTACAATTGCACTGACAGTCAGTTTCCTGCAATTTATTTTTTTGGCTTCAGCAACTCTATATTAGTGAACATTCCATGACATCACAGCAGCTCAGTCAATAGTTGGAAGGAGAGAATTGTTACTGACAGGTGGGAGCTGCAGCTTAGCCTGTAGAGACTTTTCCTCCATACAACTATAATATTGGCTTTCTTCTCCCTAGAACTATTCACTGTCTGTTTACTTGGTGAAACAATTGACGTCTGTGACGTTGCTACAGAAGCTGAGGGCTAAGGGCATCCGAAACCCGGACCACTCACGAGCCCTGAGTGAGTTTTAAGTTGCTTGAATGTTAACCTTTATCAGTCTGGCTGATGTGTTTGGAGGGGGGTGGGAAAGGATCTGGCATGACCAATGGGATCTACAGCCAGATGAAGTCACAAGATTTCTATTACCAATTCCACCAGAGCTGAATGGGTAAGCCAAGGGGGAATATGTGAAGGAACAATACAGAAGATTAAGCTGCTGAGCATGTACTAAGAACCACTCTCCTATTCCCTCCATTTTTGAGGTTTAGAGGCAATGCCATTTGATAATCAGCTGATAGCCTCGTGGTCCTCTGTATGCTCTCCTTGTTCTTTTTTGCTTCCTTGTTCTGGGAATGTCCCAACTAGGGTTGTACATATTGATATAAAACTGAAAATATACCCAAAATTAGCCATTTCAACAATATTTGGGTTTCGGGTCGACCGAATACCCAAACCTGGGAATCTGCCCGAAGCCGAATATTCGATTCCCGAAAAAGCCGAATAGATATTTGGCTTTTGGGGGGGTTTGGCTATTTACCTTTGCTCAGATGCACAGCTCTGGGTTTTCTCCCATTTTTCTACCTTTGACTGGTTTTGTTAGGGCCCCATAGTTGAGATCCTTTTGAGGTAGGGGTCATGTAATCGGAGCTAGCTTGGTCAGACCAAACTAGTCTGGAAGGGACATTTTAAAAGACGGGGCTCACCCAGTCCTGTCTGGAGGGGTATATCCTCCAACTAAAAAAAGGCCACTTCTACAGCTACTTATTGGGCTTCTGAAGAAGACTCCTCACCCATGTGGATGATAGGGTTGCCAACCTCCAGGTACTAGCTGGAGATCTCCTGTTATTACAACTGATATCCAGCCGATAGAGATCAGTTCACCTGGAGAAAATGGCCGCTTTGGCAATTGGACTCTATGGCATTGAAGTCCCTCCCCTCCCCAAACCACTCCCTCCTCAGGCCCTGCCCCAAAAACCTCCCGCCGGTGGCGAAGAGGGACCTGGCAACCCTAGCGGATGAGCAGTCTCCTTCACAAGAGCTGCCTTGGTCATGAGTTCAGCTGGCTCAGATATTCCCCCCCCCCCCCCGAAAACCTGCTCTCAAATTGAACGTCACCCTGGGTAGAGGCTTCATTTCCCTGCACCATGATCATCTCTTGAAATCAGATTTTTGATGACTATAATAAAGGACTGTTCACAGGCTGTCATTTGCCACCAAAAGAAATGCTTTCCCTGCCTTATTTTTCTTGCATTTAAGCCGTTTTCCTTAGTTTGGAAGCTAATTTGCGTGGACATCATACTATGTGCCCCAGATAACAAAGGGAGCCCTCAGACTTTGAGGTGCCAGCCACCAATCAGCTCTTTCCGCCATTCCTTGGCAGCGCTGGACTTCTGAACCTGAAAACCAGTGGACAGCTCAGCTTGCAAATGCCTGGAGGATAGGGGGTGACCCCTTTGCAGGGCCATAAAATTGGACCCCCCGTCCCAACATTCACCAAACTTCAGTGTCTAACTTCGGTGTCTAAGAAGTCATGTAATTTCTAAGGAGTCATGGCTAATTTTGGGTTTCTTTTTGGTTCAGGTATATCAATATGCCTTGCTGCAAATTTGGTGACTCTACCTCCAAAAATGCCCCCACAGGAGCTTCGAAAAAAATCCCCATAGACTATAATGGGCCCGGATTTTTTTTTTGTAAACCTGGAAATAAAGCCGAAATACCCCTTTACCAGTATGGGTATTTGGCTTATTCCGGGTTTACCAAAAAAATCGCCCCCAATAAACCCAAACCCGAAATTTACCGTTTTTTTGGGTTTTTTGCATGACCCTAGTCCCAACTAACTGCTTCCAGACTTCTACGTTCAGGTGATGTGAATGGAATACTGAGATGACAAGTGTCAGTCTGGACAAAGGTTGAACTTGAGGAGCCTGTAGTTGTTTGTATGGTGGGGAAGGAATAGGCTCCCTGTTGCAGCCCTGTCCTCCCCTGTCCCATTCTCCCTTCACTCCCTCCATCCATGCGTTGAGGAGAAATGCTTGCAACAGCCACATCCCCCAGGCCAAAGGAGGCTGCCGCTGTCTCTTGTGACTGGAAGAGGCTCTGAGTTCTTTCCTGGCAGTGTTTAACTGGAGATGCCGGGTCTTGAACTTGGGACCTTCTGCATGCTTGCAAAGGCCCCTCAACATAAACTAGACAATAAGAAGGAAGGCCGGGTTTAGAGGCTTGGCACTAAAGCAAGGACAGTTTAGATAATCACCTGGGATTGGTAACCCTGGTCTACGACATGAGATCCACTTGTACTATATGTATAACGAGTCTTAGTGGAGGTGACTTTTGGCAAACCTTACTCTCAGCCCCACTCCCTCATTTGCAATATGGCTTAATAATATGGTCCTCTTAATCACTACACCACGCATGGGTTTCTAGGTAAAGAACATGATGTACTTCTTAATCCTGAGTGACCTATTCTGTTTCTCCTCCCTGCAGTCAAAGAAAAGTTGACGGCTGATCCCGACAGTGAGATTGCAACGACAAGTTTACGCGTTTCTCTCATGTGCCCGGTACGTTTGTAGCTTGGGTTGCCCCTTTTTGTCTCTCACTGGTGGAAGTTCAGAGCATAAAAATGGAGTTCATCAATCCTGTGATGGTGCTGCTGCCCACAAGAGGGCATCTGAAGCATGCCTTGAAAAATTAAGCCACCACATTGGATGCATTGGAGCAAGAGTGTGGAATATTGATCTTGTCAGAGCTTGGAAGCTAAGCAGGGTCAGGCACGGTTGGTACTTGAATGGGAAACTAACAAGGAAGACTGGGGTTGCCATGCAGAGGAGGGCAGTAGCATTACCACCTCTGCTCATCTCTTGCCTTGAAAACCCCATGGCCCTAGGGTCACCATGAGTTGATTGCGATTTGACAGTACACAGTTGTTATTAATACATGGACAACAGCATCATCACATGGGAGTAAGGATGCACCAGGCTCTCCTTGACGCAGTCCATGATTACAACACACACGTCCGGGGCAGTTCCAGAAGCGTCTCCATTGCCCTGAAAATATGATTCTATCCCTGACCCTTGACTGGCTGGGCATAGAGGGCTTGCCAGATGTCTCTTATACAGCCTATGCAATAGTTTAGTTTAGTTAGATTTTTAACCCGCCGTATCCCAACCAAGGCCGTGCTCAGGATGGCTTAAAGGTAAAGGTAGTCCCCTGTGCAAGCACCGGGTCATTCCTGACCCATGGGGAGACGTCACATCCCAACGTTTCCTAGGCAGACTATATTTACGGGCTGGTTTGCCAGTGCCTTCCCCAGTCATCTTCCCTTTACCCTCAGCAAGCTGGGTACTCATTTTACTGACCTCGGAAGGATAGAAGGCTGAGTCAACCTTGAGCCGGCTACCTGAAACTGACTCCTGTCGGGATCGAACTCAAGTCGTCAGCAGAGCTTTTGACTGCAGTACTGCAGCTTACCACTCTGCGCCATGGGAGGCCCCTCAGGGTGGCTTACATCAGTTAAAATGCAACCCCATGCAATAAATAAATCATGTTAAAATCAGAAATACGTTTTAACAAATCAATGAAGCTAGAAAGCCTAATGATTCCTTTAACCTGTGCCGTCATAGCCAGGTAGAAGGCAGAATAGGCGGATGGCGCAGGGAGGCTGGTCATGATGGAAAACCACTGCTGCCTTCAACCGTAGGCCTGGCAGAACATCTCTGTCTTGCAGGCCGTGTGGAACTGAGCTAGGTCAAGAGACTTGGGTCAAATGGAGAAGGAGCCCCCTTGCCCAGAAAACACAATCCCATCTTGGATCCCAGGGCCCAGCGTTCACTGGGCTCTTCTGCACTCGCAAAGGCGATGCAGCTTGTGCCTGTATGTGGGTGGTGATATCACCACACAGGAGTTAGGAAGGCCCCCCCCAGGACCCTTTGATGCAGCCTGCGCTGCAGGAGACAGGCACAGGGGGTGGTCCTAGAAATGCCTCTGTTGCGCAGAACTCTCTCAGCCCCTCACAAGGTGTCTGTTGGAGAGGAAGGGAAGGAGACTTGATCCTCCTTAAAAGGTAGAGAAAGTTGTCCTATAAAGACCAACTCTTCTTCTTCTTCCTTCCAGCTGGGCAAGATGAGGCTGGTTGTTCCTTGTCGAGCATACACCTGCACTCACCTCCAGTGCTTTGACGCGGCCCTTTATCTTCAGATGAACGAGAAGAAGCCAACGTGGACCTGCCCCGTTTGTGACAAGAAGGCCCCCTACGAGGCCTTGATCATTGACGGGTAATTGTGGAGGCATCATGGAGTTCCAACTTCCTAGCCTGCTGCAGACCAAACCTTTGCATTCCCACAATACTCTTTGCCTGTGGGAGGTTGTAGGCTTTAGCGTTGTCTCTGTGCTTACTCCATGCCATAAAGAGGCACTGGGAGAAGCTTGACCTATATAAATTATGCAGATTGAACTAATGAAATTTCCCTTTGCCCCCTCTGTGCTTTCACTTACACAAGACCTGGACCCGCACAGAACTGGTTTCGGAACATCTGCAGCTTTCCTAAACTGCCGCATACCCCTGCACCTCAGGGTGGAGGGGGTGGTCCCGTATGTGGGATATTGAACAAGATTTCACTGATCTGGAAATGGAGCTTCTGTGCCCAGCACAGTGACTATTGGAAACAGAAGGAATTTGGCACAGAAGTCAAGTGTTCGTTCAGAGTGGGGGGGGGGGGGCGTAGCTCAGCGTTAGAGCATTTGCTTTGCATGCAGAAGGTCCTAGGTTCAATGCCTGGCACCTCCAGTTAAAAAAGGACCAAGAAGCAGATGAAGGGAAAGACCTCTGCTGGTGGTCTGACTCACTATAAGGCAGCTTCATGTGTTTGTTTGCATACTTTCCATAATTTATTTATTCACAAATGCACAATTTGTCTTGGTGTGGAATTGGACTTAGGGGAAATTTTAAAATACAAGCTGGAGTTTTGAATTCTGTTCTTGTATGGAATTCCAGAACCCATGCAGCCCTCTTGGTAATGCCTTAGGAGAACAGCAGCCTTATTGGCTAGGGAGGGGAATATTAGCATCAATATAAGCATTCATGCACCTTATCCTAGTGGTTTCAGCCTGGGGCTCCCCTGTGCTGGTCTATGACTGTAACAATAAACTGAGCCTGGGGCTCCCCAGTAATGGCAGAGAAACATCCCTGGAAGACAGTTTTCCCTACCATAACCAAACGCATGCAACATTGAACTGGGCCATCGGTCTCTTTTCTAGCTCACCAGTGTCTGCTTTGACTGGCAGCGACTTTGCAAAGACTCAGACAAAGAAATGTCTAGTTTGCTAACGCTGGTTATCAGAGTTCCTTCAACAGGAGACGAAACTGCAAAGCGATGCCCATGTATGCCATGATGCCCGCCCATGGGTTTCCTGGCACCTGCTTCTCTCCCAAACATTTGTTTCCCAAAGAAAAGAAACCAGTCTTGGCTTTCTTCTGTCTAATTGGAGCAGGAAGTCCTTCAGAAGAACCCAGGAAGCCCTCCCTTTTGTGGGTGCTGGGAGCTTTAGGAAAAAGCTGCCTCCATCCTAGGTGGGTGCTTGGCTTGGAGCCCCCAATGTTTTACGACTGGCCCTAGTACCCAAAAGGCAGACATCTTGTGGCGGTCCTGATTCTCACCATTCCAAAACGGCCCACGGGCTCTACAACACTGAGGACCCCTGTTTAACCCATCATGAGTCTAAAGGCGGAGCCAGTGATCGATGCCCCCTTCGGAGGAGGAGGAGGAGGTCCCTCCAAGCTTCAGTTTCTGGCTCAGCCTTCTGCTTGAAAACAGGCCCTTTACTCTCAGGCCTCTTCTCAAGAATGAATCCACAAATTCCCTCGCTTCTGCCCCCCCCCCCCCCGACTATCAGTGTTCACCCAAAACATCCCCTGTACCAGCAGAAAGTTTTAAGGCCACTGAGCGGCTGCCCCTTTGCTCTTCAGTGGTGCAGATCAGAATCTCGGTTCCTTCTGTTAAGTCTGAGCACAGAAGGCAGAAAAGAGCCTCCCGTTCTCGAACCACCCTGATCGTGAGCAGAGTTGACGCTGAGTCCAAGAGGGCCAGGCTAGTGCTGTTTGTGACTTGAACACCCCTCAAGAGTTCTCTGCAACGTGGCAGGCAAATCAGAATGGGGGGAATGATTCCTTGAATGCAGAAGTGTTTTAAAACTTCTGCCATCGTCTGCCGGCCTCTTCTTCTTCCCCGCCAGATCTCCCCAACACCTTTTTTATTTTTTTTAAAGGATCTTGGACGGTTTTTCCAGTTTCAGACGGTTTTTGTTTTGTTTCCTCCAGTTTGTTCATGGAAATCCTCAACTCTGTCACAGACTGTGATGAGATCCAGTTCATGGAAGATGGCTCCTGGTGCCCTATGAAGCCCAAGAAAGAAAACCAGGAGGTTTGCCAGCCGTCGGCTTACAACGGGGTGGAAGGTAAGAGGAGCCAGGGCATGCGTTTCCCGCAAGTGATTGGCAGCCGCTGCTCTTTTGGTTTGAACCTTACAGCAGTGTCACCAGCAGAGCACGGGAGCTGGAAAGAACCGTGGAAGTGGTGCCATCCTTCCCTAGAGAATTTCCAGTGTACATTAAGGCTTTTTTCACAACAGAGGTTTCCTCATGATTTGGATGGCGACCTGCAACTTTTTTTTGTCTGAGCTTCCCTTGGTCCTCATTTTTCCATTTGTTATCTTTCTGTGGGTTTCCTCGTCATTTCCGCATTCTTTTATCCAATCAGATGGGTTTTTGAGAAAGCGCGAAGATCCAGTGAGGAAAATACGTTCAGTGATGCCCAGGCTGGCGCCATAAGTTTGTGGGGGCAGGGCCTGGGGAGAATGGAGTTTTGAGAGGATGTGATATCATTTCTAGGGGACATTCTAGGAATTTCCCCCAAATCTCTGTGGTAAAGAATACTATGGGGGCCATTTTCCCCTCCCTTTGTTCAGTTTCTTGAAGGCAGGAGATTGGAGCTGGGGGCTGGAGAATCTCCCACTGGCCCTGGGCAGTTGGGAAGCCTGTGTGTGTGTGTGTTAAGTGCCGTTTTTTTAAATAAACTTTCCCTCGAGCTCTGGGAGTTTTATCTCCAATAAATCAGGTTCCCCAGTCCTTTTCAGCCTGCAGGCACCTTTGGGATTTTGAGACATGGTGGTTGGCACAACCATAGAATGGCTGCCGCAGGCGTCTCCATCAACCACAGAATGTCAGGGAGCTCTCGTGCAGCACTGAAAAGAGGCGCCTTCTTGTCTTGCCTGAATCCTGCCCTGACCCTCCTCCCTTTCCCTCTCTCGGCAGCAAATTCCCTGTACCTGGTGGGCCCCGATGGGAAGCAGCTCGCCGAAAGCAAGAAGAAAGTGGAGGTCATTGACCTCACACTAGACAGTTCCTCCGACGAGGAGGAGCCCCCGGCGAAGAAGCAGTGCCCCGTCACCACGGCAGCCATTCCGTCTGCAGCGGGACCCAAGGGGTAGGGGAGCCGCTTCGTCTTCATTCGGGCCTTCCGTTTCTGGCTCTGCTCAGGTTTCAGGTCACAGCCGAGAGGTCCTTCTCGGGCTGCAACCACACCTGTTCCTTCCACTGCTGCTGCGAGTGCAGAGGCATTTGCAGCCGCAGCACAGCACCCGCACAGTTGTTTTCCTTGCGCTTTGCTTGCCGTGCACCCTCTCCCCCGCCCCCCGTCACCATTTCCTGCCCCATGGCACCAGAGGGCTTTTAGGACTTAAAAAAACAAACGACGAACTGTAGCAGTGGTACTCATTCTGCAGCGCCCAGAGAGGGGCCTTCGGAGTTACCATCAACCAAAGAACCACATTTCCTTCCATCCCTGGCGTGAGGCGTGCCCCTTGGGGAACCTCACAGCTTACCTGTTCCTCTAGTAGCAGTTGTTTTCAAGGTGGGAACCACCTGCCAATCACAGTCCGCAGTGGGTAAGGGCTTCGCCCACTTTTCCTGAAACATGGGTGGGTGCCACATTGGGGGAGAGGATGGTGCTCAAAAGAGGCACCTGTGGCATGCCAAAGAGCCAGAGATGACTTCCAAGCCACTGAGTGAGAATCACTGAACTATAGCAGTGAGTTCCAGCGATTTGTCAATTATCAGTGGGGGTTGTTAAAGCTATCTATTGGCAAAAAGGGGGGGTAGTTAAGGCAAGGCAAACTGTGGTGTCATGGGCAGGACCTACAAAAATATGCCTTCCCTGGCCCCGTGGTGTGTGAAGGCACTTAAGACTGCATTTTACCCCTAAAATATCATACCGAACAAAGTTTGACTTGAGGAAAAACAAGTGAAGATGTGAGAAGTGGATTATTAGGAGAAGATGCTGTGAAGATTCCCTCCCCCCAAATCTGCACCAGTTTAGACTCAGAACGAAGTAAAACTTCTGTGTGGAAGCAGCCTAAATTACCCTTGTGTGGATTGAATTATCTGTACCTTTCGTTACAGGGTTTTAAGCGCTGACCACCAACCATCCTCAGTCCTGCGGAGCCCCCCGATGGCAGCCGTCGGCAGCGATTACCTATCCAGCCTTCCGATCCCCGACTACCACCCTTCTTACCAGGTCCCTTCAGATATGCAAGGTAATTTTCTCTTCCTTTCTCAGCCTGAGGGTCAGTCTAGTCTCTAGGGACTAGATACTTGTCCCTTAAACCAAAGCATTGCAGATCTCTGTGGTGTGGAATGATTCTGTGACCTTTAAAACCAAGGGTGGGGAGCCTTTTTTCCGCCAAGGGCCATTTGGATATTAATAACATCATTCGCAGCCATACAAAATTATCAACATAAAAATTAGCCGACCAAGCCCCAAGCAAGCAGCTGCAGCTGCCCCAGATGACACCCCCCCCCACATGGGCAAGCAGGCAGGCATCCAACCGGTGGTGCACTCGCCCTCCTGATTAGCTCCATAGCTAACGACTCTTCTGCAAGGGGGGAAAAGGTTCCTTTTCTCAGCAAAACAAACTCACATCTGCCTTGAATAGAGGCTGTTCCTGTCCGCGGGAGGGGGTGAATCGCCAGTCTTAGATCCTTCTGAGCTAGAGATCTACCAGGACCCACAAAGGGCCAGACCAAATGATTTCGCGGTCCTTAAACGGCCCCCGGGCCTGACGTTCCCCACCCGTTTTAAACAAAGGGAATATCAAGAGGCGTCTTTTGTGCTTCTCACAATCGCCTTGCTTTTAAATGCTGTTGAATCATTGCCTGCATTCGACTAAAAGAGCAACCGTGCTACCACCTGTCTTGTCCCTGTCATTCTGTCTTCCCTCAGAAGTGAAGATGGGTCAGGAAAGCAGGCTCGGCCCTATCCCTGAGGCGGCCAAGTGTCAGCTGAGCAGTTTGTAGTCTGGTCTACTTTAAAACTTATTGCACTGTTAATTAGTACCACAACCATCAACCCCCCCAACACACAGCTGTTCAAATAAGCCCACCAAAGTTTCTAGCCCTCGATAATGTTCCCTAGTCTGCCTGCCCCTACATGATGGTGGCCGGAAAAATGCACAACTTTGTAAAGTTTTCCAGTCTGGTTGCCTGGAGGCAATTGTGGGTGCTTGCGCGTCTGTCTGTTGCATGTTCTGTGACTTTTTGATGATCTTCTAGTCAGGCTCCCCTCTTCCCACTCTTATTTGACTCCCTGGGTTCTTAGTCAGTTGCTAAGCAAATAGAGCTTGATGAGGGAAATGGAAGCTTCCTCCCCCACCCCTGATTAGGAAGAAGACCGACTTCCAGGTAAGATGCAGAGGTTGCTCTGTACCAGTTTACCAGATCAAACCTTTGGCTGCAGAAATTGGTTCTAACCATTGGCTTGGGATGCACAGAGGGGTCTAGCTTGGCCAAGTTAGCTGGGAAAAGCCTCTTTAAACAACAGGACTGGGGAAAACCTGGCAGGAAAATGGGAGAGTTGGCCATTCAAAATGGAATAAAAAAGCCAATTTGTTTAAAGTATTAGTACTGCACCTATTAACATGCAGGATTTTCACAGCAACGTACAAGCAAATAAAGACAGAATTAAAACCCTGATGCAGAACAGACTACCGCTTACTTAAAATGAGCAGGAACAGTGGCATCAACAATTCAGAGTTTACCCACTAAAAACCTGGGCAAAACAGACAGGCTTTGATCCTGTGCCTGAAGCCTGACAATACAGGTGCCAGGTGAATAGCTGTGGGGAGGGAGTTCCCTAGACAAGATTCCACCATAGAGAAGGCCGTGCCTCTTGTAATCCCAGAGGGTAGCTGTGTTAGTTCTCTTGTAGCAAAATAAATCTGAATTCCAGTGGCACCTTAGAAGACTTGGCACCATCTGTTCCAGTGTGAGCTTTCATGAGTCGGAGCTCGCTGTGCCATCTGAAAAAGTGAGCTCTGGCTCGCAAACTCTGGAATAAACTTTGTTAGACTGTTATGGTGCCACTGGATTTCTGTTTTATCATGACTGTAATAGCCACCCACCTTTGTTTCTGAAGGCAGAAGCACACTGAAGAAGAGTTTTAACACAGGAGTGAATGTTGTCTGTTCCGTGACTGTTCTGTAACTTCGCAGCTTTTGGGCTCCTTATTTTCTTTCCCAGTGATACCGTTGTGAATTTCTGTAAACGTTGTTTATGTGAATGCATGCACAGTGCCTTCTGGTGATCATTGCATATGTATTCAGAACGTCCTCCACAAAAGGACTGACCTGTGTAAATGAAGCTCCTTTGCATGTGTTTGCCTTTTTTTTCTTGATTTGCTTCTGCTCATCCTGGGAAAGAAGCCCTGAAGCTCTTGCCTCCTCCTCCTAGTGTTTTCTACCAAATACGATTTCTCCAGGCGTTCTTCGTACACTTTGTAGCCTATTTGCAAAACCTTCAGGACTAGAGGTTTAAAAAACAAAAACAAAGGGAGAGAACTCCGTTTCTTGGGATGCTGTATTCTGTGGACTGTACCCAAAATCAATATGTGTTTTTAACGTCACAATTGTAAAATGCCAGAATACTGATGGTTACTATTAAGTGGGAAGATGCTGTTTTTGTGTGGGGTGGGGGAGTCTGACATCTTAAGAACATAAGAAGAACCCTGCTGGATCAGCCCTAGTGGTTTGTGTAGTCCAGCATCCTGTCTCACACGGTGGCCAACTGGTTCCTCTGGAGGGTCAATAACAGGGCATGGAGGACCAGGCCTTCCTCTGATGCTGGCCCTGGTATTCAGAGGTTGACTGCCTCTGAATGTTGAGGTTCTTGATAGCTCACCCTACCATTCTGCTTGTGTGTGGAGCCTCGTTAAGGAAATGTGAGTTGAGGATGGCAGGGGATGGCGGAGCCTGAAAATGGGAAAAGGCAAAGACGGAGAACAGGTCAGAGAAGCTCAACTAAGACTGGCCAGTGTTCTCCAGTTTTATCAAGTTGGCAATTTGTTGTGTCAGCTTTTGGCTGGTCAAATAGACCATATCAATAAATCCATTCATTCATTGACTGGCCAGTGGGTGGAGGATCTGGACAGGGGTGTGTGTGCTGACGCAGCCTAAAAAATGTTGAGTTGCATACTCTGAGCCATGCCCAGAGCTTGCTTCCCCCTCCCCCCTTGTGCTGCAGCACACAGACCCCCTTTCTGCTTCTGAGAGTCGGGACCATCACTGACAGCATAGGGAAGGAATTGGGGTCTGAAGGGGAAGGGAAAAAGTGGGTAAAAATCCCTGCCTTTAGCCTTCCACTGGCAGAAAAGTAGTTTGATACAATCCCTTTGATGCAGTGTTAGAGACCAAACAGACTCTTCTTCTATAATCTATTTGTGCCAGTAGAGCAAGGAAAGGGGGGGGTGGCGCCTGGGGAAGACGTGGGCTTACTGGGGTAGGGAGAAGGAAGCTCTCTGCACATGTTCAGAGTTGCTGTTTATTACACAAGCATGAATGCCGAGAGAGTCCCGAGCAGTGTGGAGGTTTTGAGGTTGACTTCATCTTCCATTTATGCATCTTTTGATTTTATTATTATTATTATTATTATTATTATTATTATTGAATTTGGTGTGAAGCTGTAAAAACACCACCCAGAGAACAGAGTTGTGCTTTAAAAAAAATATATGAACTGCCAATAGAACGGGCTCGAAAAATCCACCCCAGAGCCCAAAGAGCCCAGGAGGATTAACTGCCAATTCCAAATCCAGCCCACTGAGAAAGACCTTGTTCTACTTACAAACTATGTTTTGGCACTTCTGGAGTTCTCTTAAAGCTGTTATTTTGCGGGTGGTTTTGAATACCTTCTTCTCCCTCCAGCTTCTTGCAACGTTTTCTGAAAAAAGCTTGAAACTTAAGTGGCGCTTTTCTCGCCAGCAGATTCAAACTGTGGTCCAGTTTGACTTTACTCCTTCCAAGTTTCCCGTCCCTCAGAGCAGCAGGGGTTGTGTGGCAAAGACCAGATTAGCATCTCCGAGCCCTCCCCCAACCAATTGGATAGTGGAGACCCGGGTCCCATTTCAGAACATCCTGCCTTTACTGAAATATCCCACCCCCCTTCTTTTAATCCCTGCCTTCCCCCCCCCCCCCCCAATATGTTTATTTTATCATTAAGGTTATTTTTCCCCTTTTCATTTTTCTAGGTCTGGATTTGTTTTCCTTCCTTCAAAGTGAAAATCAGGTATGTTTTTTTCCCCCTCTCTCACTCACTCCTGTCTTCCATTTCCCCACCTTCTCCTTCATCAAATCAGTAAAATGGTAGGCAGGGGAAGCGAGGCACTTCTTCTCCTTCTCCACTTTTAGCCATGAAGCATTTCTGTGGCTCCTTAACCAGCCTGGCAAACTTTTCAAAGGAAAGTGTGGCCTAGCAACAGAAGGAGATTTTCCTTCCGCTTTCCTTTCTGGAGTCTTGATTTGGCTCTCTCTCGTTGGTAACAGCAGAGGATTCTTCCTCTCTTTGGGGGACTCTTTGTTTCAGAAATGAGGAGGTTTAGTAAAGTCAAGGGTCTCGCAAGGAGCCTGATTGAGTGGGTGGGTCAGGATGGGCGCTTTTAAACTTCCTTGAGTTTGCTGAGGAGCTGGTGTCTAGCACGTCTCAGCTTTTAGAAAGCTTCTCTTGATGGGAAACCTCAGCAGAGTTGAAACTAACCAGAAGAAAGTCAGCTTTCGTAGTGGGAGGGAGGTTGGTCAATCTAGTGCTTGGACACTGGGCCTGCCCCTACTTGGCCTCCTCTTTACATAAGAACATAAGAAAAGCCCTGCTGGATCAGACCAAGGCCCATCAAGTGCAGCAGTCTGTTTACACAGTGGCCAACTAGGTGCATCCAGGAAGCCCACAAGCAAGACAACTGCGGCGGCGTTATCCTGCCTGTGTTCCAAAGCACCTAATATCATAGGCCTGCTCTTCTGATACTGGAGAGAATAGGTATGCATCATGACTAAGTATCCATTTTGACTAGTAGCCCTTCTCCAAACCGCCATTTACTAGTAGTCTTTCTCCAAACCGCCATTCCTTTTCTATCTCAGCAACCATTTGCAGCCCATAAACCAGAAGTTCCTGCAGCAGTTGCCTTGTCTACCTGAATGGGAATATAGCCATACCTGGTTTCATCTGAGATGAGCCATGTGAACTGTGTCTCAGTGTCTGACACTTCTCCTTTTGGGCAATGTTCATGCATTGAACAGCACTTCTTAAAAAACAACAATTCTTGCACAGTTTTATGAAAAAGGTGAAGCACCCTTTGATTTCCTGCTAGAGTTGGGGGAAGGGGTGTGGGAAGGTTGACAGGGAGGGGGTCTGATGAGACCTTGGTAAACTGGTACATAGCTACTCCCTTTCCTATTCCTGGGATAATACAGAGTTGGCTTTCCTGGTGGCTTAGCATGCATATGGGGCAGGGGACAGATTCGTGGCCTAATAAACGTTTGCTTAATTCAGAGATGCTCTGGATGGGTCTTGGGGATGCACCATGTTTGAGCCATTTATTTGTGACCAAGAGGTAATTTTTGTCTTTCCACAATGTCAAATCAGGTTTATTTACGGTCAGAGTCCAGCATCAGTTGACATAGTTACAGCCATATTAAAATTATCGGATATCACCATTACAATAATACAGCACATCTCTAAATCTTTAGTCTAAATACATGACTTGTACTCTACTCCATTTTACGGGCAAGGTCATCTCCTCATCATACACACCTGCACACAATTTGTTAAGCAAAGAGTACATTTAAAACACCTAAATCTCTATACATTAACTGTTTCTACAATGTGTGGGTATTGCCTCTGGAGCTGCTTGCTCTGAGCATCCACCTACCGTGCACATGCTCTCTGCCCGCTGTTTATAGCGGACTGGCTTATAACTGGGGTTGATTGAGGGCACGAGGGGGACAGCAATCCTTTTCGACCCTGGGAAAAGTAGATTTTTTCTATTTTTCCTGTCCTGTAATTCTCTAAACCAGGAGCGCAACATTGGCTAATTAATTGGTTACATTAACTGTTTATGAAGTCGAGTGGTCACCCGCTTGAAGAAACCTTAGTTGACGAATCAGTGCAGTAATTCAGTTTGCACATGAATAAATCATGTTTTCTTTATTTTCCATGATGTGCTCATATGTCCGAGTTGGCATCCTTTATTTATTTATTTAATTTCCTTCATTTATACTCCACATTTCTCCCCAACGGGGATCCAAGGTGGCTTACAACAGTCTTCCCATCTACTTTTAATCTTCACAACAACCCTGTGAGGTAGGCTAGGCTGAGAAAGCCCCTGTGCTGCTTCCCTGCTCAAATTATTCCCCCGCCCAGAGCTAAACTAAAGACTGGGGGGCCAGACTGTTTATTAAACAGGGAGAGATCCATGTATGACAATACAATGTACTCTTAATTGTAGGATTTTATGTTACATCTTTGGTCATGCAAAGCACTGATAAGTCACAGCCAACTTACGGCAACCCTGTAGCGTTTTCAAGGCAAGAGGCGTTCAGAGGTGGGTTTGCCATCGCCTGCCTCTGTATCGCGACCCGGGACTTCTTTGGTGGTCTCCCATCCAAGTACTAACCAGGACCCTGCTTAGCATCTGAGATCTGATGGGATCAGGCTAGCCTGGGCCCTTCCTGGTTAGGGCACATGCATTTTTGCAATAATGCAAAGGATCCACATCTTTGTATATTAGGTCCCGTTCCTTTATTTCAGGATCCCCTGGTGTTCAAATTCAAAACTAAGAAGTAAAAACAAAAAACCCATAAGGAGATCCATGATTGCTTTCCATCCCCCACCCCCTGACTAGATGCAGCAGGATATCAACTGGGGAATGGACGGTGGGGTCGGGAGGGTTTAACCCCCCTCCCCTGTGCTGTTTTCCCAGTTTAAACCACACACAGCCAGGTTGCTATTTTCTCTGTGGAGGAAGACACGAGTACTGTATGGATACATCTCTCCCCCCCCCCCCCATAACAAGTAATAGCAACTTGAGGGGGCAGTTTAGATCAGTGTAATGGCAGTGGGCCCTGACCTGGATGGGCCAAACTGGCCTGAATTTCACCAGATGTTGGAAGCTACGCGGGGGTCGGCCCTGGTCTGTACTTGGATAGGAAACCATCAAGGAAGTCCAGGGCTGCTATGCAGAGGCAGGTAACGGCAAACCACCTCTGCTCATCTCTTGCCTTGAAAACCCCATGAGGGTCGCCACACGTTGGTTGTGACCTGATGGCCCTTTACATGCCCACAACAGCATTGGGGTGGGGGTAGAAAAAGAAAGAGTTGGTTTTCATACGCCGACTTTCTCTACCACTTAAGGGAGAATCAAACCGGCTTACAATCCCCTTCCCTTCCTCTTCTCACAACAGATACCCTGTGAGGTAGGTGGGGCTGAGAGAGCTGTGAATATCCCAAGGTCATCCAGCTGGCTTCATGTGGAGGAGCAGGGAAATAAATCCAGTTCACCAGATTCGCCTCCGCCGCTCACGTGGAGGAGTGGGGAATCAAATCCAGTTTTCCAGATCAGAGTCCACCGCTCTTAACCACTATACCACGCTGGCTTCCCAGCCCCTGGGCTACTTCCCTGTCCAAATTGTCTGTCCCTCCCCCCGTGCATTTACTTTTTTTTTAAAGGAGATTCACCACTATAGTATGTACATTTTAGCCTTTGTACATCCCTGGTAATTTTCCTTTGCCTTTGTGTCTGCGGGTAGCCTTTCAGAAGGGAGAAATGATCCATTTCTTTTCCTTTGTTTCCCCCCCTCCCCAAACAGCATTACAGCCCTTCCGTGATCACCTCCCTGGATGAGCAGGACAGCCTGAGCCACTTCTTCCAGTACCGGGGCCCCTCTCCGCATTTCATGAACCCCCTCGCTCCTGTCGTGGTGGGATCCCACGGCACAGTTGGGTCCCCCTCTGGAGGCCGCCTGAACAGCGTTGTGTCTTCTCCTTCTGCGGCTTTGCGGGAGAACCACGGGCACAACAGCACGGTGGGGGGCAGTCCTGTCTTGCCAAGTTGCCGGCCAGATATAATCTCGCTAGACTAAACCGTGGTGGGCTGGTGCGGATTTCTTTCCTCCTCGACTGAGAGAGAGAGACACACACACAAAAAGTGGATTTTACCCAGATCAGCTTGAAAAAAGATGAATGAGAATCTTCTCACTGGCATTCTGGACTTGGGTGTCTTCTGTCGGTTCTGCATGAGATTCAGAAGGACGTGGAATCCAGCATTGCCTGGAGAATTTAGTGCCCTGAGAATGTTATGTTTTCACTGGTTTATTTTAAAATCATGTTTCTAGCCCCTGTGGTTTCTGAGAGAGATGCTTGGAAGTGCATGGGTGATGCCTGGTGAACTCTCAGCAGACAGGAGCCGTTGCTGAAATAAGGTTTCCAGCAGTTATGGGGCAGGGTCTTCGTGCCCCCTGACTTAACAGAAGTGGAAGTACTTAACACAAAGTTATCAAAACCGATGCATCATCTCTTCGAGGTTGCGGAATTTAGCACTTCTGGGTGCAAAAGCAGGGTTTCCTTAGCACAGAATTGTACGCAATCTGGTTTGCCGTTTTTGGTGCAGAGTGTTGGTAAAACTGGTGGCACCTTGACTTTACCCAGATGGCTCTTAATTGTCTGTAAACAGCATATGTTTGGGGGCAGCCGCACCCAGTGCTTTGGCAGCCCAGCAGCTGGTGGCTGCAAAGGACAACTGGGCATGGGGCAGAATATCTCGTTTTGGACCAAGTTAGCCTGACATTGAAAGGCTGCAAGCTTTCGAGGTCTCAGCATTCTTCAAGGCAGAAATATGCACCTGACGAAGAGTCCTGCAGAACTCAAAAAAGTTGTGTGCCAGTCTAGGTTCCTTTAACCCCAAATACTTATTTCTTTATTCTGTTACCTGAGCTGGTCAGTATAACTTGTTTGGTAGGCCGGTCAGCCATTGAGAGACTGTAATGCAGTGTAGGCATGCCACCGCCAGCCTGCGAAGCCATGGACTGCATTCCAGAAGCCAGCATTTTCTCACCTGTCTGCACCATGGTTCCCCTCCCTCCCCAACATTACCCATGGCTTAGCATTACGTGAGCCTCGGTAATAATCATGGTTCCTTCAACATTTCCAGGGTATAAGCTTTTGAGAATCAGAGCTCTTTTCGTCAGATAGTTGTTGGAATAGATTGTTTTAATGCATTAATGCACAGATCTAGCAATTCCTGATTTTTTAAAAAAGCCCCTTCAAGCGGAGGGGAGGGAATGGTGGCCGCAGGAGGAGTCGCGAGGCAAGGAGGGTTTGAGAGAAAACTGCTGTGAGGACGCTTCTTTGTCGCTGCAAACGCCTCTGTGTTTTCAGCAGCGAGAGCGACACAGAATCATCTTTGTGCGGAAGCAGCCGTAGCGAGTTTGTAAACCGTGCTCATGAGAGAGCCTAGTTTGCATTCACCCTGGTTTTAGATTGGCCCGTGCGGAACGTCAAGCCAAAGGTTGGTGCCAATGAAGGAAGGGGGAGGGTGTGATTCTGGAGAAAAGGCAGCAGACAGACAGTGAACACTCTTCCTCTAGGCAGAGGCCTGCTTTGCAAAACAGGTTTGCAAGGTGCTGACGATAAGATTCCACACACACCGGTGTTTGGAAATCAGACAGCTCTGCCAAGACCTTAAAAAAAAGGGGGTGTTCTGGCTACAAAATCATGCATCATGTAGCCCAGAAAACCTGGCTTGCCACCGGTAATACTTCCTTGTAGATCTGGACAAGTGTAATTTATTCTGCCTTTAAGTTGTGCTTCCTGGATCTCTGGTTTTGCGGTGAAACGCCCAGCGTCTCCATGTGGGAAGCAGACCCATGTCAGGCCTGTGAGTTTTCCCCGTGTGTCGCTGTGTTTTTAAATTCTTGCCCATCCATCCCTGTTTGTGGCCCATGACTCTGCCCAGTCTCTCGACTGTTGTTACGATAATGTATTTTTTTAAGCTGTAGGCCTAAAGCTTCCTCCCCTTCCGTTCCTCTTAACATATTTCCTACCAGTCTTGTACAGAGAACAAATGATATCTTTATCTATATATATATATATATATATATTATAATAATCTATATTTTCAGTTTTTGTACATACAAAACTCCAAAGATCTCTTTCTGATTTTCTTCTTCTTTTCTTTGAGGACTAAATGAAGGTTGCGCCTTCCTGCCTGCACATGGTGCGTGCTTGTGGGTGGGGTAGCGCATCGTCCATTGCACAACTTATTTATGTATTTAAGTGTACTGTGTGTGTGCATATGTGTTAAGGTTGTAGCAGCTACTTCCTAGCCTGAATCTCACCGTTTTACCTGTTCTTGCGTTCTCAAGGCCGGTTGACACATTTCCCAGTGTTGTGAGAAGAGATATTGCAGAGACTCCTGCTCTTTAAAATACAGGCATTGGCAGTTCGTAATGCACATCTCCTTCTTTATGGTCTCTCTGCTTTGCGCACGTAGAATGTGGCAAGGCTGTACGGTGTGTTGATCAGAACCTTCTAGACCTAGAAAACTTTGGCACTAAGCGCAACATCTCCTTGTTTGGTTGCTTAGGAGAAGAAGAAACAGGCCAAAACGGAAGTCAGTTTTGAAGTTGGACGGGACCTGTGGTTTAGGTTGAATTCCACTCGGTAGAGACAGCGTGGTGTGGTGGTTAAGAGTGGTGGTTTGGAGCGGTGGACTCTGATCTGGAGAACCGGGTTTGATTCCCCACTCCTCCACGTGAGCGGCGGAGGCTAATCTGGTGAACTGGATGTGTTTCCCCACTCCTACACATGAATCCAGCTGGGTGACCTTGGGCTAGTCACAGTTACCTTAGAGCTCTCTCAGCCCCACCTACCTCACAGGGTGTCTGTTGTGGGGAAGGGAAGGAGATTGTAAGCCGGTTTGAGTCTTCCTTAAGTGGTAGAGAAAGTCGGCATATAAAAACCAACTCTTCTACTACTACTGAGGAGGAGGATCCCAATGGCTTGGAATATGGAGGAGACACCGAATCTGAGCGGAGAGCCTGTTTCCAAAAACATACCCCAAAGTCACAAGGAGTGGTTTATTACAGCCTGTAAATATTCAGCAGTGATGCCACCTGAATGGCCATCTGTGCCAGGTAACACCACAGTTCTGGCACTGTCTGAAAAGCCACAGACAAGAAGAATTGCATAAAAAACTGTTGAAAGGTTTGGAAAAGAAGCGCAGCTCACAACATTCCAGGACTGCTGCTGCGTGGCAGTCGGGGAATGGAATAGGTGACTTCGGCTCAGTCCGCTTGAGGCATGTGTATTACTGGGGCTGTCCGCGGGATTGAGCAGAGTCCTTGCCAGCAATAACTTTCGGCTTAGCTCTACAATTGATACTCTGTATTCGTACCTGGGTGACTGCACTGCGTGACCATTCAAAGAACACCATTTACAGGTGAGCAGCCTTTTCCTCGTAATAAAAGGTGAATTGCAGCCTCAAGTTCTTTTGTGGATCGGATATACTGTCTGAGCTGGAGAATCGTAGAATTGGAAGGGGCCATACAGGCCACCCAGTCCAACCCCGTTTAATGCAGGATCAGCCTACAGCATTCCTGACAAGTGCTTGTCCAGCCTCTGCCAGTGAGGGGGAGCCCACCACCTCCCTAGGTAGCTGATTCCACTGCTGAACAACTCTTACTGTAAAAATTTTCCTAATATCCAGCTGGTACCTTTCCGCCCACAATTTATACCCATTATTGCGAGTCCTATCCTCAGCTGCCAGCAGGAACAGCTCCCTGCCTTCCTCTGACAGCCCTTCAAATACTTCAAGAGAGCAATCATGTCCCCCCTCAACCTCCAGACTAAACATTCCCAACTCAGTCTTTCCTCATCGGGCTTGGTCTCCAGGAACACCCCTCCTCCCTGACCCTTCTTATGTGATGGTGTGGTCAAGTAGCTGGGAACTACATTTCCCAGGGTGCACCTCTGGCATGCCTTGAACATCGTCAGAACCACTGGTAACGGGCTGGGGAAGTTCTCTGCAAATAAGCTTTTTAAGATAGCCATTCACCTCTTTCCCTGCCATAGCAGGTGACAAACAAGTGCCTGGAGTTATTTACTGTTCCCTCGTTGAAATCACCGGGACTTCAATGCTCAGCTTTAGAGTGGCCCCCAAAGTTTGGTATCACGATGACGGAAAAATGTCTTTGCTGCATTCTGTGCTCCTGTTTTAGCAGTTTTTAATATATTCCACTGCTGAGATTTTCATGCTGCATTTCACAGGACAGAATCAGAATCATAGAGTTGGAAGGGACCACAAGGGTCATGTAGTCCAACCCCCAGCTCAAAGCAGAAATTTCACAGCCATTTCAGAGATGCTTTGTGTAAAAATTAATGACCTTGCCTTAAGAACTGTGAGGGGTTTCCAACTACTTGTATTTTGGCTTGGTTTGAGACAGAATGGCATAGGAAGAGGGGCTGTGGTTACTAACCTCCAGGTGGGGCCTGGAGATATCCCAGAATTACAGCTGTTCTCTCGGCTTCAGCTCCCCTGGAGTTTATCTCCAACCCCCGCCCCCCCTTTATTGCCTTCCCATCCATATACCCAATTTGCCTTCTGTTGCTCCTCTTTGTTCCCCCAGGCCTTGCCTGAAAATTCCAGAAGTCTTTGAGAGCACGAAACTTTACAAAGCCGCATTGCAAAATAATCCCCCCCTTTCCCAGTCCATTTATCTTATCTGAGCTAACAGGCCCCGTGCTTCATGCAATACGGTTTCGAACGAGGGAGCAACACCATTCAGAGGCACTAGCCAAGTCACAGCGTTGGAACCTGGACTCGCTTTTCCCCCCACCACCATTGGCCTTCCACTGTGTTTAGGTATCCGTTTTATGAAGGATGTGTTCAGAAGGGAAGGCCTTGTGCAAATTATGCAGCTGTTTAAATACTTTGTACATATTAATCCTCCTGCAGCCGCAGGAGGGGTGACTTTTTTTAAAAAAACAATCCTCTCAATAACGTGAGCAAACATTTTATCAGTGTCCCTTCAAATGACAGAAGAAGAACCGCCTTGTGTAAACTGGCCCTTTCTCTTCGGTTTATTTATTATCTGTTAAAGCCCCAGCTTGTTTTACCAAGTGGGAGCTATTGTGTATATGCAAACTACTTTTTAGATAAAATAAAATGCTTGGAAAAGAAACCGCCCAGAGTTGTAGTTATTAAGGGCTTCAATCACCCACACCGAGAGCTGACTGGTACCGTGTTTTCTTCCATCTTCCTTCCTTCCTGGCAGCAAAGCAGGCCTGTAAGGGTTGAAGAAACAGTGTAAGGGAGTAGTCCCTGGGGGCTGAGGACTTCTTAAGGGTGGTGGAGTGTGCTTTCTACTGAATGAGACCCTTGGTCCATCAAAGTCAGTATTGTCTACTCAGACTGGCAGCGGCTCTCCAGGGTCTCAGGCAGAGGTCTTTCCCACCACCTTCATGACTAGTCCCTTTAACTGGAGATGGCGGGGATTGAACCTGGGACTTTCTGCATGCCAAGCAGATGCTCTACCACTGAGCCACTGCTACTTCTGAACAGCCTCAGCCACTCCAGGATGCCGGGACTTCGTGTTCCGCATAGTCTGGACAAGGCAATGCAATAATTATTCCATTGTACAGAGTGGACAAGTTGCCATCTTGTCACCTCACAGTTCAAGACATATGCAGATAAAATGGTAGCAAGCTGTGCGGGGGGGTGGAGAGATGCTGCTACAGCTCTTTGGAAGAAGTGTGAGATTAAAGTGGGACCAGTAAAACTGAATTTCTGGCAAATGAGTCAGAGGCTTACACCGACAAGAGGACAGAAGACAACATGCGATCGGTTACTAAAGGGACCCATAACAGCCTGAGAGAGTCTGATCGCAGCTATTACCTTCCCTGAGGAAAATGAAAGACAGCGAGGAGAAGGAGAAGGCCAGGCCAGGGGGCTCGTGCCCTCAGTTTCCAAAGACGACATCAATTATCTGAGAGGATTCCATTGAGACAGCCCCTTCTATGGGGTTATTTAAAGACCAGGACACTCTGAGGGGAAAAAAGAAGCCCAAGCCAGTGGGGATGCATGGCCTCCACTGGTGAGGAGACTACCAACGGCCTGACAAGAGTGCCCCCCCCCCCCGGTACAAAAACCAGAACCTGCCTTGAGCGACTTGGCCGAACACGTGAAGCTGCCTTATACAGAATCAGAGCCTTGGTCCATCAAAGTCAGTATTGTCTACCCTGACAGGCAGCAGCTTCTCCAGGGTCTCAGGCAGAGGTCTTTCCCATCCCCTACTTGCCTGGTCCCTTGAACTGGAGATGCTGGGGACTGAACCTGGGACCTTCTGCATGCCAAGCAGATGCTCTACCATTGAGCCACAGCGGTATACTAAGTGCAGCAACTAGACAGGACCCAGCAGCACACTTAAAGGGCTGTTTAAAAAAAACAAAACACCTTTTTAATTATTTGCACAGAACCCCGACTGCATTCCACTCCCTTTCTGCAGTCCCAATACCACTAACTTCTCAATACCAATATCCCTTGCCTGTGCATACTAGCCCATATCTTGTATATCCAGTAACTGTACATCTGAAACACACAATTCCCAACAGGAATGCACAAAGGTAGCTGATCTTGCGTGGTGGTGAGTCTCAGAAGCCTAGGCCAAATATGTTTCAATTTGGTCACCGCAAATTCAGAATTCCTGCCCGAATGAGATTTGTCTCTTCAAACTTGCATCAGCCGGCTTTCCTGCTCACTCTTTCTGTTGGGCTAATGTGTCGAGCCACAGCCGAAGGGCGAACTTGGTCCCGGTGCTGACCCGTTCCACGTCCTCGCCTTGTGGGGGAGCGGTGTTGAGGAATGTTGCGGTAGGAATCATCGTGGTCCTTGCTGAGCCGTGCTGTAGTTCTGTGATCCTGGCTCAGACAGCAAAAGAAGATGGTGCCAGATTAGCCCTACAAATAAGGTGGAATGGTTCCTGTGAGATCTTTAGCTGCAGTGTGGCTACCAGACCGAGGTTCCTCCGGCACACCAAGACAAACCACTGACAGATGTCACGGAGATGAAACCAGTTAATTTCTGCACTCATCTTTATGTTTACGAGCTGTAGCGTGCTGTTCAAGCGCTTCAAATCCCCGCTTGATACTAAATCCTTTAGTGCACACAACACAAAACATTTCTCATTCACTTTTTCCCCATCCCCATTCAGATATAACGTCACATTTCTCCCAAAATGCACTACCAACAACAACAAAACCACAAACCATAGTCACAAAAACAAATAAATACTGACTTTACTAACTAATGTTTCTTGAAACCTGACAAATTACTGACCAAGATGAAAAAACTGACTTTATCTGACCATTTTCCAGCCATGTAATCTGTCATAAGGAGCCCCGTGGTGCAGAGTGGTAAGCTGCAGTACTTTAGTCCAAGCTCTGCTCACAACCGAGTTAGATCCCGATGGGAGTCGGTTTCAGGTAGCAGGCTCAAGGTTGACTCAGCCTTCAATCCTTCTGAGGTCGGTAAAATGAGTACCCAGTTTGCTGGGGGTAAAGGGAAGATGACTGGGGAAGGCACTGGCAAACCACCCCGTAAACAAAGTGCCTAGTAAATGTCGGGATGTGATGTCACCCCATGGGTCAGGAATGACCCGGTGTTTGCACAGGGGACCTTTACCTAATTTGTCAACAAGGCGCTAGGGAAAAAGTGGTATGCTTCTGCCCACCTAGTTTTCTGTAATCACATTCCATACACACACCTGATAACTGGTGGGAGATCTCCAGCTACCTTCTTGGTGTCTCCGGCTCCATCCTCAGTAGCAGCAACAGAGGCCAGGACTTGGGGTTCCAGCCAGGTATATGCACTCACTTCAGCCTCGTCTGGCTTAAATCTCATCTGAAACATAAGATTGTTTGAAGGGAAGGCAGCATACACCATGCACACAAACTGTACATAACTCCCCTGTAATGGCAGGAAGCTCAAGATACCCTTTGTTAAGTGGTAGAGAAAGTCAGCATATAAAAACCAACTCTTCTTCTTTTATAACAAGCACTCCATGCTTCTAGGTTTAGGGGCAGGAAGAAGCCGAAGTCTGAGTTCCAGGCAGGCTCGAGCCCCAGTGTAATAATCATTGTAATTCTGTGCCGTCAAGTCACAACCGACTCATGGTGACCCCAGGACCGTGGGTTTTCAAGGCAAGAAATGAGTAGAGGTGGTTTGCCATTGCAGTCCGTCCCCCCACCCCCCCGCATAGCAGCCCTGGTCTTGCTAGGTGATCTCCCATCCAAGTACCGGCCACAGCCAACTTCCATGCTCTGAGGAGATCAGGCTAGGGTGGGCCTAGACCCAGTACCGTTCAAAAAGAAAGTCCTGGGTGGAATCCTCCCATATCCTCATTCAATTCACTTGACCTGTCCCTGCTGACCAGGGACAGGCCCAGTTTTCCTGTCCCTGTTCCCGGAAAAACACCGCACCAATGCTGTGGTGTCTTTTGGTGACATTTTGCCAGTTCAGCCCTCTCCCCAGGGTCTCTAGCAATTAAATCTCTCAGATAGGAAGGGGCCAGAGGAGAGCTGCTCAGACACTGATCCTTGGTGTAAAAACCCAGGAAGTGGAGCCAGGTTCCCTAAACCAGACGTGTCCTTGCAAAGGTTCCAGTAATCTCACCTGTAGCTGCTCGTGGCTCTCAGGCGAAAGCAGCAGGAGGTAGACGACCACGTGGTGGCGCTTCGGCAAGCCTCTGCTCAGCATGGGAGGGTACACAGACTGGGGTCAGCGGAGAGACAGAAGCAGCAGTGAGGAAAGGACCAGTTTAAAGGACTGCCTCTTCGCACAGCATCCAGCCCACCAGTTAAGATCCTCCTTTCCAAGCCCCACTCTCTGGGACCCAACCTACAGTGATGGGCAGCAACCAGAGAGAGGGCCTTTTTGGTGGTAGATCCTTCCCACAGAAATTCCCTCCCTCTGGAGGCCTACCTGGCACCTCTCTTACTCTCCATTAAGCACCAGGTCAAAGCATCTCTCTTGACCCAGGCTTTGAACAGAGGGATTGCATCTTTTTTTTATCTGTTTTTGATGGTTTGCTTCTTGCCTGAGGACTGTTCTGGGAGTATCAGCATTATAGGTTGCTGAATTTTATGTTGTGCTGTTTTTTTACTTTGTGAGCAGCACTTTGAGCAGGTATTCAGAAAGGCAGCATAAACATTTTTTAATAAAGTACAATCAAGAAAAGGTCCACCCAATGCAAGATCATCATAGTTTTCAGATGTTATGAACATATTAGAAATGAGTCTATTATACTTTCTTATTTATTCTTTTATAGTCCACTTTTCTCTTCAATGGGGACCCAAGTAGCGTTCAGCATTCTCCCCCCTCTTTCATTTTATCCTCACAACAACCCGGCGAGTGTTGCGAGAAAGTGTGAGCGACCCAAGGTCACCCAGCACACTTCCATGGCATAGCGGGGATTCGAACCTGAGTCTTCCAGTTCCTATGCCATCTTATTCAGTATACCACACTGGCTCAGTATCAATACTGATTCCAACAGACAAAAGTCTGTCTAGAAAACTTATTATGTTCAACAGAGATTGAGAATTTTAAGAGCAAAGGCTGTTGATGACGTTGCCAACCTCCCTGTGGAGCCTGGAGTTCTTCTAGAATTACAACTCATCTCTAGCCCACAGAGATCAATTCTTCTGCAGAAAATGACTGCTTAAGGGGATGGACTCCATGGCATCACATCCCTGCTGAGGAATTATGGCCCAAATAAATTTGTCCACCCAGTTAACGCATGGAGTTGCCTTTTACTGAATCAGACCCTTTGTCCATCTGTATCAGTACTGAATCAGTATTGTCCACTCTGACAAGCAGCAGTTCTCCAGGATCTCAGGCAGAGGCCTATCACATAACCTTCTACTTTATTTTTTCAACTGGAGATGCCGGGGTTGGAACTTGGGACCTTCTACCTGCAATGCAGATGCTCTATCACTGAGCCATGGCCCATTTAACCGATCAATCTAACAGACAAGGCTTCCTTATGCCAAGTCAGAATGTTGTTCTGTCAAGACCAGTATTGTCTACTCTAACCAGCAGCAGTCCTCCAGAATCTCTGGCCTTTCACATCACTACTGCTTGATTCTTTCAACCGGAGATACCAGGGATTGAACCCAGATGCTCTAACATTGAGCCATGGCTCCTCCCCTCCAGCAGCCCTACTAGGAATGCCTTACCTCCCAGAGGGCCAGCATTTGCCAGGAGAAGTCGCCATCCTGTAGGCTCAAGCCCGTCTCCTCTCGTAGTTCTCGCAGCCCAGCATCCAGCAACTACAGACCAGAAAAAGCAGGTTGGAGAAGATTCCTGGAACACAGGCGGGAGGCGTCAGGGGTGAGCGGCAGAACTTGCTTTATATACTGGAAAATGTGACTTGGCAGTAAGCAGTCAAAGACACCTCTGATTTTAGAAGTTCAGCACCAGAAGGCACATTACTGTAAACCCCAACCACTGCAAAACCTTTCCACACTTTCAGTAGGTGACCGGTTACAGGCTTCCATGAGGGCTAGAAACTTGAGAGTTTAAACCAAAAGCTTAACTTCTGTCCTGTTATCAAAACACCATATGGATTTGTACCGATCTTGCCAAGGATTCCAGCTCCCACTCTTTTTGAGTTTGTTCTGTTCAACCTCCCCTGTCCAAATGGAAAAGCAGTTCAGGCAACGTGATTCATTACCTGTTCACCAGGTTCAATGTGGCCACCTGAAAGAGAAGGGAGACGTCTGAGAAGTCTGATGCTGCAGCCATCAGTTCTGAAGTTGGTTTTTTTCAGAATCCAGCATTTAGGCCAAGAAGTGAATCACAAAATTCCTATCTTATTTAATCTATTTTTATGTTTTTAACTTATTTATACTGTTTTAAATTGTAAATCGCCATGAGACCCTTTGGGTGAGCAGCGACTAAAAATCTAATAAACAGTGATAGTGATCAAGTTTATTGTTGGTGGCCGAAGGCTCACAATCTATCATACAAAAACATTGAAATAACATTGAAATAACTTTAAAACAGTCTGACCCCCAAGAAGCTAGTGTTTAAATATGTTAAGTTCCCTAATTAAAAACAGCTTGAGCTCGGATTTTCTTGGCTGCTAAAGCAAAGAGTGACACTCTGTAGGAAACATCAGGATTGGCATGTGATAGGAGAAAGAGCAGTTTCTCTGGATCTGAAAAAAGATTTAGGCCCTTTTAGAAACGCTCCGAGAAATTTAAATGGGCTCAAACAGTAAATTATTGTTTGGGCTCAAACAGTAAATAATATAAAGGACGTATTTTTTTTAGCCCACCCCTCCTGCAAGGAGCTCAGTATAGAATGTGTGCCACTCTTCTGTCCTCACAACAACCCTATGAGGTGGGTTTGGCTGAAAGAAAGAATGACTGGACCGCGGTTACCAACTGAGCTTCGTTGCTGAGTGAAGATTTGAAGCCGGGTCTCTTAAATGTAGACAAGAGATAACCTCAAGGAAAGAGCGTTCTGTTTTCCAACCAGCATCTGCCAAAGTCTCTGAGAGCCTGAACTGGCCTGGAAATTTTACCACTACTGCCTATACATTTCTTGACTTAACCTTAAGAACTAAAACTTTGTTTTAATGCCTCCCCTTCCCCCAATCTGAGATTGCAAGGATGCTGAATCCTGACACGTGTGGAGTCACTGCAAGAGAGCTGCCAATTCTGGTTTGGGAAATCCCTGGAGATTTGGGGGTGTATCCTGCAGAGGGCAGAGTTTGGGGAGAGGCCTCAACAGGCTACAATGCCATACAGCCCACCTCCAAAGCAGCCATTTCTTCTAGAGGAACTGATCCCTGTAATCTGGGCCTCAGTTGTAATTCCAGGAAAACTCCAGGCCCCACCTGTAGGTTGGCAACCACAAACTGCAACCTCATCAACAACCCTTGCTTATAGAATACTTGTAGGATAGATTTTGACAGATAATCAGAAGAGGTGTGGTGGCTAAGAAGCCGGTGGCTGGATTTTTCTGCCTGGGGCGCAGTAGTTTGAAAGACATTACTCTTAACATTGCTTTTCTGCCTCCCTGACTGTGCAAAATGCAGCTCTGAAAACTCTTCCTACTCTCCTTCCTCCTCCCACCTCTTTAACTATCTTGATGGTTGCCAACTTGGAAGGCTTTAAGAGGGGAGTGGACATGTTCATGGAGGAGAGGGGTATTCATGGCTACTAGTAAAAATGGATACTAGTCATGATGCATACCTATTCTCTCCAGGATCAGAGAAGCATGCCTGTTATATTAGGTGCTGTAGAACACAGGCAGAGGAATGCTGCTGCACTCGTCTTGTTTGTGGGCTTCCTAGAGGCCCCTGGTTGGCCACTGTGTGAACAGACTGCTGGACTTGATGGGCCTTGGTCTGATCCAGCATGGCTTTTCTTATGTTCTTGTCCATACCTGGAGGGACCCAGATGTTGGGAAAGATGCTCAGATTTTTGGACCGCCGCGTCAACAAAACCTTCTGGCAGGCAGACTGCAGGAGGACGGCCACGCCCACATCCACACCTCGATCTCGGGTCTCTGCAGGGAGAGAAGCGGCTTGCGCATCGCTCAGATGCTTGACGGGGCAGAAGGGAGGCCTCTGTGGAAAAAAGCCTCTGGCAATAAGCACCGATAGGGGGGAGGAGAGATTCACCAGGAAATTTTCCTAAGTCCAGTTTCCTTGCAAAGTTCAAGCCTCCTTCTGCTCATTGGTGGTCGAGAGCCGATCAGCAAGGCAGCAAAACTGGGGCATCCAGAAGCCAAGCTGGGGTGTTTCTGCATCCTCAGACGGGGCGAAGAGGAGCAGGATGCAGCCCCGTTCCTTTTTCCACACCTGAAACAATGACCTTGTCCAGCGGAGCTCCCCGTGGAGAGAAATTACAGTGCTTTTTAGGGGGCAGGTACATCCCTCACTTTAAAAACATACAGCCAGATGCTGCTGGTCACAGTAGACAGTACTGACTTTGATGGACCAAGGGTCTGGTTCAGTATAAGGCAGCTTCATGAGTGTGTGTTCATGTTAGCTATGAGCAGGTAGAGGGTTGGTGACAGAAAATGGAGATAGAGAATTCCCCATACCCAAGCCACCCTGTCATTCTTTAGACTCCTGGCTCCTTTTTGCATTTGCAGAGGGGAAGGCCCTCTGCAGCTTGAGCGCAGAAGAAGAACTGGTTTTTATATGCCAACTTTCTCTACCACTTAAGGAAGTAGCAAACCAGCTCACAGTCACCTCCCCTCCCCCTCCCCTGTGAGGTGGGTGGGGCTGAGAGAGCTCTAAGAGATCTGTGACTAGCCCAAGGTCGCCCAGCTGGCTTCGTGCATAGGAGTGGGGAAACCAACCCAGTTCTCCAGATTAGTGCTCACCGCTCCAAACCGCCGCTATTAACCACTACACCACGCTGGCTCTCCCACGCTGACTAGCACATTTATTGTTCGCCTTGAAGGTACACGCAGGGCTTTTGCTGCAGTAGGCTAACTCATCTACCCTGCCAGGGCTGGCTTAAGGCATTTCCCCACCTCCTACCAACTGCCTGTGGGGCTTGCCTGGAACATGGGCAGAAGTGGCACAAAGCAGGGAGGTAACCATGGACACTTGGGCAGACCCAGCGGAGGTGGCATGCTTTCGTCCAGGTGACAAAAGGCACAAGCCATGCCCACCGATTCCTCCCACACTGTTGATACCCTCTTCTCAGGGTGGGGGTTGCCAACCTCGGAGTGGGGCCTGGAGTTTTCCTGGAATCACAGCTGATCTCCAGACTACAGGGATCAGATCCCCTGGAGAAAATGTCAGTTTCAGAGGGTGGACTCTATTATATCACATCCCTCCCCAAATTCCACCCTCCCCAGGTTCTGCCCCCAAAACGCCACCAATTTTTATCCCTCTCCCATAATACTAGAACATGGAGTCATTTGCTAAAGCTGGAGGGCGAGAGATTCAAAACAGATAAAAGGAAGTATTTTTTCACACAACGCATAGTTAAATTGTGGAGCTCCCTGCCCCAGGATGTGGTGATGGCTGCCAGCTTGGAGGGCTTTAAGAGGGGAGCAGACATATTCATGGAGGAGAGGGGTATTCATGGCTATTAGTTAGAATGGATACTGGTCATGCTGCATACCTATTCTCGCTAGTATCAGAGGAGCATGCCTATTATTTTGGGTGCGGTGGAACACAGGCAGGATGGTGCTGCTGCAGCCGTCTTGTTTGTGGCTTCCTAGAGGCACCTGGTTGGCCACTGTGTGAACAGACTGCTGGACTTGATAGGCCTTGGTCTGATCCAACAGGGCCTTTCTTATGTTCTTAATTTGTCTGCTCAGTGATGGTAACCCTATGGCAGGGGCCTCCACGGAGCAACACCTGAAGCCCTTGTTTGGGCCACTTGGTCAATAAGCTTTCCCTGTGCCCCACCAGTATTTGCATCTTTCAGAGTTGAATTTTCAGCAATCTGAAGCTTGGGGTTCGAATCTCAGATGGTTGATTAGATTCAAGGAGGGGGTTTTTTTGCACAGAATTTCCACTTCAGCTCTGGCTACAAAGTCACTGCCTTTCTCCCCCTTCCACTAACCTGCAGAAGGACTTTCCTAGAGCCAGCGAACTCCATGTCCGAGACGAGGAACTGGTGCTGGTTCAGTCCGCAGTTCACCATCAAGCGGTCTTTGGGCGCCGCACAGAAGTGACCGACGATGCTCTAGATGATGGTAAGAGGAAAAGATGGGTAACTTTCCATTTCTTTCCTTTCCTTTATCCCTTAGAAGCTCCTTGATCCATTGATCTTAAGCAGCATATATCTAATGTTTGAGGGATATAAGGACTGAAACAAATCTTGCCACTGACAATGTAGCCTTGGGATCCCTGTCACTTAATAAAAAAAGGTTAAAATGTTAAAAGGGGAGACATATAATGTGATTGAAGTTCTTCGTCAAAGCGGCATTCCAAGAGGGCATGAGCTAATGAATTGATAGAGCCAGAAGAGCAAGGACTGGTCCTGTCTGCGTATGGTCAAAATTCCGCCTTGCATAACCATAGAGGGGTTAGCATTCAGTCTAGCTAAACAGAAGGCTCTAGAAAGACAAGGAGTTGCCAAATAATAAGTATAAGCAGGCAAAATCCATTTCTTTGGACTGCCAAAAAAACAAATTAGTGGGTTATAAATCAAATCAAGCCTGAACTGACCCTAGAAGCTAAAATGACTAAACTGAGGCTGTCTGTCGTACTTTGGTCACATGATGAGAAGAAGACTCACTGGAAAAGACAGTCATGCTAGGAAAAGTTGAAGGCAGCAAGAAAAGAGGAAGACCCAACAAGAGACGGATTGACTCTATAAAGGAAGCCACAGCCCTCAGTTTGCAAGACCTGTTAAAGATAGGGCGTTTTGGAGGACATTGATTCATACAATCGGCATGAGTCGGAAGCGACTTGATGGCACTTAAAACACACACACAACTTTTCCATAATCCATTACAAAGATCTGGGATGGGCATAATGCCATGGCTCCACAGAAAAGAAAAAGGCAGAGTGTGGAATTAGATATAGAATTGCAGCTTTCTTTCTTTTCTTTTTTTTAATCTATCCTTTATGATTGCCAAGGTATGTAGGAAATTATGTAGGGGTATGCCTGTTTTATCTCGGATGCTTGTGAATGGGCTGAAATAGATTTTTGGTGACTGAAGGTAGGCAGGGTTAGAACAGGGCTTTTTAGTCAGGTGGGAATATACTACATCTACTGTCCCACCGCAGATTTTATTCTTCAAAGGGCATTTTAAACTTGTGGCACAACAGCTTCCGCTGAAAAATATCAACCTTTTTACAGAAATACTGGTAAAATCAGGGGCGAAAGTAAGCCTGTATGAGCTGATACTGAGGCCCAGTAAGGCAGGGGCCAAAATGGTACCTCCTGTCTTGGAAAAAAATAAGAAAAAAAATTCTTATAGAAAATTACCTTCGTAACACTCTCAGCTCTGTCCACGCAAGAAAGGGTAATCTAGGGAAGTGCCTATTTCTCCAAGAAAAGTGTTCACTGTAAACAGGTAAATGCTTCTGAATCTAACTGGTGCAATTTGGATGATACTACGGTTGCCAACCTCCAGGTAGGAGCTGGAATCACAACTGGTGGAGAGAAGGAAGCAGGAAAAGGTGAGGATATGGGGGTTGCCAGGAGGAGTGAGGGGAGGGGGATACAAGCCCAGAGAGGCTGGGACTGTGCAGAGCTTTCCCTGGGAGGCGGCTGCTAGAGGAAGGGAAGGAGGGAGAGCTGAAAACAGGTTACAGTTTTGGACTGGGGGCCGCAGGTTCGAATCCCCACTCTACCACGGAAGCTTGCTGGGTGACCTTGGGCCAATTACCCACGCTCAGCCTAACCTACCACACAGGGTTGTTGTGAGGGTAAAAACAGGAGATGGCGCAAGCTGCTCTGAATCCCCATTGTGGGGGGGGGAAAGGCGGGGTGCAAATAAAGGCAATAAAAAATAAGCGTGCTGCGGAGATCCCAGTCCAATACAGAGATACAGTCAGCTGTAGCTAGAGGCTGAAACCCCCCTTCGTGCCCTCCTCCCTTGCAAGTTTCAGACAAAACACACAATCAGCCCCCCCACCCCGATCTTTTGCTCTTACCTGCTGAAACTGGGCTCTCTGCGGCCAGCTGTTTTCTTTGGAAAGATGGACCAGCACCCTCCGCATATTCTCCATACTGGCGCCCTTCCGCATTAGAGCGAAATCCTTCGTAGCAGGCAAACCATCGGCCCTGCAGGCTGGAGTTTCAGTCCGATTTCGGTTCCTCTGAGCCCCTCCTGCAAAGGTAGAAAAGAGCAAGAGTCCAGTAGCACCTTGAAGACTAACAAGAATATTTTCTGGCAGGGTATGAGCTTTCGTGAGCCACAGCTCACGTCTTCAGATACGAAGCATCCAGTAGCACCTTGAAGACTAACAAAAATATTTTCTGGCAGGCTTTCGTGAGCCGCAGCTCACGTCTTCAGATACGAAGCATCCAGTAGCACCTTGAAGACTAACAAGAATATTTTCTGGCAGGGTATGAGCTTTCGTGAGCCGCAGCTCATGTCTTCAGATACGAAGCATCCAGTACAACCTTAAAGACTAACAAGAATATTTTCTGGCAGGGTATGAGCTTTCGTGAGCCACAGCTCACTTCTTCAGATACGAAGCATCCAGTAGCACCTTGAAGACTAACAAGAATATTTTCTGGCAGGGTAGGAGCTTTCGTGAGCCACAGCTCACGTCTTCAGATACGAAGCATCCAGTAGCACCTTAAAGACTAACAAGAATATTTTCTGGCAGGGTAGGAGCTTTCGTGAGCCGCACTCACTTCTTCAGATACTTCGTATCTGAAGAAGTGAGCTGTGGCTCACGAAAGCTCCTACCCTGCCAGAAAATATTCCTGTTAGTCTTTAAGGTGCTCCTGGACTCTTGCCCTTTTCTACTACTAATGCTTGTCTGAATTCATGCTCCTCTACTTAAAGACAGATGGATTCACATTCTAGCTGTACCTGAAGAAGTGAGCTGTGGCTCACGAAAGCTCGTACCCTGCCAGAAAATATGTGTGTTAGTCTTCAAGGTGCTCCTGGACTCTTGCCCTTGTCTACTACTGCAGACAGAATAACACGGTGACCCACTGTGAATTATACATATGTGTATATATACATATATGTGTATATATATATATGTGTGTGTGTGTGTGTGTGTGTGTGTGTGTGTAAACACACACACACACTCATACCCTACCAGAAAATATGTGTGTTAGTCTTTAAGGTGCTACTGGACTCCTGCCCTTTTCTACTACTGCAGACAGACGAACACGGCGACCCACTGTGAATTATACATATGTGTATATATATATATATGTGTGTATATGTATATATATATATATATGTGTGTGTGTGTGTATACCCTACCAGAAAATATGTGTGTTAGTCTTTAAGGTGCTATGGGACTCCTGCCCTTTTCTACTACTGCAGACAGACGACCACGGCGACCCACTGCGAATTACCTCCTGCGGAGCTGAGCGAACCACTCCGGGAGTTGCACGGGAGGTCGTTCGTCTCCCCCGCTGGAGCGCCGCCGGGGATCCTCTGCAAAAAGACGGCGTCGCTGCGCGTCCAGCCCGCCCTCGCCAGGTGCTCGTGCCCTTTTAGGCAAGAGAAACAGACTCGCACGCGGTCAGCTAGAGAGCACGGAGGCCCCGGCAGGAAACGCAGCTGGGACCGGGGGGAGCGCCGGGTTTGCCTTCCCCAGGCTTCGGAGCAAGAACTGCAGAGGAACAGCAGTAGGGTCGGGGAAAGGAAAGAGAGCCCTCTCTTGGCAGGCGAGACCCATAGCGGGCTGTGTGTGTGTTGTGTTAAGTGCCGTCAAGTCGCTCCCGACTCCTCCAAAACGTCCTGCCTTTTGACAGCCTTGTTCAGATCTTGCCAATGGAAGGCCGGGGCTTCCTTTATTGCAGCGGTTCCCGACCTTTTTTTGACCAGGGACCGCTAGGACTTTTTTGTTCGGTGCGGGGACCCCAAGGTCCACAATAAAAATTCCGAGAATTTGAAAATAAACTTGAATCATAACTGTTAATTAAACATTAAACTTAGAATAACACTTGAATATATATATTTTTATAATAGAGAACTTTTAATCGAAAATATTAATTTATTATGGGTTTAGAACTTTGTTTCGCGGACCTTAATTTAGTTCTCGCGGACCCCTGGTTGGGAACCAGTGCTTTATTGAGTCAGTCCATCTCTTGCAGCGGGCTAAGAAGCCGCAAAGCCAAAGTCCCTCCCAACTGTGCAAAATGCCTTCGGGATTGTCTGAAAGTAGGGTTGCCCGGTCCCTCTTCGCCACGGGGGGCGGGGAGGTTTTTGGGGGGCGGAGCCTGAGGTTTGGGGTGGGGGACGACTTCGATGCCATAGATTGCCAATTGCCAAAGCGGCCGTTTTCTCCAGGGGAAGCGATCTCTACCAGCTGGAGATCTCCAGCTAGTACCTGGAGGTTGGCGACCCTACCTGAAAGCAGCCAGCAAGATTTCCAGACAGTTCTGCAGAACGCTTCACGTAGAGTCTGATGGGGAGAAGGGAAGGGGGAGGTTTTGCAGGCCAGTAGAAGCCCCTCTGGAATATAAGAATCTGAAAAATGATGATTCACCACACTTTCTGAATGCTAAGGAAGTTCGTTTGCGCCTGGTGCAAACGGGATTTCGGGTCGCCCCCCAAAACCACTGTGATAAAGAATAGCTGCAGTTCCTGTAAAAATATCAAAGCCAGGAGTAATCCATGCCTGCTTGCAGAAGTAAGTGGGGGGAAATGGATCCCCTTTAAGGCAGACAGGGTCTTTTTTTTATTTTACATTTGGAAAGCTGGAAATTAATTTTAGGTAAATACACAAAGTATTTAAATCACTCAAGGTAGGATTTTGTGACCTCAGCCTGAAATTTCCATGACTTGCTCAGTACGGTTCTGGATGCCTTCTAAACTTCTCAGATGCTGAGACTGACTCCAAATTCAGGTGAAGCCCTGAGACAAGCCTAAAAGGTGCACCCTCCCCCCCCCAAAAAAGAGATTTTGCCAGTATCTGTGTCCAAAATGAACATAAGAACATAAGAAAAGCCATGCTGGATCAGAGCAAGGTCCATCAAGTCCAGCAGTCTGTTCACACAGGGGCCAACCAGGTGCCTCTTGGAAGCCCACATCAAGATGCTTTTGTCTTCTCTCAAAATTCTTTAGGTGTTACATTCAACAGGGCACCAAGTTTCCTCCTTAGGACAGATCAGGCACAGATGGTCTCTGGAGATGTTCTAAAGGCTGGCTGGTTTCAGTCTGCGGACTTCATCCGGTGAAGAGGAAATCACAGGGTTTCTTACGAATCTCATCACGCAAACACAAAATCGCACAGTGCAGCTTTCTCAAGTTACACGGCAGGTCATACAATGTATAACGTGTCCTCTGATGCACAAACCACACAAAGTACACGGACCGTTACTCTGAGGCAACATTGCCAGTATGTACACTCAAGAAAGTCCCATCTGCAAACAACAAAGCATTTGTTGGTTCTTGTAGGTTATCCGGGTTGTGTAACCGTGGTCTTGGTATTTTCTTTCCAGAAAATACCAAGACCACGGTTACACAGCCCGGATAACCTACAAAAACCAATGAACTCTGACCGTGAAAGCCTTCGACAACAAAGGATTTGATTCCAATCAAGGGACTGGTTTTGCTGACCACAGGTCAGCTATGGATAACGACATTAGCAACAGACTGGCTTTTAACTTGTAGCATCAGTAGTGGTGGCAATACAAGGAGCATGTTTCCATTTATATTCACCCAGGCTCCTTTCTTTGCATCTCCTTTCTCACGCCCTTGTAGGTCACCTTTCCAAGGCAAACCCCCTTTGGGGATGCTCCTAAAAGCAACTGTTGTTTCTGTGCCTATCGTTGTTCTGTGACAAATGGTTTACTAGATACCTTTTCGGTCTCCCATCCAACATTTTCAAGGAACTCAAATACAGACACTAGAGCTTGGTTACATAGCTTGGTTACATAGTGACTAAGAAAGTGCCCGAGCTGGCAAGCCACCAATTCAAACCTTACCAAAGCCACAAACTCATATTGGTAGACTTTAGGTAAACATCTCCGTTCCCGACTGATCATGTATCTTATGTCGGGGCTGCTATGTGCTGTTTAAAAAGATGGCTAAGTGGTAATAAAGCACAGTCTTAAAATAGTTTTTATTTGCTTTGCTTTTATTACAATTTTTGGCTATTCACTCTGAGGGGAATGGTGCAAGTTATAAATATGAACAGAAAATAAGTGACATTTTGGTGTTGACGTGTGTGCTTCCAACCTGCTAACTTTCCCCCGGAGGCTTACAAACTAGGGGAACTCTTAGATCCAGCTTTCTGCATGAAAGCTCAAGTGTCCCCAGTGGGGCCAGGATGCTTTTTACCAACTATAGCTGGCATAACAACCGAAACCCCTCCTGGAACATATAAGGTGTGCCTGTTACATCCACGCCTGGGGAGCATCCAGATTAGGTCACATAAACACATGAAGCTACCTTATACTGATGTGTCCCCTCATTTACATAGAGTTCAATGGAGTAAATGAAGACAAGGAGGTTGGGTTGAGCTTAACGGCTTGATTTATTGGCCAGTACATCAGAACCAGGTGAGCCAGAATACAGTCGATAAGCTCTGCACTCTGGTCACCCCCAAGGGGGGGCAATGCAAGAGGTTTTATAGACAATTCACATTCCAATCAACATCCGATATATTTTGTCACTGCTACATCATTTAGCTTCTACCCCGCCTGTGTGGGCATTGCTACATTTGAATACAGCTCTATTGTTCTCTAGAGAGTAGAAAACGAAACCGAGGGGAGGGGGGGTTGAAGGCTATCGTAGCCTTCCGTTAGAAGACAATGGAATCTGTGTGCATGTTTGATTGCTTTACAAGAGGCAGGAAAGGAGGGGCCATTGGGTATGCGTGTAGCCTGCATGTCAGAACGTGATTACTCAATCACAACAATACTGAATCAGACTCTTGGTCCATCAAAGTCAGTATTGTCTACTCAGTCCAGCAGCGGCTCTCCAGGGTTTCAGGCTGAGGTCTTTCACATCACCTACTTGCCTCGTCCCTTTAACTGGAGATGCTGGGGGTTGAACCTGGGACCTTCAGCATGCCGAGCAGATGCTCTACCACTGAGCCACGGCCCATCCCCATGCACTATTATATGCATGGTGTGGAGACAGTGGACAGAGAGAAGCTTTCCTCCCTCTCTCATAATACCAGAACGCGGGGTCATCTGCTGAAACTGGAGGGGGAGAGATTCAAAACAGACAACAGGAAGTATTTCTCCACACAGCGCATAGTTAAATTGTGGAACTCCCTGTCCCGGGATGTGGTGATGGCTGCCAACTTGGAAGGCTTTAAGAGGGGAGTGGACATGTTCATGGAGGAGAGGGCAATCCATGGCTGCTAGTCAAAATGGATGCTAGTCATGATGCATACCTATTCTCTCCAGGATCAGAGGAGCAGGCCTATTATATAAGGTGCTGTGAAACACAGGTAAGATAATGCTGCTGCAGTCGTCTTGTTTGTGGGCTTCCTAGAGGCCCCTGGTTGGGCACTGTGTGAACAGACTGCTGGCCTTGATGGGCCTTGGTCTGATGCAACAGGGCCTTTCTTACGTTCTGTTCTTATTTTCTCCGTGCGATTACATTTATACAAACTGTTTGGCAACTGCAACAGCTGCTTGGCTGCTGACTGGTACTCATCCTGCAGATACCTTGCTAACGCTAAAAGATCTTTGCAGTCCTCTAGTTCGGTCCTGGGCTCTGGCTCACATTCTGGTTTTGGCGTATAAAATCCTTAACAGCCTAAGATGGGGGCTACCTAAAGGACCACCTCCTCTCCTCTGAATCTGCTTGACTGGTGAGATCAACTTCAGAGACTTGGTGATGGGGCAACTCCTGCTTTACTAGATTAGACTTTAAATGTTTTTGACTGGCACTGAATTTCTAAGCTGTTTTTGCCATTTAATTTTGTATGAGAACACATGCGCTTTTAAAATAATAAACGTGCAAGCCCGTGCTCCATAAATGAAATGGCAGCTACCTCCTGGACTCCCCGAGATTTCACTTGCAGAGATGCACGGGGGGAGGGGGGGAGGCTGAAGAACAGCCTGACAGCTGACGACTCGTACAAACAATTGTTACAGGCACCACCCAAGCTTCCCAAGTTGGCAACGGAGGGAGAAAACAAGGACAGCAATTTACCGGGGACAGGTACTAGCCAGCAGAGACCATTCTTGAAAGACACATTAAGGCAAAAAAATTCTTTCAGGTGGGCAGTCATGTTGGTCAGCAGAAGAGCAAGATTTGAGTACAGTACAGTAGCAACCTTAAAGACCAACAAGAGTTCCCAGGTATAAGCTTTTGAGAGTCAAAACTCCCCTTGTCAGATACCATGGAAGCAGAAAGACAAATTGGGTCCTATTGATTCACCTGCAAAAGGTATTCCAATACCTCCAGTCCCACAAAGCCCTGTTCTCCTGGGGGCCACTATCCAACCCTCATCCGCTGCAGCTATAGAAATACCATTTCAAGAATCTTCTTTGAAGAGGTAGCATAGAAATAAATTAAACACATAAATAAGGGGTAGGCATTTTCTGACAGGCTTATGCACCACTTTAACGATCCAGTGGGGAACAGATTGCTAAGGTCTATTTCACAGACCCCCCTGAGGACTCCTCTGAGCCAGGAAAGGGTGGACCAAGGAAGACGCTTTTGGGTTGCGGTGGGGGAGTGTCTATTGGGACAATTCCTCCCCCCTCGCCTTTTCCTTGCACCCTCCAAACTGGTTGTATCGACAAGAACCTTATTTTAATTTTCTTGTTAAGTAAATATACAATAAATAAAGAGAGGGCCCCAGCAGTGACTGAAAGCCCCTCTCCCCCCACTCCAACTAGCCCCCTGCCGCAGGGGAGATGGAGCTGTTCCTCAGTTGCCTGCCGTCTCTCTTCCCAGCAGGTAGGAATCTGCTCAGTGCTTCACAGTGCTGTTGATGTACAACTCCAGGAGGAAAATGGTCTCGTCCACTTGGTTTTCACTGGCATCGATCCTTACAGGGGAAAAAGAATTATAGGTATAAATGTATAAGAAGAGTTGGTTTTTATATCCCACCTTTTCTCTACCTTTAAGAAATCTCAAAGTGGCTTACAATCGCCTTCCTGACCCCTCCCCACAACAGACACCATGTGAGGTGGGTGGCTCTTACATCTCCCTGCAGTGTAGCAGGCAGGAGCCCCCCCCCCCAATTCCCTTCCCCCTCCCTGCTCACTTGTTCACATTGTGCTTGAGGCTCTCCAGCTGCTGCCGCTCCGGGGCTGTGATCATCTCCTCGATCTCTTGCAGTTGCGCCTCCTCTGTGCCCGTGGCCTGCATTGAGGCGAGGATGGCCTCCACCCGCTGGGATTTCTCCAGCAGACGCCTGGGACAGACAAGCACAGAGCTGCCTTATGCTGGGTCAGACCATTGGTCCATCAAGGTTTGTATTGTCCACTCTGACTGGCAGCTGCTCTTCAGGACATGAGCAGCGGTCTTCCATGTCACCTACTCCCTGATTGTCTTTATATAGGAGATGCAAGGGATTGGGGATCTTCTGCATGCTGGTGGTCTACCACTGAGCCATGACCCCTTCCCTAAGTTCACATGAATACTTCGGTCTAATCGTGGCTGATTTGAGAGGCTGCGGTGTTTGAGGTGGAAAATCTGAACCCCCATTGATTATTTAACCCAGGGAACA
Source organism: Euleptes europaea (assembly GCF_029931775.1). Lineage (NCBI taxonomy): Eukaryota > Metazoa > Chordata > Lepidosauria > Squamata > Sphaerodactylidae > Euleptes > Euleptes europaea. The sequence continues at coordinate 83,038,384 of NC_079318.1, forward strand.
ATCCACTAATGCAGAGGTCCCCTATATGGTGCCTGCAGGTGCCATGGCGCCCGCCAACACCTTTTCTGGCACCCGCCAAGTGTTTTTAGGAAGGGGGTGGGGCCAGGTACGGCTTTTGCCCAGCAAGGCTTCTGGTTGGCTGTGCAGATTCTTTTTAATGTTGCTTCAGCTGCCACCACAGTAGAATAAGAGTTGGCTTTTATATGCCAACTTTCTCTCCCACTTAAGGGAGACTCCAGCCGGCTTAAAATCACCTTCCCTTCCCCACAACAGACACCCTGGGAGGTAGGTGGGGCTGAGAGAGCTCTAACAGAGCTGTAACTTGCCCAAGGTCACCCAGCTGGCTTTGTGTGTAGGAGTGGGGAAACCAACCCGGTTCACCAGATTAGCCTCCGCTGCTCATGTGGAGGAGTGGGGAATCAAACCCGGTTCTCCAGATCAGACTCCACCACTCCAAACCACCGCTCTTAACCACTACACCATTCTGGCTCCAAGGATACGCACTGTGTTAACTGAAGTTAATTTTGTGGCTGTTCTTTATGGCAGCCATTTTGTTGCTGGGCCCACCATGCCGTGTCAGAATTCCAAATGTGCCCGCGGGTTCAAAAATGTTGGGAATGCCCGCACTAAGGAACTGGGCTCTTGTTCAGCTCTCGTTCATTTCAGCAGGAGAACTTCCCATGAATTGTGCCCTGTAGGTCAGAGTGCACTCCTGCTGCCCCTTAAGGACCCCCTAAGCTCAGCCCCTTGCGACAGAACTGATGCTGGCCTTCATGAGCCTGCAATACTGCTTTGAAGCTCCACAACGAAAACCTGCAGGAGTCCTCCCAGTTGAAGGACATCACGCAGCTGCGTTACGGCAGCTTGACCTGAGAAGGGAACAGAGCCTGAGAACATGGATCTGAACTGCGTGACCGGGAGGGAAACCTTTGACTGCAAGTCCTTGTCCAAACTACGCAGGATGCCCCTGCTCACCTGTTCTCTTTGGTTTCGTGCAGTCGTCTTTCAATCAGATTGGCTACGCTCTGAAATGGAGGGAAAGGGAAGCGTTTTCACAGTGGCTTTGCCGGGAGCAGTAGATGGAAGAAAGTGGGGGGGGGGGGGGAAACAAGGGAAGATTAAATTGAGAAAAATCAGCCAAAGGTGAGGGATACCTTGTAACAGCGGTGGAGCAGCAGCCGAGCAGATGAGAGCATGTTGACTGAATATAGGTAGAAAGTCCGGGAAGGAGCATGGTCGGGCGTTTTGGGGATTTCCTGTGAAAGAGACAGAGGCAACATTCACTATTATTACCTTAATAATACTTTGTATTCCTATATAACAATGTGTTTGAGTATTCAAAGTGTTGTATGTACTTTATCTTAGGAACACGTGAAACTGCCTTATACTGAATCTGACCACTGATCCATCTAGGTCAGCACTGTTGCCTCTGACAGGCAGCCGCTCTCCATTGTCTCCGGCAGAGACATCGCCCTGCCTGCTTCATGGCTACACCAGGGATTGGACATGGGGCCTTCTGTGTACTAAGCATGTGCTCTACCACTGAAATCTTCCAGTCCCTTTCTAACCAGATGAAGTACGACATTTCTACCATCACTAGAGTTTGTGGGGCTGAAAGGGACTTGCCTTGTGAATGCATGGCAGAGGTAGAAGAAGAGTTGGTTTTTATATGCCGACTTTCTCTACAACTTGAGGGAGACTCAAACCAGCTTACAATCACCTTCCCTTCCCCACAACACTTCCCCTGTGAGGTAGGTGGGCTGAGAAAGTGTGACTAGCCCAAGGTCACCCAGCTGACTTCATGTGTAGGAGTGGGGAAACCAACCTGGTTCACCAGATTAGTGTCAGCGGCTCATGTGTAGGAGTGGGGAATCAAATGCGATTCTCCAGATTAGAGTCCCCCACTCTTAACCTTTATACCACGCTACTGGTGCCTACTGGTTGAGGTCCGTCTGCCTATGTCACATTTTACCTCCACCATGTTTTCCTCAAGCACAGTACTTTGACAGCTATTCACTCCTACATGGAAAAGGTGTTCGCTTATATGGGGGAAGGGGAAGAAAAGGCACCTAGGTGAACCACTGGGAGTGAGTGCCCCTTCTAAGCCCAGTGTCTAAAGTGGCAGGCTCTGCTCCCTTTCAGCTGGGCCCCAGATGCAGAGAAGGTGTAACCGTATAAAGAATTCTAATTCCAACTTAGTCCTTCAGGGTTTGAAAAGCTTATACTGTTCGTGACTCTTGACCAATGTGTAGAGGCGTTCCAGTCTTGCGATGAGCTCTAGTCTGTTGTAGCAGCTGAGGTTTTGCACAGCCTCTTTTGAAAGCCCACGGTAGCCACAAGAAAAGGAAGATACCTGCAGGGTGACAACACTAGACGACAGCATCTTATACATCATTTCCTTTGCTTCTTTGGCAGGAATCATGGCAAAGTCTTCTATTTGCTTCTGTTCCAAATGCTTCTTCTTCAGGAGGAGACGGAAGATTCGGGCACAGCGGGATCCAAACCTAGAGTAGGGAAAGAAAGGAGAATCATGAAATGCTTCACCCCAAACATGAAAACTCTTAGGCTGGTTAATATTCTTCTCTGTATACAGCGACAGGCCTCCAAGATACAATTTGGCTTCTATTTCAAGTTTCTAGGAGAAAAAAATTCAAAATGCACAGTAAAATCAAGTGAAGAATTCAGAAATGAAAGGCAGACTTTGCACAGGTGGAATTCTGTTCAAAGCAAGAAAAGGGGGACCTTCTCCGCCCCAATAATTATGCATACATTTACTAACCACCCCCAAATTATTCTGCTGTACATTTGGGAGGGAGTGAGCACTTCCAAGATATTAAAATACAAGGAATTAAAATGTCATTGTTAAATAATCACTCTGCAATTTATTTTAAAACTACACACTCTAGCCGCATTTGTTTGTTAACCCAGTTGCTTTATACTATACTGTTTTAGTTTGCATTCTGAAAGAGTATTGTTAGAACTTTTTTTTGTACACCCTGCCCCATGGACTAGATTAGGAAGTTGATTTATATAGTGTCCAAAATGTATGGTGGCACATAATCCATGCAGACAAGAAATCTGAGCGGAAGAAAACAAAAATGCAGGGATCTACAGATATGCATGCTGGGTATTAAACAGTATTCCAAGCATGTGGAGAAGCTAAAGAGAAAATGGAGATGAGGGAACAAGATATCCAAGATCCAACTGGAAGCAGAAACAGCAGCAACTGGAATATAGTGAGATTTGCCGTGACGGGGGTGAGATGGTGTTTTGATTGCACCATGTGGGAGAAGATAGCACTTTGTTTATACCACAGGGGCTGAAGAGGATGGCCAAAAACACATGGTCCCTTAACCCACTTTATTCCCGTTTCAGCCAGGATCAAATTTACCCGGGCTGGGAGGGGGAACTACTCATTACCTTGAAAAGCAGGGACGAAACTGTGCCAATTGATCCATGTAAACAGAAAGTGTGGGAGACATGAAGTTCCTGTTTAGTTTGGCAACCCCCCCCCGCCCCCGGTTATGTTGCAAGCTAAACAGGAACTGTGCATGTCTCCTGCATTTTCTGTTTACATGGATGGATTTGCACACAGTTTCGTCCCTGCTTTTCAAGGTAATGCGTACAGTTTCCCGCCAGCCTGGGTCAATTTGATCCCTGCTGAAACGGGAAATAAAGTGGGTTAAGGTACCATGCATTTTTGGCCTATGTCTTTTCTGCAGCAGGTAGGGGCAGAAGAGAACACTGATAAGGAGCATCCAGCAAGAAGCAAATTAATTCTAGTGCCTCCACATTCAGCCAAAACTCAGTCGGCTTTCATACGCCTGCCATTTCACTCCAAGCCACATTTTCAACACCTCCATCTCCAAGCCGGAAATAACACACTCAGGCAGGATTTCTCTTTACCTTTCTTGGACGATCGATTCCAGTGTTGCAGTGGCCAGAGATGCCAAGGCCTTGTGTAGGTCTGTTTGGGAGAAGGTTAAGGGGGAAAATGGAGGAAAGGTAGGCAGGGCTGAGTTTGGGTGCTGAGCAACAGTTTGGTAAATCAGCTGTTGTGCTAAACTGCAACCCTTATTTCCTTACCCTGGTTTGGTGAAGTCTGGTTTGAGCCAGCAAGCCTCTTTCAGTCCTCCAGACAGGAGAGTGAAAGACTGTACAGTCTCAAAGGTACTGTCTGCCTCTCCCTGATTCTGCACGGGCACCTCAGAGCCACTTACTCATTTGCCCTGGGACATCAGGCATCGCTAGAGCTTGGGTGGGGATTCACTTCTCAGCTATGTTCACCCCAACAGTCTGGTGTCAGCTGAAGCCAAGTGTGCCGAAGGGCTGCTTTGCCCAGGCCAAGTACGGCCATCTCCAGGTGACCAGGCAAATAAGCTTTGCTAAACCAGACAAAAAATTGGCATTTTGTTTCTCTAAGGCAAACACATCATTAGAGAGCACCCCACCCTGAACGACACCCCCCCCCCCGGCACGCCTGTCCAACACTCTGCTGCTTTCGTTGGTTGGACTGGTTCTTGTGCCAAGAGCTGAGCCAGAAAGGATACTGATCACGTACATGCCACCACCACTCTCGCCAGATTTCCCAACAAACTCCAGCTACGGGGAGAGGTCAATAAATAGACGTTTGTTAGGTTTAAGAAACATGGAATTAAAAAAGCATGCTATTCCCAATGTATTTTTCAAAATAATTAAAAAATCCGCCCCAAATGCGAATTTCTTACTGGGTCATCTGCTAACAGGGTGAGATACTGGTCGAGAATTTGCTTGGAGATGTTGTAACCAGCTGGAAGTGACCGGAATATCTTTATTTCAAGAGACGCACACACACAGACAGAGAGAGAAACCAATCAGATGTCCCATGCCTATTCAAATACTGGAACAAGAATTAAAGCAACTGAAGCACAGCAGTCTAGCTTCTCAGCAAGACCTCATTCATTTGCAAAAGTGGAGCTGCTGGGATGTTCCAACTAAGGACAAAGGAGCTCCGTCCACCTAGTTCATCTGGACCTTTGACAGCATGGAAAGAAGGACTTAATCTCACAAGTCTTTGGCACTTGTTGCTCTGGTGCGGCAACCCGGGACCCCTTAAATCAGCCCCGGAAGTCTGAGCGGATGCTCACCTCATTGGAAGACAGCGGCTGGGTGTACGGTGCATTGGACGAGGTGGTCACTTCACTCATTCGCAGCATCGTGCGCACAATCTCACTGCTGGTCTGTGGGGACAGGAAGGAGAGCCTCACTTATCCCGACAGATATGAAGCTGCCTTATACAGAGCCAGACTACTGGGCTATCTAGCTCAGTACTGACTGCCAGCAGCTTTCCAAGATCTCAAGCTTTCCCCTCCACACCTGCTAACTTGGATCTGCAACTGGAGATGCAAGGGATTCACACTGGGACCCTTTGGCCTACAAAGCAGAATCTCGGCCACTGAGCCGCAGCTCAGGCGCAGGAGGCAGGACATCCACAGACAGAGCCAAGACAGAGGCCTCATTCTTGCCAAGATGGTCTTTCTATGTCTGAGCTGTACCACTTCAGCCAAGGACACACATGATGGAACTGCTCCTCCATTAAAAAAAAATTCTCCACATTCAGGGAAAAGACGATGCTAGACACCTTCTCCGTGACATGCTAGTTTTAAGAACATAAAGGCCATGCTGGATCAGATCAAGGTCCATCAAGTCTAGCAGTCTGTCCACACAGTGACCAACCAGGGGCCTCTAGGAAGCCCACAAACTGCAGCAGCATTGTCCTGCCTGTGTTCCACAGCACCTAATATAATAGGCCTGCTCCTCTGAACCTGGAGAGAATACGTATGCATCATGACTCGTGTCCATTTTTACTAGTAGCCATGAATAGCCCTCTCCTCCATGAACATGTCCACTCCCCTCTTAAAGCCTTCCAAGTTGGCAGCCATCACCACATCCTGGGGCACAAGTTAACTACGTATGTCTCCTACATATGGAGGGGCATTCGCTCACATGAACTACCACCTGCAGTCTGAAGTGGTACAGCCTAGATATTAGTGGACAACTTCAGCGAACCCCCGAGCAGAGTTTCAGCCCCGATTAAACTGAAATGTCTAATGGCTTAAGGAGCAATCTTTACTGAAACCTCTCATGTGGGGAAATCACCAGACAGCTGGGACTCGCCACGGCACTCCACTGAATGTACACTCTGTGGCGAGGCCAGCTGGTTGTTGGGTAATGTGCAAAATAGATCTTTTCTCTGGGAACAAAGAATACGAATGAGGTGGGAAAAGTCCTGGCATCAGTAGCCAGATGATCCCCAGTGTGCTTACAACTCAGATTGTGGGTGGGTACCCAGAGGAGACTGCAGCGCACCTGGTCCATCCTGTTGGCCACAGCGCTAACGATCACTTGATCCCGGAAATGCTGGTGGAAACGGTCGATGTTGACCTGCCAGTAGATTCCATCATCAGGCAGGGGCTGAGGAGATGCAATTGGGAGAGAACAGAAGAGAGTGCATAGGCTGCTCTAATGTGAAGCCTATGTTTATTTCACAATATACCCTCCACTAATTTCCCTCTCCCACCCACATTCGGCAACAATGAGTACAGAATCTTGCAGTGAGTATAAATTAGGCCAGATCTGCTTGGCAGGATTGATTCTACAGTTCTGAGGGGAAAGGAGCACTGGCTATTTCCTGTTTGGCTTCAAGAGGCAAGACATACATAGTTGTCCAAGGTGTGGCTCCCAGCACAGGTCCAGGGTACGGTTGAAAGATACAAGACATAGAAAGCCTGGTGAACTCAAGTCTGGGTCTGGTTACTGTCTGTTGGGAGACTTCCTGGGAACTCCTCAATTTTACCACCTTACCTGCATGATGCTGAAAAGGTGGGACAGAAACAAAAAGAAATGGTTTCCCACTGATCTGCACAGCTGTAAGGACTATTAAAGCTTTTTATTTTTTTAAGTGACCAGCGGCAGTCCAAGACCTTTTTAGTGTTCAAGAAAGAAAGCCCAGTCTAATATGGGGGGAAGGGCAGTTCTTCCGGAAAGATCTCCCACACAAGTCCCACTGAAGTTAACCCAAAAGCAGTCAACTGTGCCCCTGCACTGGGGAGGAGGGGCAGGATCCCTCCACCCTTTCTCACAGACACACTGAACAGCATCCAAAATTTGCCAGCCTGCCTTGCCTTATTGTAGGATTTCCAGATCAGACTGGGTTAGCTTCTTTGCCTTCCAGACCACACAATGTATGGTCCTGAAACCACCAAGAGTTTTGGTGGGCCGTATAAGGCCCTGGAAATGGCACTGCCAATAGTCAACATCAGCAGAGGAATGGTGGGGAGGAAACTGAGAAATTAGCCCATAGAAAATGGGCTGGCTGTCCTTAGAAAGATGTTGGAAGACCATGGTCAAGATGGCGGCTGGTGGAGGGCCGAGAAATCAAGATATACATTAGCTGTATCGTTTATTTCTAGTTACATAGTAGTTTCTTTATTTTTACGGTCTATTAGCCACTTCACACTGAATTTTTCTGGAGAAGCGGTACTGAAATAAGCTCAAGCAATAATGACTGGCATCTGCTCATGTAAGGAACACTGTACCCCACCACCCAGATGAGAGGTTTCAGTACCTCTTTGCTTTCTGTGTTTGGTTTCTGCCGCTTTGCCTTGTGTTCACAGTCGTCGTCGTCGTCAGAGTGCCTTCTCTTCCCCTTCCCTGTGGGTAAAAAAAAATAAATCACCTTTTCAGATACCCTACTGGAACCTTCTCAGAAGAACCAAAGCAGTAGCAAGGGATCTTAAGCCTGCCTTGCAGAGAGATGCTCAGGTCCTACCTGCCCCACAGGTTGTAGGCCTGACATCTCCCTCAGGGCAAACCGACAGTACAGCCTTTAAAACCATTCTCTATTCTTAGGGAACCCTGGAAATTTTAGTTTTGTGTGTGGAGAGAGCTAGGCAAAAAGAATACTTACCATCTCAAGTTTTATTTCCAAAGGCTCTTTGGGGAAAGTCCAGTAGCCTATTAAGGACTGATAATATTTACCAGAGAATGATCTTTCATGAGTCACAAAAGTTCATACTGGAATAAATGTCGGTAATGTTTGAGGGGCCCTGACCTGGATGGCCCAGGCTAGCCTGATCTCGTCAGATCTCAGAAGCTAAGCAGGGTCAGCCCTGGTTAGTATTTGGATGGGAGACCACCAAGGAACGCCAGGGTTGCTGTGCAGAGGAAGGCACTGGCAAACCACGTCTGTTAGTCTCTTGCCATGAAAACCCCAAAAAGGGTCGCCATAAGTTGGCTGCGACTTGACGGCCCTTCACACACACATACACAATGTTTGAGGGACCGCTGGACTTCTGCTTTGTTTTGCTAAAACAGACAAACACAGCGGGTGGTGGCAAGTTCAATCCCTGGCATCTCCAGTTAAAGGGACTAGGCAAGTAGGTGATGTGATGGACCTCTGCCTGAGACCCTGGAGAGCCGCTACTGGTCTGAATAGACAATACTGACTTTGATGGACCAAGGGTCTGATTCAGTATAAGGCAGCTTCATGTGTTCATTCGAACCACTACGCAGCCCTGGCTCTCGGAAATTCACCTGTTGTCACTACACCAATCAAGGGAAACCTCAGATGTCCCCTCACCTATGAGATTTAGTCGTGGGACTGTGTACATCTCCTTCTCGTTGAACACCAGTGTGGGCGCAGGAGGAAGAGGGGTCTCTGAAGGCTCCGGGCTCTCAGGGGCTGATGGACATCTCTGAACGAAGTGAGTGTCTGCCAGGCGCACAAAGGTGTTGGAGACTTCGCTGTAGTCCATTGTTTTTCCATCTGAAGAAAAGGAACACGTGTCGGTCTCTGCTGGTCTCGGTCCTGCCATTGCTACCTTCCCCCAGGGCTGAACCCCCTCCAGCATCTCACCTTCCATTGTTTCCGTCAGCCGGTCGGCCACCTTCTTCACCACGGCACTCATGGTCATCTTGCCGTTCAGCAGCAGCTCTTCCACAATCAGCTCACCCGTGTCGCTGTAGAGGGTCTTGGCGGTGTAGATGTACCGGGGATAGCGGAGGATCCGCAGGACTCGGCCGCACTGGGCTTCGTACTCTACCAAACCTCGCTTCTGCAGCTGGTACGTCATCAGGTTGTGCTGGATAAGCACGCAGAGCGCCTTCCGAACCTGTGGGAGGGGAGAGAACATTCGGTGAATACCCCATCCAGAAGTTCGTGTTCAGTTTGCGGAGCACAGGTTCAGAGAACTGGAATGAACACTAGAGAACACTGGACTAGATGATCCCATTGTCTGATCCAGGGCTCTTCTTGTGTAGTTAATACCACACATTTATGGACATATGAAGCTGGCTTTATTGTGAGTCAGGCCACTGATCCATCTAGCTCAGTACAGTTTGCTCTGGCTGGCAGCGGCTCCACAGGGCCTCAGGTAAAGCCTGCTACCCAAGATTCTTAACCAGAGATGTTGCGGACAGAACCTGGCACCTTCCACATGTCAAGCAGGTGCATCAGCTATACCCCTCCCTGAAAAGTTGCCTATGCGATGGAAGGTGTAAAGTATTCCGACCCACTCCGGTTCTCTTGTAAATCTTCCACACCACTTGGGGCAAGGGAGAAGTGTAGAGGGAGCACTTAATCTAGCTCTCTCTTTCTGCTCTTCCTCCCCTACGCTCACCTCGTTTTAAAATATTAACTGAGCATACCTGGTCGAGTGACATCCCAGTGTCATGAGAGATCATCCGTAACGGCTGGCTTCCCGTGCGGATGAGGTGCGTCCCAATCTTTTCCACAATCTCACCAAAATGCTCACACAGCAGGAGGGAAGAGAGTTTGATTTCGGCCTGGGTCATCTTGATGAGGAATCGTTACCAGTCCAGGCTTCTGCAAAGGGAGATCATGTCTGTGCAAGTCAGCTGATGATCAACACTGGGAATAGTAACTCAGGAGTCAAGGATGAGCTTAGATGTCAGGATTTTAAACCCCAGCAGATGTTCTCTCTGAGAGTCTCTGCTTTACCTTAGCATATTTTACCACTGTTAGGCAGCCCACTAGCAATGACTAATAAATGCAACTGGCAGCTCTTTTCCTGGATGGCAGCATTCCAAGCTATGCACAGAAGGGAGAAGAGGGATTGCATGCTTAAATTCTGCCCCACAAGGGGAAAAATCCTTTCTGCATATAAAAAGATAGTGTGTCATGGAGAAGCAGTGCCTGATCCTTTCCTCAACAGGCTAGTTTCCATGTTGGGGGGTAGTTTGCAGACATGCAACTCCTCACCTGAAATACAGGAAAAAGCTTTTACCACGGCTTTCTGTGGAACGTATCAAACAAACCTGGGGGGTTATTCTGATTTCTGACAGGGTTCTCTACCCCAACTAAATGCAGACTTACAGAACTGTTAACAAACTCTAAAACCCACTAGGATGGAGGAGAAATTAAGACATCAGAAGCAGGTTAACTACACAACCTAGGATTAAAAGGAAAACACTCCTGCAGGCTGGTGCTGTACCAATCACCTTATTCATCAAAATACTTATAATCTGGCTTTTTTCTCTTGTCTAAAGTTGGCTGAAACAGGTAGGACATAACCCACATGACTTCCCTCCCCATCCTTTGCCTCCTTCAACTCAAAATATGTCAACATTTAAACAGCAACCTCCTCTTGGTAGACATGTTCTTGCTTCTTAAAAAGATTCCATCCATGTGTACTTATTTTGGGAGAAAATCAATGGAACTTTGAAGCTGGTGCATCATCATTGGGGAGGGGCTGTGGCTCAGTGGTAGAGCATCTGCTTGGCACGCAGAAGGTCCCAGGTTCAATCCCCAGCATCTCCAGTTAAAGGGACTAGGCAAGTAGGTGATGTGGAAGACCTCTGCCTGAGACCCTGGAGAGCCGCTGCCGGTCTGAGCAGACAATACTGACTTTGATGGACCAAGGGTCTGATTCAGTATAAGGCAGCTTCATGTGTTCACAGTGGTTAACAGAATGGCTACATCAACATATCGCTGGATACTGCACAACCATGATCATTTCACCCCCTGGGTTGCTTCATATACACAGGAAAATCCATTTGTAAACGATCACAGTAGTGCAACAATAGCATGACATCCAATGACACATCAACGCAGCCAGATTTGGAGGCGCTTCCCTGTTCAAGTCACGTATTCACTAGGTGGCCTTTAGCAAGCCGCTCTCTCAGCCCCCAGCCTACCTCAACAAGGTAGAGATAACAAGTGCTATAAGGTAGGCCAGTATTGTTAAGATATTCCCCCCCCCACAATGGGTACCCAAGATCATTTCCCCCTCCTCTAGGTTATCCTCATGACAACAACTCTGAGAGGTAGATTAGGCTGAACCAACGTGACTGGCTCATAAATGCTCAGACATATTATTTATTAAAAGACTCGAGTGAGATCCGGCTGCACATCAATAAAGCACCCTGTTGGGAGGGGACTGCGTGCAGGAACCCTATTACTGGATGAACCAGACAGCAAACAATGCATTCAGTTCATAGGACCGCACGATCATGTCAGAAGCCCCCAGGAATCCTGCCTTCAAACCACCCCCTTCACGAACCCGTGGGTCTTGTCACCCCACACAACTGATTCCACATCCTCCCCTTTAAACAAACACCCCCCCGCCCCCAATTTTCAAACGAAACGTACGACTTGGGCGCCCGAACCGTTAACCCGCTCATAATCCTACAGCCTAACTTTGTACTCACCGACCCCAAATTATTCTCATATGCACACTGAAAGGCTAAACGACTAACCCTTCTACTCACATCTTTTTCTAAGATCGGGCCTCAAGCCCCACTAGCCGCCATGGTAACCACCCCATCAGTTTCCGGGTCACTAGACAACATCCGGCCTCCGCCCCGCCCTCCTCGGACTCATATTAGAGTTATGATTTTCTGTTGTTCCGGATAGAGTGGGATACGCCCCCTGGCCAAATTCCAGCGAATCCGCTTCGTGATGGCCTGTGGGCGTTTCCGAAAGGTCTCCTGGATCTTTCATAGAAGCGGTGGGCGGGCGTATGCAAATAGCTCGCCCACGTGGTGGAAAGAATCTCGGACCACGTGAGCGAAAAGCCGCTTTGTAGGCTGGTGCATGCCGGGTCAATTCGGAGTGCAATCGTAAGCATGCCTACTGAGCAAGAAGTCCAACTGAGATCAGTAGAATTTACACCCGAGGGAGTATGCATAGGATTGTTGCCCAGTGCTGACTACTGCGTCATGCTGGCTTGTGAAAAATTAAAGTGGACTAGTCTCGTGTAAACATCAATAGCTTTAGAATTTTAGTTAAGCTCATCTTTGCCCCAGTTCTTTTAATTGTGAATTTTAAATTAAACCGGGTTTAGCTGTAAGAAAATATTACATCTATGAAGGTCAAATATTTTTCTGTTTTTAGGAACTTCTACAAATGCAACTGCAAGATGCACATGAAGGTATACATATAGAAACAGAGCTTTTATTTTGCATATTTTAAAATATTTTAATTTATTGCTCGTTTTCTTATTTATTATATGTATGTGTGTGTGTATATATATTGTTAATGAGACTTCTGTAAAAAAGACAGTGTTTCTTAAAATACAAAAATTGAAGCTTTTTGTAAAAAGTTTATTTTTTAAACTACAAAAAGGTTTTAATCACATGTTTAACATTGAACAGTTTTTCTGATTTACAGTTGGGTAAATTAATATAGTTTTAAGAATATAGTTTTAAGAAGGTGTAACAAAGAATGTTTGGTTTTTGAAAAATGAATGCATTTTTAACATATATTATTTTAATGAAATGGAAAAAATAAACTAGAGACAGGTTTGGTATGATTCTTGAGACTTTTATTTTGCTACAACAGACTTAGGACAGCTACTTGTCTGCAGTTTTCACACAGATAAGAGGTGAGCAAGAATGAACACAAGTCTACGTGCATGAGGCAAGTGGCAGGTCGGAAAGGAGCTTGGTTACAGCAGCCAAGCTCAATAGCAAAAGAAAAGTGGGCTTTGATAGGCTTGCCTGGAGGAGGGGGGAAAGCCTGGGAAAGTGGGAATTAGCACTCGTGATTTGTGAAGAAGGGAGGGCAAGCAGGATTAGCACCCCCTCCCCATGTCCCTCTCCAATCAGCGAAGGGGAGAGGTTGGAGAAGTGCAACAGATTTGATGGATAGGTTTAGACAAAAACCTGCTGCAGAGGACTCTTCGGTATGAAGGGAATGAATACAGCAGATTGTGTCCACTTCCCAAAGAGGGTTCATATTCAATCATACTGAATGGCTAGTCCCAGATTGATATTCCTTTCACCAACCTACCAATGTTCTTGCTTAGAGATTTCTGCAAAAATCTTGCAGACCATTCAGGATCTTTCAAAGGCAGTTTGCAGAAAGGCTAGCCCAAATGGTCAGGTGCAATGCCAACAAATTGGAGGCGTGTTGGTCTTCACTTGGCAAGAGGCCTCAATCAGGCTGATTTCCCTTCTGCCCGTGGTTTTTCCTTTATTTTCTCAATAGCCCTCAACATTCCAGGCCTTCTGGAGGGCAATGAGCATGTTCAGTCCTTATTGGGCCATGAGTGGGTACTTTTTTAAATTTTGCAAACAAATATGCTCCCGGGTATACACTAATAGTTTCCTCTCTTTCCTGCCAACAAATTCAGGCCTCCTTTAAATAATGATGCAATGGTATTGATCTTTCATGTGGCAAGATCATAAGATTGTTTTCAGGAGGAGCACAAGAAATGTGGATAGCAACCTTCAGGTAAATCAGATACCCCAACTAGCCATACTTGCCAAGGACATTCCCTTTCTTCTGGTCCCTGTCTCCAGGCAAATATTGTCCTCGGTCTCTGTTTTTACCTGTGGAGGTGCAGTAACTGATCCAAAGAAGAACAGCTGGTTTTTATATGCCAACTTTCTCTACCTTTTAAGGAGAATCAAACCAGCTTACATTCGCCTTCCCTTCCTCTTCCCACAACAGACACCTTGTGAGGTAGATGGAGCTGAGAGAGTTCGGAGAGAACTGTGACTAGCCCAAGGTCACCCAGCAGGGTCCGTGTGGGGAAACCAACTCAGTTCACCAGATTAGAGTCTGCTGCTCATGTGGAGGAGTGGGGAATCAAACCCGGTTCTCCAGATTAGACTCCACCGCTCTTAACCCCTACACCACGCTGGCTCTCTCGGTACCACCTTCACCCTGGTGTACTCTTGTCTAGGTGCTGCATCATCTGATGCTTTCCCCTCTGCTAGTGAATTCAGGCCTCCGCTCAACACTGAGCTAGGGGCTTCAATCCTGTATCTGGCTCTTTGGGCTGCTATCAGGAGAGATTAAAGATTCCTCTCAATCCAATCCATTCAGTCCAGAGCAAACATTTTGCGTCTTTGAATCCAACTTCCTTCTTGGCTCAAAAGGAATGCTAACCATCCTAAATGCCATCCGAAGAAGCGTTAATAGAAATTTGTGGAAACCAATGGTGTTAAAAGGGGTAACTGCGCTTAGGATGGCACTGCCAGTCTAGAATCCGCAGGATTGGGCTACCAGTTTCTTTGGGTCTCTGCATTTATTAATAGGTTCTTTGGGTCTCTGCATTTATTAATAGGAATATTTATTTATTATTCTTTGGGTCTCTGCATTTATTAATAGGAATAATGTAATTCGCTATGGCATTATTACGATTCAGGCAGGATAGTTCCCTACGAGCTGCAAAGGGTCGCTCTAGCCCACAGTCTCCATGCTTTGGAAGAAAAAAAGGAAAACCTCCAAGTTTATAGAGTAGCCGGCAACTCTACCCCGCTCTCTATGATTTGAGGAAAAGTGTGGGGGGGGGGGAAAGAAACCGCTTGAAATTCCTAGAGCGGGTGACTCTGCCCCGCATGACCTGGTCCATTGGTTTGAAGGAAGCGGGAGCAGCGAGAGGACGTCCGCCCCAGTAGACAGACAGGCCGCTCTACCCCTTCGCGGCTTTGTTGTTTGGGAGGACCGAGAGGAGCGCGTTCGGAGAAGCGAGACGAGCGGAAGCGGCGCGGCTAGAGAGGACTCGCGGCTGCTGCTGGGCGTTCCAGACGGCCTCCTGCGCCCGCGGCTTCTCCGCCCCCCCTCCTCCTCCTCCTTCCAGCGGGAGGACTGACGGCAGCTGGGGCGAGCGGCGGAGGGGGAGGGGGAGACAAGATGGCGGAAGCCTCGGCGGCAGCGGCGGCCACCGTCTCTCAGCATCGCTTCTTCTGCCACAGCTGCAAGGGGGAGGTTAGCCCCAAGTTGCCGGTAAGGAGGCGGGGGAAGGAGTCCGGGGGGGGGAGAAGAGAGGAGGAGGAGGAGAGGAGAAAGCAAGGAGGGAGGGATGTTATGTCAGTACTCCCCCCCCCTACAAAAAAGGGGGGTGACTGTGGAGAAGGATGAAGCGAGGACTCGGGGGTGGGTGGGGGAGAAACGACCTCCCGGACTCCTGGGTCCCTTCTGAAGTAGTTGCGACTGGCAACCGATGATGGAGTCCAATGTGTTGTTGGCTGGTGTGTTTTGATGGAGGCCCCGTGTTTGGTTCCCCTTCCAGAAGTTGGGGAGGGGCGGGAGGGAGGAAAAGGGAAGGGTCTTTATTGTGGGGAGGCCCCCATGCTTGTGGGGGGGGGCGCAGAAGTCGCCCCACCTAAGCCACCTTCTCCTACCTGCTGTTAAGCGAGGAGTGGGAGGTGGGGGAGAGTTGGGAGCTGGATGTGGGGTTCAGTCAGACCCTGGCCTTTTCTCCTCCCTGGCCTTCCCCAGCGAAACAGAATGGAGTACAGGGCAGTGTTGATTATTGTTAAGAAGGGAGAAGTAAATCCTCTGAATGTTGTCGAAGGCTTTCACGGTCAGAGTTCATTGGTTCTTGTCTCTCTGAGACACTGTCCTTCAGTGTGACTCCTCTGAAGAGGCCTGCCACAGCTGCTGGCGAAACGTCGGGAAAGAAAAGACCAAGACCACGGTCACCCAGCCCGGATAACCTACAAGAACCAATAAATCCTCTGACTTCGTTTGGGTGGGAGTGGTATCAGCCCTTTTATAGATAAATGGGCCTGCTAGAGGGGAAAGTGAGTGGAGAGGCTGGTTTAGAGGGGGCTTAAGAGGCCCTGACCTGGATGGCCCAGGCTAGCCTGAGCTCGTCAGATCTCGGAGGCGAAGCAGGGTCAGCCCTGGTTAGTATTTGGATGGGAGATCAGCAAGGAATACCAGGATTGCTGTGCAGAGGAAGGCACTGGCAAAACCACCTCTGTGAGTCTCTTGCCATGAAAACCCCAAAAGGGGTCGCTGTAAGTCGGCTGCGACTTGACAGCACTTCACACACACACACTTAGGGGGTTAAGAGGGGTTTGTTGTTTTTTTGACACTTAAGTCTATTTTCCCCAGGGTGAAGGTACAAGTAGGGCTTATTCCAGAGGAGCGGATTGCTTACCTCCAAGTAATCTTTCCTGATATAAAGGAACATTTGGGAGAGATGCCAGGAAGTGAAGGTGAACAGAGGTGGGATATTGGTATTCTCCTTTTGTGTATATAAAAGGAGGGCTGGGGAAAGCCAAGGGGGCTTACATCCTACCCTTTGTCTCTCTGTTGTGTGTGTATGTTAAGTGTCATCACTTCTGACTTATGGTGATCCTATGAATTAATGACTTCTCTGTACTGAAGTTCTGTCAAAAGGGTGGCGCAATGGAGGGTGCGTCTGAACATATGAAAGTGTAAAGGGGGGGCAGTAAAAGATTTGACTCTCTCCTTTCAAAATGGAGGGGGGGGGAGGGAAAAGAGAGGGAGAATACTGCACTAATCTCCCTCTTTAGTGTTTTTCTTTAAAGGGGAAGGGAGAAGAGAGATTGTGCAGTGGTTAGTGTCAGTTTATGCCTGGGGAGACCATGTTTGTGTCCCTGCTTTATCTGAAGTTCCCTGGGTAACTTTGGTCCAGTGACTCTCAGCTTCTGCTTACCTCACAGGGTGGTTCTGAGAATAACGTGGAGGTGGGGAGAGTTGTATATGCGTCCTTGAGCTCCTTGAAGGAAGGGCGGGGCAAAAATGTACTGAATAAATTTTAAGTTGTCCTGACTGCAAGTCAAGAGGTGGGTGGAGCCAGAGATTTCCAGATGCCTGGTTGCCCAGGACTCTAAAAAGTTAGTACCAGCAGGGTAGGAATATCTTTCCTTTCCGGAGCAAAGGAATCTTAGATTTTTTCCCTCCTTTCCTTGGAGGAACATGCCAGTGCTTAAAGAAGTACAAAAATATTGCTGCCTATATCGAATCAAAATGATTCCCTTTGGTTTAGTGAAGAAGCCTTGTTTGCCACTCAGACTAGGATTTTGGCAAGGTAATTTCTTAGGGCCTTTTTCATCCAGTCACCCCCCTTTCTCGTTGAAAGTGGGTGCAGGGCTGTCTTGCTGTTGGCCTGTTCGCTTGATCGTTGATGATGAGTGACAGTGGCGCCTGGGAAGCAAGGTGAATGAATCCTCATTCTCCCTTGTAGCCTTCCAGAGCCATTGGTGCTTGGTGGTTAAGAGGAAGGAAAGGGTCTGACCTGCAGCTTATCTTTAATACAGGGGTAGCAGCTGTGTTTGTGTGTAGCATTGTGGTGATGTAGTGCTGTGGTAATATCCGCCCATCCTCGCTTTTGAGAGCTTGGGGCACGGGGATTGGAGCCCAGGGGTGTGGAAATTGAGTGGTTACAAGGTGCCCCGAAGTTCTATTTGCAGGACTGGTAACCTCTTGTTCAAGGCAGAATACCCAGAGCCAGGGTTCCCCAGTTTGTGGCAGTACTCTGGATTTGTTGTTGATGTGGGGGAGGGAGAAGGAGCAGCGTACCTGTGTTCTTTCTTGCAGGTAGATCTGCACAATTCATAGTTCACCAAGCTGAACCCAGCCCTCAGGGGTTAGGTACGCCATCTATTTCTGCAGCTTCCTCTGGACTACAAAACTGGTGTGAGTGTATAGATTGTCAAGTACCTGGTATGCACAATCCATGGCTGGCTGGGCTGCATTTGCCTTGGTGGGTCGTGAGTTGTGCAGGCTGACACTAAAATCTGGCAATCAGTACCTCCTGCTGGGTGCATCAGTGTCAGCAGAGATGCTTTGGGGTTAATATCTGACATAGAGGTACGTGAGCCTCTTAGGGGCTGGACTGCAAGGGAATCTATCCACATGAAAGGAGAGGAAACTTATTTCCTTGATGTTTGGTTTCTTACACACATGGAGTTGTCTGGCGAAATCTCTGTCTTTCAGCATTGGGGTGTGAATATGTGGTGACACGCCATTCAATCTCAGTCGCACCATCTGCGAACTGGGACTGGGAAATAACCAAGATCCTCAGTGCCTACAGACTTGCTGCTAGGCCTTCACAGTGGAGACTCCCCCTGATGCCCCTAAATATGGCTGACTTCTGAAATTTGTTGCCAGTGGCTGCTGAGGTTTGATGCTGATTTCTGGAGTATCAAATATTTTTCTGTGGCTGTAGTGATGCCTGTGTGTCTTCTGATTTTGCACAGAGATCTGTTTTGAAAGGCTGCTCGCTGGTCGGTTTTGGGAAAACCCCAAACCACCTTCACCTGTACACTGATTGTGCTGGCGCCCAGAACCCTGGGCACCTCTGAATTTTATATTTCTTCACACTATAGTTAAATTGTGGAACTCCCTGCCCCAGGATGTGGTGATGGCTGCCAACTTGGAAGGCTTCAACATGTTCATGGAGGATAAGGCTATCCATGGCTACTAGTCAAAAGGGATACTGGTCATGATACATATCTATTCTCTCCAGTATCAAAGGAGCATGCCTCTTATATTAGGTTCTGTGCAACATGGGCAGAATAATTTTGCTGCAGTCATTTTCTTGCTTGTGGGCTTCCTAGAGGCACCTGGTTGGCCACTGTGTGAACAGACTGCTGGACTTGATGGGCCTTGGTCTAGTCCAGCATGGCTTTTCTTATGTTCTTTTGATATGACCTCCTGAATGACGGGTTACTGCCACTGTTTTGAAATGCTTTGACGTGTTCATGTGCTGTGCAGGGGATGCTGAGAGCAACTTGTTTTATCCAGCTGGTCTTTTGACACCTGAGAAATGATTTCCTTGCGTTTTTAAAAAAAATCCCAGCAAAGGCTCGCTTTATTTCCTGAAAGGGTTATTTTTAAGGTTATGTTGGCATTGGTTACTGTGACGTTGTTTGTTCCCCTCTGCACCATCGAGGGAGGCGAAAATCTCACGGATTTCTTTAAAAGTCAAGCGTACGTGACACCTCTGGCTTGTTCCTGTCACAGATATTGGCGTCGAAAGAGCTACTTATCTGTAAACAAGGAACCAGCTCTGAATGCAGTTCTTCGCCTGCGTTTCTGGTTGAGCTTTCAGAGGGCAGAAGTTTACCTTCTGGAGTCTCTTCCATTTCCACCCCAGCCATAAGCACAGACACTCACTCGCCCTCCCTCCCTCCAATTTATGCTTGGCTCCCTTTTCAGTTGCTGACTTCTGCAGTTCCCCCCCCCCCATGCCATGTTTCAGCTGTCCTTTTGTTTCAGCAAAGTGCAGCCCTGAAAAATCCTCATAGCCTGATGCTTTCCATAGTCTCAGATCAGGATTCCCTGATAGCACAGACACGAAAAGAAAAGAATATGTTAGCTCTAGCCATGTGTCCCTGTCCTCCAAGCATGAAATGCTGGTGTTGGGAGAAGAACTCAACATTCTTAGAAACTGAAATTCAACATTTGTTCTTTTCTTTCTTTTTTTAAGAACACCCAACCTCCCAAGTTTCTAGCCCTTAAGATAGCTGTGATATGCTGGAAAGGATGTAGACCAGGGGTGTCAAACTCAATTGTTACGAGAACTGGATATGACATAAATGCCACTTGGTTGGGCCGGGCCATGCCTTCCAGTCCAAATCAGGATGGGGTGGTAGCAGCTCGCAGGCGCTCAAGGGGCCAGATCTGACCCCTGGGCCATATATTTGACACCCCTGATGTAGACAGTGCCTGGTGGTATCTCAGCTGGGGGGGGGGGGGAAATGACAGTGCTAAGCTGAATTTCCAGGTTTGATTCCCCACTCCTCCACATGAGTGGCAGACTCTAAGTTGGTGAACCGGGTTGGTTTCCTACATATGAAGCCTGCTGGGTGACCTTGGGATAGAAGAAGAGTTGGTTTTTATATGCTGACTTTCTCTACCACTTAAGGGAGACTCAAACTGGCTTACAATCACCTCCCCACAACAGACACCCTGTGAGGTAGGTGAGACTGAGTGTGATTTGCCCAAGGTCACCCAGCTGGCTTCGTGTGGAAGAGTGGGGAAACTGACCCGATTCACCAGATTAGCCTCCTCTGCTCATGTGGAGGAGCGGGGAATCAGACCTGGTTCTCCAGCTCAGACTCCACCTCTCCAAACCACCGCTCTTAACCACTACACCACAGTTCTCTTTGATCTCTCTCAGCCCCACCTTTTTCACAAGAGGATGGGAAGGAGATTGTAAGCGGGTTTGATTCTTTTTAAAAGGTAGAGAAAATCAGCATGTAGAAACCAACTCTTCTTTGTTTGTGTGTGTGGGAGCTTCAGAAGCCCATGTGGCTCTTTCTCCAAATTATGCACACTAAGCAAGTATATGCACTTTGTATTATTCATACAAATCATGATTTGAGCAAGCTTGGTAGAGAGTTTGTTTGACCTTTGAATCCACATGTGTGACACCCATTAAATTGAGGCTTATATGACTCTAGCCGTGCGGTTTTGGTTTTGTTATTACCAAGTAATGCTTACACTTTTTGTTTTTGTTTTCAGCAATCCTTTGGGGCTTCCCAGAATATCTCTTAGCTCTCTATGAGCTGTGTTTCTTGTCTTGGATTTAAGAGTTCCTGTAATTTTCAGACCAGGTCAGAAAACCTTGCCAATTTCAACACCCAAATCAAAGCTTGCAGAAATTAATTTGGGCCCTCCTTAATATAATTTTCTGTGTCAAATGACTTGAAAATAAGTCAAAGTTACTAGCCTCATAGGAGCCTCGTGGTGCAGAGTGTTAAGCTGCAGTACTGCAGTCCAAGCTCTGCTCGCGACCTGAGTTTGATCCCAACGGAAGTTGGTTTCAGGTAGCCGGCTCAAGGTTCCATCCTTCCATCCTTCCAAGGTTGGTAAAATGAGCACCCAGCTTGCTGGGGGTAAAGGGAAGATGACTGGGGAAGGCACTGGCAAACCACCCCATAAAAAACAAAGTCTGCCTAGGAAACATCGGGATGTGACGTCACCCCATGGGTCAGGAATGACCTCGTGCTTGCACAGGGGACCTTTACTTTTTTTACTAGCCTCATACACTTTTACTCCCCATCCTATGCACACATAGTTATATTGGAGCTGTAGGGGTTAGAGCAGAGGACAAGGATCTGGGAGGAGCAGGTTCAAATCTACATTCTGCCATGGAAGCTTGTTGTGTGAGCTCGGGCCTGTCATTTTCTCCTAACCTACTTCACAGGTTTTTGTGAGGGTACATGTTGTCGTATGCTTCTGTTTGGATCCTTGCAGGGGAGAAAAGTGGGATATAAATAGTTAAATTTAGACTAGTTTTTTAATGGTGCATGAATAAATCGAAAGTTTCTTCCAGCGCTCGTGTAGTCTGGTCACCTGAAAGGATCAACTTGGGTCCACCAGAGGATTTTCCTGAACTGAAGGAGCTGGACTTCCTTCCCTCCCACTGTACCCAAAGTGTCCCTAAATGCTGCTTCTGGAGGACCCTCAGGAGCGTCATTGTGTGTGTGTGTGTGGGGGGGGGAGTTGGTCTACTGCAGGAAGGAAGAATCTGCAAAAACTTCCCCTGCTTCTGTTCACAGAATTCCTCTGGTGGATCCAAACCATTTCTTGTGTACCCTAGGTGAGTGGGTTTTGTAAGCTGGACAAGGCAGTCTTTTTTGCATCGACGGACGTGTTTTACACTTCTGCCTCCTGCAGGGAAAAACTTGTGTGCTTTGTAACTTCTGGAGGGCCATGCTGCCCTCACTATAGTAGGGGGACAGCTGTGGCATTCATTGGAATTCCTGTGGCTGAACATTAGCTTGCTCTGTCCTTGGTATGTTATAAACTACAGACTGTTACCTACAGAGACAGCCTGTTCTATAGAAAAAGGAAGGGGCAGCAGAAAACAACAAGGTGAGCTCTTCTAGATCAGACTGGGGTCCAACTGGTCCGGCATCCTATTTCCAGCAGTGGTCAGCTAGCTGTGTCTTGGAATCTCATAAGCAGGATATGAAGGATACCTTCTCCAACACCTAGTGTTTAAAGGTATGTTGCTGGAGGTTTCATTGATTCTGTCATTGAGCTATCAGTGAGTGTCACATGAACACATGAAGCTGCCTTATACTGAATCAGACCCTTGGTCCATCAAAGTCAGTATTGACTACTCAGACCGGCAACGGCTCTCCAGGGTCTCAGGTAGAAGTCTTTCACATCACTTGCGTAGTCCCTTTAACTGGAGATGCCGGGGATTGAACCTGGGACCATCTGTTTGACAAGCAGATGCTCTGCCTCTGAACCACAGCCCCTCCCCGATATCGAGCTATCAGTATCTATTCACTGTGGATTTGTTTAATCAATCACCATCTCCACGTCTTGTGGAAGAGAGTTCCATAAGCTAATTAAGAAGAGCCCTGCTGGATCAGACCAGTAGCCCAGCATCCTCTTTCACAAAGCGGTCAACCATAGAATCATAGAGTTGGAAGGGACCACCAGGGTCATCTAGTCCAACCCCCTGCACAATGCAGGAAATTCACAACTGCCTTCCCCCCACACCCCCAGTGACCCCTACTCCATGTCCAGAAGATGGACAAGATGCCCTCCCTCTCATGATCTTCCTAAGGTCATAGAATCAGCATTGCTGACAGATGGCTATCTACCCTCTGCTTAAAAACCTCCAGGGAAGGAGCACTTACTACCTCCTGAGGAAGCCTGTTCCACTGAGGAACCGCTCTATTAGAAAATTCTTCCTAATGTCTAGATCACTGGTTCCCAACCGGGGGTCCGCGGACCCCCAGGGGTCCGCGAGAACTAAATTAAGGTCTGCGAAACAAAGTTATAAACCCATAATGAATTAATATTTTCAATTAAAAGTTCTCTATTAGAATAATATTTGAATATATATTTTTATAAGTTTAATGTTTAACAGTTATGATTAAAGTTTATTTTCAAATTTTTGGAATTTTTATTTTGCACCTTGGGGTCCCTGCACTGAACAAAAAAGTCCTAGTGGTCCCTGGTCAAAAAAAGGTTGGGAATCACTGGTCTAGATGGAAACTCTTTTGATTTAATTTCAACCCGTTGGTTCTGGTCCGACCTTGTGAAGCAACAGAAAACAACTTGCACCCTCCTCTATATGACAGCCCTTCAAGTACTTGAAGATGGTTATCATATCTCCTCTCAGTCTTCTCGTCTTCAGGCTTTCCTCATAGGACTTGGTCTCCAGACTCCTCACGATCTTTGTTGCCCTCCTCTGGACACGTTGCCCTGGAGAGCCAACAAGCAGGGAAATGAGTCCAAGGCCGTCCCCTGCAGTTGCTTCCTCTTACTGGTATTCTGAGGATTGCAGGAGAAGAGGAGAGCTGTGACTAGCCAAGGTCGCCCAGCTGGCTTCGTGTGGAGGAGCGGGGAAACAAATCCAGTTCACCAGATTAGCGTCTGCCATTCATGTGGAGGAGTGGGGAATCAAACCCCATTCTCCAGATTAGAGTCCACCGCTCCAAGCCACTGCTCTTAACCACTACACCATGCTGGCTCTCTTACCATGAAGGACTTGCTGTGTGAGGCAGAGTGAACGGATGAGGTAATGACTTCCTGGACTCTCAAAAACTTATACCCTGGAAAAAAGGTTGGCCTTTAGGGTGCCACTGGACAAATTTTACTCTTCTACTTCAGACCAGCACAGCTACCGGCCTAAATTGTCTGTATTACCATATAGGGGATAAACCATGCAATCCTAAGAAAAGTTGCTCCAGTCTAAGCCCATTCATTTCAGTGGGCTTAGACTGGTGGAACCCTGCATAGGATTGCGCTGAAAGTGTTGATCTGGGCGAGTCCTGGACTCCCAAGTCCTTGCTGGTTTGTGACCTTCACTGGGTATTCGCAGGCCAGTCACTGTCTCTCAGCTATACCTATATGGGTGGTATGGCTATAGCTGTCTCCCTGTGGGATTAAAACAGTGAATAATATTTTTGTGTGTTCATAGTGCTTTATGTATGTTTTTCTGTGTCCCTATAGTAGAGTGTGTGCGTAGTGGGGAGAACTCATTATAAGAGAGAAAGAGAAAGTGATCCGTCCAAGGCTACCTAGCAAGTTCATGACTCAGGAGAAATTCAAACAGGTTTTCCTGATTCATATGACAGTCTCTTGGCTGCTCTATTCTAGGCTAGCTCTCCATTGCTGAGCAGAGCCTGAGCCACCGTGCTCCCATATCACTTTCAGAAGGAGCTCTTGAATCATTCAGTTGGGTGGAAGTTGTCTTCTCCTGGTAGGCTATGACCTACAATTGGGTTGCAGCAAATGGGCACTTAAAAAAAAAAAAAAGGTGTGTGTGTTGGGGAGGGCTCAAGGCATGCATGAAATTTAAAATTGGCACAAAAGTAGAAGAAGTTGGTTTTTATACCCCACTTTTCTCTACCTTGAAGGATTGTCAAAGCGGCGTACAATCACTTCCCCCCGCCACAACAGGCACGTTGTGAGGTAGGTGGGGCTGAGAGAGTTCTGAGAGAACTGTGACTAGCCCAAGGTCATCCAGCAGGCTTCATGTGGAGGAGTGGGGAATTGAACCCAGTTCTCCAGATTAGAGTCCACTGCTCTTAACCACAACACTTCGCTGGCTTTCTACACCACACTGTGCCAAGATGAGTGGAATTCTACAGTGGTTGATTTGGGGCACAATTAAGGAGAGCAGAGTGGCAGCATGATGTGGGCAGATGGTCCTCATTTACCAGGGACAGTTCCCATTGGCTGATTCGTGTCCCAGAGAAATCATTTTCCTTATTTTCTTGCTTTTGAATTTATTTATTTTATTTATTTGCAAAATTTGTATCCTGCCTTTCTGCCCATACAAGGGCCACCAAGGCAGCTAACAATTTAAAACGCACATGACACAAAAACATAACAAGATACGATTTTAAGTGAGAGTCTCCAGAGGTGTGGGTCTTCAGGGTCTGACACCCTTCCCAGACATTCATCGTACCTCTAGTGCGTATGCCAGTAAAGGTATATGCATGAGCGCTAATATGCAACTTACTGTTCAATGTACTGTAGATATTGAGGTGTGTTTTGAACTGTTGATTATTATCGTGTTGTCGATTACACTTTTCTGGCATACCTTTTTTGGTGTCTAGGTTTTGAAATAATGCAGAGCAGGTTAGGCTGGGGTAAACATAGTATGCTGCAAAGGGAACGGATCTCTTGGCAGTGTGGGTCTGCGCATGCACGTTTGGGCAGTGAACTTTGGCGTAAAAATAAGGGTGTTACAGGCACATCCTGCTTTTCATCTGTGAAATATTTGAAGTTATGCATGGGGCACACTCAGCCAGGAACTTCTCTTGCACATATCCCTTTGAAATATGCAGGAGCCTTACAAGGCTGTGAGATAACCGAGGTGCGTGTGTGAGATCTTTCTAACGAATAGTGCCCAGCATTACTTGGCGTGAGGCAGGAGAATACTTTTACATAGCACTTTTCAGACATTCGCAGTGCTGTGTCTGTCTGATCTTGCTGCAATCTAATCTTCGCAGCAATCCAATAAGGTTGGTTAGCAGTATCTCCATGTTGCAGAGGCTGAGAGCGAGCTGCTTGCCGTGCTAGCTTATGAATGTGCGATAGAGGAATAAGATTCCAACCGGGAAGGGCTGTGGCTCAGTAGGAGAACATCTGCTTTGCGTGCAGAAGGTCCCAGGTTCAATCCAGGCGCGGTGCATGTTCACTTAAAAGGATCAGATAGTAAGTGACGTGGAAGGCCTCTTATCAGAGCCCCTGGAGAGCCACTGCTGGTCAGAGCAGACAATGCCGACTTTGTTAGACCAACAGTCTGACTCACTAGAAAGTGGCTTCATGTGCTCCCTGCTGATGTCAGAAGTGCTTAACTTCCTGGTTTGGAGCTCAGACCTCTTGAGCCGCCCCCAGCCACTCAGTTGTCTCTGCTTTGTCTGCCGCAAAGTCAGGGCCCAGCCCCGGTTCCCTCCCCACACGCCGAGCATCATGCTGCTGGCCAGGTGGCAAGGGTTTTCCAGCCCCTGAATTTTTTTAAAAAAACTGCATGCCGCATATTTCCTCCTTGTCAGAGCCAATCAGCGCCACCCAGTCATTTTGAGGAGAGAAAACACAGCTGCAGCCTCTCCAGCGTTCCCCGGGCCCTCCCCTATTTACCCGAGCGCTCGGCTCGGCTTTTCACCGAGATGGGTTGTTAGGGCCGCTTGTTCTGTCGCTCCGCTGTCAGGCTTGGCTTAATGGGGGCTGGTGTGATTATGGGGCAAGTGTGACGGGGAGGCTGAATAGCTGCATTCTCTCCGAAGGCCGGCTCCAGTGGCGTCTTCTGCCATGCGCTGCAGGTGTGTGTCACGACGCCACCAAGGCCCAAGGAGCATATCGGGAGTGGAGAGTGAAGATGGCTTGGGTCTTGGGGGGGAGGGAAAGGTTCTCAAATTGGCTATTTGCCATTAGAATGACAAAGGGGGTTGCAGAGGGCCGCGTCAGCATGCCTCTATGTGGGGCAGCTTCTGGGGCCCGTGGCTGCTGATGGGGCCTGCTGCTGCTACCACCACCTTCCTGTCTGCACACCCATCCCAACTTACAAGCCCTCCAACCATTCCTGCTCCCAGCTGCATGCATTGCTTAGTGCTGTTGGGGGAAGGGTGTGTGTGCGGTAGAAGAAGAAGAGTGGGCTGTTATACCCTGCTTTTCTCAACCTTTAGGAGTCTCAAAGCAGCTGGCGATTGCTTCCCCCCACCACAACAGCCAGTGTGGTGTAGTGGTTAGGAGCGGTGGTTTGGAGCAGTGAACTCTGATCTGGAGAACCTGGTTTGATTCCCCACTCCTCCATATGAGCGGTGGATGCTAATCCGATGAACTGGATTTGTTTCCCTGCTCCTCCACATGAAGCCAACTGGGTGACCTTGGGCTAGTCACAGCTGTCTTAGAGCTCTCTCAGCCTTACCTCACAGTGTGTCTGTTGTAGGAAAGGAAGATGATTGTAAGCCAGTTTGATTCTTTCTTAAGTGGTAGAGAAAGTTGGCACATAAAAACCAACTCTTCTTCAACAGGCACCTTGGGAGGTAGGTGGCCTGAGAGAGTTTGAAGAGAACTGTGACTAGCCCAAGGTCATCCAGCAGGCTTCATGTGGAGGAGTAGGGAATGAACCCCAGCTCTCCAGATTAAAGTCCACCGCTCTTAACCACTATACCAAGCTGGCTGTACACTACGCTGAGAGTGTGGGCACTGGGAGGGCTTATTATTATTGTTGTTGTTGTTGTTTCAATTTAATACCCCGTTCTCCCCGGCTGAGACCGGGCTCAGAGCGGCTTACAGGGGAATAATAACCCATTTAATCAATAAAACCATTTAAAACAGCATTTTAAAATAGCCCTGAAATTCTAAAACCAATCCTAAAACTACTTAGGCGCCTCTAAGTATAAAAAGATTTAACGAGGTCCCGCAGGGCCCTGGTCTCACTCGAGAGGCTATTCCACCAGGTGGGGGCCAGGGCTGAAAAAGCCCTGGCCCTGGTTGAGGCCAACCGGACATTCCTCGGTCCGGGGACCACCAAAAGATTGGTATTAATTGAACGAAGAGTCCTCCGGGGAGCATACAAGGAGAGGCGGTCCCGCAGATACAAAGGCTTACTTATGAGTAAGCGGGTGGGGAAGGACACACACTTGGGGGAGCACATGGGAAGGCAGGGAAGATGGAAACTCTCTGCCTGCCCAAACAAACCTGGAACTGGCCCTGGGTTGCAGGATCTTTCCTCTGAGGAAGTCTGAAGTATTTGAGGCTTTTTGATGGGTGGGGGGGGCAGCAAGAGGTGTGGAGCATGATGAAAATTTATAAAGTTATGAATGATGTTCGTGGAGAGTTTTTCTCCCCCTCTCATAACATTGGAGCTTGAGGTCACCTGATGACAGTGATTAGCAACAGATTTTCAGGTGCTACAGGGGGCAGCACCGGGCTCGGCTTTGATAGCTTTTAAAGAAGGGTTAGGCAGAGGCCTGGAGGATGGGTGCGTTGATGGCTGTTGGCCACAGTGGCTTGATAGAGCCTCCATATCCAGTGACAATATACCTTAATGTGAGAAGCTGGCACTCGGGGAAGGGAAGAATTTCCTCGTCCATCTTTCGAACAGGCATCTGAGTAGCCACGATGGACCAGTTGGTGGACATTGATCTGTGCTTACAAGAAAGGCATGGAGCAGATGAAGGCCAGCCTTCTGTCCCTTTTGCTATTTAAATGCACACCGCCTGTATGAGGAGCTTCCACTGGACCTATTGCTTCTGATTTTGGTTGATAACGCTCTGTCAATTTATCTAGCACTTTTGAAAAGAAAAAAAAACGATCTAGTGGCTTTTCTGACCTCCTTGGAGTCATAGAACCTTAGGCGTGCATATTCCCTCCCATCCCTTTTGTGGCCTGTGAAATAGATACTTCTGCACTTTCCCTCCAGACCACCGTTAAACCAAGTACGAGGCTTGGATTCAACAGAATGTTTCTGTGGATGGAAGGCTTTTTTGCCCATGGAGCATGACTATCCCCAAGTGTGCCCCCACCCTAGGTTGCTCCTGGGCAACAGGGGTTCCCCATGGACAGCACTTGGGGGGTCAGTTGGGCTGCAGCGGGAGGGGGGAGGCAAGAAAGTGGGTGGAAGTTCTTCTCTCCATGGAAACGCTTCATTGGATCGAAGCCGTGGAATCCTGGTATGGAGGGAAAGCACAAACCACAGATTGCCAATTCAGGGGCAAAACCAGGATGTCTGAAAGCAGAAATAGCTAGTATGCTGACCCTCCTCTGAGGGAGGGCGAGGGAAGAGAGTGAAAGAGGCCAGAGAGCCCCCACGCTCATTCGTGTAGCAGCGAACCTTGCCATAAATTCACTTCATTTATATCTTGCCTTTCTCCCTGGTGGGGACCCAGAGCGGCTCACATGGTTCTCCTCTTCTCCATGTTATCATCTATTTCACAGGCTGTGTGACTAGCTCAAGGTCGCCCAGCAGAGCGGGGATTTGAACCCGGGTCTCTCAGGTCTTCGTCTGACACTCTTAACCACTACACCACACTGGCAAAAAGTAGACACCACACTGGCAAAAAGTAGACACAACAGTGCTGTTTGCAAACAACCTTCACCTTTCCCTTTTTTCCCCCTTCCCCCCCTTTTTTTAGTATCGGGACCAGGTTGCCTATCTGTAACCATGGTTTTCCTGGTCAGGGGTCATGCTAGGTTGGTCCTGGGAATATTAGCTTATATCCAGGATTTGATCCCAGCGGTCAATATGCCACTGGCGTTAAATGTCAGTTAATAGATATCTCAGTTTTTTCAAGTGCATCAGCCAACGCTCTTCATATTCTCTGTGCCGATTTGATAATTTTGTTGGTTGTAAAAATCTGATCTAGCCATCCGCTGTAACATCTCCATGTGTTACTGTATTGCATTTCCTAAACTTTATCGTTGCTTCTGTTAGTGTTGTATTATCTGTTTGTATTATTTTAGATAATAATACTAATAATAAAAAGCAGTGCCCTTTGGAACAGTTTCTGGGGGTGCAAGACCCTGCAAGCACTTGGAGGTTTGCATCAGTGTTTGCAAAGAGTTCAGTGAAATCTGAAACCCTGTGTGTTTGTAGGCCGGTGCAGGAGGCCCATGTGGCCAGTACTGTTTTCCAGGCCTAGATGCTGCCTTGTCAAGCCAGATATGGCTACCTTCATGATAAGACAGCGAGAACATACCTGATCCCTTGCTTTTTAAAGGTCAGGTGAGAATGGTACATTAATCCTTGAGACCCCTTTAGAATTATTGGCCAGTATAACAGATAAGACGGTAGCCATTATGGATGAGGTAATCAGAGGGAAGGGAGGATGCTGCTAAACCCCTTTCTGTTGTGCCTCGATCCAGCTGTAAGGTCTCCTCCTCACTTCAGTTACCACCTGTCCTTGTAAGAGACCCACAGGAGAAGTGGCAGCCGCTAGGCATGCTTCTAACTTCCCTGGATCCAGCTCAGCTGGGAATCCCCTCTTCAAGAAGCATTTTTTTCATATAATATTTTTTTCCTAATATACTTTTTCCTAATAATAATTGATGCAAACAATTTACAGAGGTGTTGAAGTCTTACCCTGGACTGGATAGACTGGACTCCAAAACAGGATAGCCCCAGGCTAGCCTGATCTTGTCAAATCTCAGAAGCTAAGCAGGGTCGGCCCTGGTTAGTATTTGGATGGGTGACCTCCAAGAAACATCAAGGTGGAAACAACGTGGAGGCAAGCAATGGCAAACCACCTCCGAATGTCTCTTGCCTTGACAACCCTACGAGGTCGCCATAAGTCAGCTGTGACTTGATGGCACACACATACAAAAAAAAAGAGGAGAGGCTGTGGCTCAGTGGTAGAGCATCTGCCTGGCATTCAGAAGGTCCCAGGTTCAATCCCCGGCATCTCCAGTTAAAGGGACTAGGCAAGTAGATGATGTGAAAGGCCTCTGCCTGAGACCCTGGAGAGTCGCTGCCGGTCTGAGTAGACAATACTGACTTCGATGGACCCCAAGGGTCTGGTTCATTATGAGGCAGCTTCGTGTGTTCATGTGTACCCTTCAGCCACCTGCTCCAGACACTGGAGGTTGGGGGGGCAGTACCCACAGTAGCTGACTGCGGCAACTGAGAAGCAGGAAAAAAAGTGCACGAGCACCGAAAGGAGCACAAGTGCTGGCCCCATCGGGGCCTCGATGCCATTTGGACCGCTGCTTAGACAGCGTTCTTGATTGTATGGGAGAATCTGCACATCCGTGTGCATGTAGGGGTTACAGGTGAGCGTGCAGACACTGAGAATGGGGACGGCGTGCACAGTTTCCATGCTCGTACGGTAATATTTTAAACATCTTCTGTTTCCCCCTCCATTTATCTAGTGCAGGTATTTTTTTTCCTTCAGCCTCCATTATCTGGCACAGGACTGCTGCTGTTCTAAATTCCCTGATGTCAGGGGCTCCCTCTCCATGCAGGAATCTGAGTCCAACTTCTCCAAGCATAGGTGGACACCAGGGAGGACCACGAAAGTTGTGTTTTATTGCACGGTTTGGTCATAACAGAGTCCTCTGATCCAGTGTCCACTTACCGCTTGGAAGTCCAGTTTCTCCTCATGCCTTCCCCCTGCCTCTGCTTAGGGCTCAGGTCTTTCCTTTCTCTCGTTAGCCACAGTACAACAATTTCTGGAGCTGTTTTTGAGTTCCCTCACTGCACACCCTGTTTTGGTATACCTTAGGGTCTGACAACTCTGTATGTTTTTATACCACCTTTCTGCCTAAGGAGCTCAGAGTGGCACATGTGACAATAAAATGAAAGAGGAAGAATAACACAACAGCCTTATGAGGTAGGTTAGGCTGAGAGAAAGCGAGTGGCCCAGGGTTACTCAGTAAGCTTCGTAGCAGAGTGGGGATTGGAATCCAGATCTCTCTGGCCCTAGTTCAACACTCTAACCACTATGCAACACTGACTCAGGTTGTCACCTAGGATAATAGTCCTCGGTAACACCTGTCACCTTTTAAAGTCTGCATGGGGCTCAGGTGTCTGAGTGTGCTGTTATGGCTAAACTAAGGCACTATTTTCATTTAAACCAGAATGAGTTTAAAACCTGCCAGCAGGCAATTTAAATATAAAAACAACCCACTAAGAACAATTATACAAAATCAGTGGAGTCAATTACTAACAAGGAGTTCTGAGTGGCAGTAGCAATAAGTCCTAAAATTGGCCATGAAAGAGTCAGAAGAATCAGGTGATTTTTGATCTAGTGCCTAAATGTTGGCGAGGTTCGTGATATGGCTGTTTTTGTAGGGAGGGTATTCTACAGCCATAGTTACATCTGATTATTCTTAAGTAAGAGGACCACAAAACACATAATTTAAATCAGAGATCATGAATGTGCATGTTTTCTTGGTTTGCGAATTTAAAACATCTGTGGATTCCAAGAGATACCAGTCAAACAACAAGCAGAAGACGCAAGAACAAAGCAGGTCCATCCTGGAGTTTGATGCCGAAGGGCCCTTAACTAGAGATACAGAAGACTAAACAAGACTTGAGTCCAGGAGTGCCTTAAAGTAGCAAGATTCCCAGAGTATAAGCTTTCGCGAGTCAAAGCTCCCTTTGTCAGACACCTGCCTCTTGAATCTTGCTCTTCTATTGCCAACCAACACACCTGAAGACTAAACAGGGGTCTTTCTGTGTGCAGAGCAGGTGCACTGCCCCTAGGGTCAGCCATTTAGAATAGAATTATAGAGTTGGAAGGGACCATCAGGGTCATCTAGTCCAGCTCCCTGCACAATAAAGGAAATTCACAACTACTTCCCCCTCCACACCCCCAGTGACCTCTACTCCATGCCCAGAAGATGGGGGGTGGGGGGACACCCTCCAGGATCCCTGGCCAATCTGGCCTGGAGGAAAATTGCTTCTTGACCCAGACAGAAAAGATCTGGTCAATCGATAAGTCAGATACGGGTCAAGCATTTTGAAAACATTAACTGAATTACATCAGTTGAACACTTTAAACATCAGCGGCTTGGATTTTAAAGCTCATTACAAAAACAAATTAGTTGCCTGATATATTTGACCCTGGTTGGATAATAAGCAGTCAGCTGACCATGTCGGACAGATCATTTGGTGTGCCAAGCCAGTCTCTTATCCCTCTTGCCTGCTTGCCACCAGCTAGTTTCCCCTGCCCTGTGCCGTTGCAGTGAAGTGCCGGATAGGCTTTCAGCTGCGCTTGCTGCTCCTGTGGGGTGAGCAGAAGGCCCAGGAGGCCAGCATGACCCAAAGGTGGGCCCAACAACACTTGCAGGGCTTCTGTGATGTCACTGGGCTCCTTTGCCAGATGGGTTGATGCGGAAAAGGTTCCGGCAAAGGTGAAACTTTACAAATTATTATTGTAGATGATGGGTCAGTGACCTTTCAGAATCAAAGAGCCAAACTGCGTCAACATTCCGAGCAAGAGATCAACAGAGAGCCAGGTATAACAGATCCTATTTGTGTAACTGAAAATATACAACTTAATGAAGGACTGCCAAAAAAGCCAAATCAGTGGGTTCTACATCAAATCAGGCCTGAACTGACCCTAGAAGCTAAAATGCCTAAACTGTTGTACTTTGGTCCCATTATGAGAAGAGAAAAGACAGTCATGCTAGGAAAAGTTGAAGGCAGCAGAAAAAGAGGAAGACCCAACAAGAGATGGATTGACCCTATAAAGGAAGCCAGGGCCCTCAATTTGCAAGATCTGAGCAAGGCTGTTAAGGATAGGACTGTTTTGGAGAACTTTGATTCATAGGGTCGCCATGTGTCAGAATCAACTTGATGGCACTTAACACAGAGACAACAAATCTCAGGCATCAGGTTGCCATGGTACCAACAATGTTTATTGTGGCGCTTCATATTTTCAGAAATTACTTTATTGTATTGAGTGTCTTTTGGCAATCTTGTCATTGCTTATTTATATGTTAACGTTTTAGTAGATAAGTTTGTTTCTTAACCAGTTGCTTTCTAAATTGGCTCCAATATTCAGTTAAATGGAGCTTTAAAAAGTTGGGGAGAATTTAGGTTAGGTTTTTGTTGTGGTGACAGCTAGGGTTATCCCTGCATTTATTTATATATTATAAAACCTCTGTCATGGCTTACATGAAACTAAAGAATTTAGGATTAAGTTTTGTGGTAGCAGTAATGAGAAAATATGGTCATTAAAAAACAAAAGGCTGAAGGCTGAAAAATGAGTCCGGCATTTACATTTTTGGACTAGTTCCTAGAGCCGAAGAACATTTTGACTTAACGGTACTGATAATTGACATGCTGATCAGTAATCCATAAAGTTTCCACAGCATGAACACTGCTTATTGTGAGGCGTTTATTAAAATAAAGCACCCAAGAGGTCTCACAGTAACAGCCAGCATGATGTAGTGGTTAAGAGCAGTGGTTTGGAGCAGTGGCCTTCATCTGGAGAACCGGGTTTGATTCCCCATTCCTCCACATGAGTGGTGGAGGCTAATCTGATGAACTGGATTGGTTTCTCCACTCCTACACACGAAGCCAGCTGGGTGACCTTGGGCAAGTCACAGCTCTGTTAGAGCTCTCTCAGCCTCACCTACCTCACAGGATGTCTGTTGTGGGGAGGGGAAGGGAAGGTGATTGTAAGCCGTTTTGAGTCTCCCTTAAGTGGTAAAGAAAGTCTTCTACTTCTGCTGCTTCTTGCCTCATGTAATTGTTTCAGTGAACTGGTGTAAATCTACGCATGGTTCATGCTTGGATAATTGGCAGCCGTTCACCTCTGTTTTGAGCCCACCATACTGAACATAAGAAAATCCATGCTGGATCAGACCAAAGCCCATCAAGTCCAGCAGTCTGTTCATACAATGGCCAACCAGGTGCCTCTAGGAAGACCACAAACAAGACAACTGCAGCAGCATCCTGCCTGTGTTCCACAGCACCTAACATAATAGGCATGCTCCTCTGATACTAGAAAGAATAGGTATGTATCATGACTAGTATACTGGGGACTTACCCTCCCATCCATTTGATAAGAGATGCAGGATGCCAGCAAAAACAGGTGTTGCACACCACACAAAGGTATGGGGGAGGGTTGATCCTTCCTGTATTATTGATGGGGACCCTGATGGTGTGTCTGGCTTTGTGTACTTGGAATAGTTGTTAATCAAGGGTTGCGACTAGCACCGCAACTGTTGTGCTGAAGCTGCAACATGATCACCCCTTGTAACAGCTTTAGTGCATCTGCAGAGGACGCTGTCCAGCAGGGAAGCTGATCTGTATTTGGGCTTCATTGCTGGACAAAGCCCATCTGCTCATATTACATATTTTTTTGGATTGTGATGTACCTGAAGGGTGGGGGGAAAGTATTAATAATAGGCTGGAAGTTCAGACGAAGAAGAGTTGGTTTTTATATGCCGACCTTCTCTACCACTTAAGGAAGAATCAAACTGACTTACAATTATCTTCACTTCCCCTCCCCACAACAGACACCCTGTGAGGTAGGTGGGGCTGAGAGAGCTCTAAGAGAGCTGTGACTAGCCCAAGGTCACCCAGCTGGATTCATGTGTACAAGCTACCTGTATCTAGATAGTCACTGGGTAACCCATTTTAAGATGCCAGTTTGGTTTGTTTTCAATGTGCAAATATATCTGGGAGAAAAAACTAACTACAGATAATGAGAAATTCATTCAACAGGTTTTTTGTTGTTTTTTGCTGTCAAGTCACAGTGGACTTGTGGTGACCCCATAGGGTTTTCAAGGTAAGAGACGTTCAGAGGTGATTTACTGTTGCCTGCCTCCACGTCACCCCCCAGGTATTCCTTGGAGGTCTCCCATCCAAATACTAGCCAGGGCCGAGCGACCCTGCTTAGCTTCTGAGATCTGAGGAGATCAGGCTAGTCTGGGGCTATCCAGGTCAGGGCCACTCAATCGTGTGTGGTGTCTGCATGTGGGCCCTCAAGTCACAGCTGACTTATGGCGACCCTGTTGGGTTTTCAAGCCGAGAAACATTCAGAGGTGGTTTGCCATTGCCTGCCTCCGCGTGGGCAGAGAGAGTTCTGAGAGAACTGTGACTGGCCCAAGGTCACCCAGCAAGCTTCATGTGGAGGAGTGGGAAATCGAACTCGATTCTCCAGATTAAAGTACACTGCTCAACCATTTATTAATTACTGGAGTAATAAAGTAGGTAACATACCACAAGAGCTATTAAAGTGTTTAGTGATAGATGTTAGAATATTTAGGAATTAGTATATCTGACCTCTTACTATTAGTGAGCCCCTACTGCAGTTTAGAATAGCAATATCTTGTAAAACTTGGTTTTGACTTTGTATAGTGTAATGTCTTTTTTTGATAAACGGAGTTGTTTTATTGGTGAGTGTACAGTGTATATTTGAATTCCATTCTGTAGACAGTATTTTGTTGAAATGCCAACTTTTGGATGTTATTATTTGCTCAGTCTCGATTGCTTCAAGCTTGCAGTGCCTTCAGGTTGGTGCCTTTGTGGAAATAATGGCATTTGTTTGTATTTGGAGGAATAATGTAAGATACCGCTGTGTTTATACACTGCTGAGGGCTGGAGCCAGACGTGACGGACGATTCTTGGCTGTCACAGGAGACAGGAGGCCCAGTTCTGTTACATCGGCTGTCACTTGTGTGAGTGGGGAAGAGATACAGAGCTGCTGTTTTTGACAGCAGCCATGCATCTGGCAGAATCTTATTTTTAAATTATTTATTTAAAACATTTTTATGCCCCTTTTGCCAAATCTAAGGCCCCCAATATGATGAACAATCAAAACATTAAAATATGCTATATATAGGGTTGCCAACCTCCAGGTACTGTAATGAAAATTGACACCTCTGTGTAAACAACCTCCAGGTACTAGCTGGAGATCTCCTGCTATTACAACTGATCTCCAGCCAATAGAGACCAGTTCACCTGGAGAAAATGGCCGCTTTGGCAATTGGATTCTGTGGCATTGAAGTCCCTCCCCAAACCCTGCCTTCCTCAGGCTCCACTCCTAAAATCTCCAGGTAATTCACAACCCAGAGCTGGCAACCCTAGCTATATACGAAAACAACAATTAATGGAACATATGAACTGGAAGGTCTGTGAAAGAAGATTAACTGGAGTTGTCAAGCCTTTTAGTCTGGCTGCGGACAACCTACCCCCAATTGAGCTGTATCTAGCTATGTATATGTACGTATGCAGTCAGGTTTTCCGTGCCTGTCTCTCGTGTGCAGAATTGCTGATCTGTCTTTTTCTGGGAATATGCAAACAATCGGAACTAAAATCCCCCACATGCCTCTGCACTCAAAGGGTGGCATTTGGCTTTTCTTCATAGGGGTGGTGTTTTAACCCCTTGGCCATTTTTGATTTCCCTTTCCTATACCTCTTCCAGCTCCACAATATCCTTTTTGAGATAAGGCAACCACAGGTGTACACGCGCTTCCAAATGCAGCTGCACTGAAGACCTATATGCTGATGTTACGATGATGGCCATTTTGTTTTCAGTTTCTTTTCTAATATCCCTTAGCATAACATTTTTCTTTCACCAGTGTCACACACCGTCAGTGTTTTCATCAAGCTGTCCACCATGACCCCAAGATCTCTTTCCTGATCAGTTTCTGTTGGCTCAACCCCTCCAGTGTGTATGAAAAGTTTGGGATTTTTTGCCCCAGTGTGCATCACTGTGCTTACATTGAACCTTATTGGCCACATTGGAGAGAGCCTGTTGGGAGTTCTTCAGAATCTACTTTCATATTCATCATCCTGAATAATTTGTTATCTGCAAATCTGGCCCCTTCACTGCCCAGCCCTGATTCCAATTTTTTTGGGTTTTTTTTTTGGTTCTTCACTGTACCCTGCCTGGAAAAACTGGTTCCAGGGTGGATAACTATCCCTATCTTCCTCAGTGAGGATAAACCATCTCTGCAGTCTCCCTATCTGTATTTAGCAATCCTTTCACTCCTGCATCATCCAACTACCTCTCTGACCAGTTTTCTGCTTCCATTGAGCTTAAAGTTCTTATACTTGTGTTAACGTTTTTAGCAAACAAGCTCTTCAACTTTTTGTTTAATCTTCCTTACTGTCAAAATACATGTATGTGCTGTAGAAATTAATGACAGGAAATTGTGCAGGAGGAGAAAAGTTTGTTGTGCTGATAATAATACTTAGCATTTATGCTGCAATCCGACTGTTCAGGTTGCTTTGTGTATATCACAGGTGATCGTAGCCAAAAGGCCATGTAGCCTATATTATTTCATCAGTGGCCAAGAGACTGGTGCTTTCCTAAGGCCATCTTCTCGAAAGTTTGTGGTGGGAGTTGGATTTGACCTGCTGGGGAGATCCTGTTTTGTACTCTTAGGCTTTGTGTTCACAATTTTTTTTTTAAACCACCTTTTTGCCATGTCAGACTACTTGTCCATCTAGCTCAAAAATGTCAATTTTATAGGCAGTGGCTGTTCAGGTTTCAGGCAGAGAAAGAGCTTTCCCAGCACCTTGAACACATGAACACTTGAACCTTATTTCCTTGTTGAGCTTAAAGAAGAATAGTTGGTTTTAATACCCTGATGTTCTCTACCTTTTAAGGCAGGGGTGGGGAACATCAGGCCCGGGGGCCATATAAGGCCCGCGAAATCATTTGGGCTGGCCCTTCGTGGGTCCTGGCACATCTCTAGCTCAGAAGGATCTAAGACTGGTGATCTGTCCCCTCCTGCAGACAGGAATAGCCTCTATTCAAGGCAGATGTGAGGATGTTTTGCCAAGAAATGGAACATTTTTCCCCCTTGCAGAAGAGAAGAGCTATGGAGCTGCTAGGACCGCCCAAGAAACTGTGTTAACCCTTTCCCACCCAGACCATGGAGAAACGTATTCCCTCTGTAGTACAAGAGGGCTGGGGGCGGAAGTGGCGACAATGGAGGGGTTAAAGGGGGGCAGGGCCAGAATGCGCGCACGGGGGGGGGGGGCGTAGTTCTTAGCCAGTGTGTCCTCATTTCATCCCTGCAGGCGGAGGTAGCAGGAGCCGGCTGTAGAATCTGGCTCCAACCAGGCAGAGCAGGAACAACTCCGGCGTGTGGCTGGACAGCTACGCCCGGCTGGTGCAACAGACCATTCTTTGCCACCAGTTGGATGCCTGCCTGCTTGCCCACATCGGGGGGGGGGCATCTGGAGCAGCTGCTTGCTTGGGGCTTGGTCGGCTAATTTTTAAGTTGATAATTTTGTATGGCCCGCCAATTATGTTATAAATATCCAAATGGCCCTTGGCGGAAAAACGGTTCCCCACCCCTGTTTTAAGGAGTCTCAAAGCAGCTTACAATCACCTTCTCTCCCCTTTTCCACAACAGCCCCCTTGTGAGGTAGGTGGGGCTGAGAGAGTTCAGAGAGAACTGTGACTGGCCCAAGGTCGCTCAGCAGGCTTCATGTGGAGGAGCGGGGAAACAAATCTGGTTCTCCAGATTGGACTCCTCTGCTCTTAACCACCACACCACGCTGGCTCTTAACGTTATCAGAACCCAACATAGAAGCCAATGAAATCCCCCCTCCAAAAGCTGCCTCGTTTTACCGTCTCCCCCCATCTCACTTCCCACAAGTTCTTCTCCACAAGAGTGGTGTCCCGGAGCAGTCAGGTTTCATGCCTGTCAACCTTTGCAGTGTGAGTTCGCAACCCCAGGGTTGTCCTGTTCCTCCCCTCAGAACTGGTTTATGTCATCCTTGCCGAATTACAAGACCAGTCTTTGGGACCACCTCTAGAACATAAGAAAGGCCCTGCTGGATCAGACCAAGGCCCATCAAGTCCAGCAGTCTGCTCACACAGTGGCCAACCAGGTGCCTCTAGGAAGCCACAAACAAGACCTGCAGCAGCACCATCCTGCCCGTGTTCCACCGCACCCAAAATAATAGTCATGCTCCTCTGAAACTAGAGAGAACAGGTATGCAGCATGACCAGCATCCATTCCAACTAATAGCCATGAATACCCCTTTCCTCCATGAACATGTCCACTCCCCTCTTAAAGCCCTCCAAGCTGGCAGCCATCACCACATCCTGGGGCAGGGAGTTCCACAATTTAACTATGCGTTGTGTGAAAAAATACTTCCTTTTATCTGTTTTGAATCTCTCACCCTCCAGCTTTAGCAGATGACCCCATGTTCTAGTATTATGGTTAGATGGTTATCTAACCATCTCTAGATGGTTATCCCCCTCCCCCATGGGCACCTTGGACTGATAAACTGGGTGCCTTGAATTGCAAGGGTCTTGTTGCTTAGGAACATGATGGAGTCCTAAAAAAAAAAAAGTGGGAACTCTTCCCCAGAGCTGTGTATATTCCAAGCTTAACATATAAATTATACACAGTAAACAGAGTTACATAATATTTCTCATTTTGCTTAATTATGCCTCTTTTTTGTTTTGCATAATTTAGTCTTTTGGGGGGGGCATCGCGGGGAGGAGCCAAATGCTGTGCTTGACACTAAAGCATCTTCCCCAGCCATTTGCAATCTTATTCTGCTGCATCCACACACACCCATGGGGCTTCTGAAACCTCAGCAGATGTTGCCCACTCATTTTCTGCGCATCTGCACAACCGTAAAGGTCAGAAACATGCTTTTATTTTTAATGAAAGCAGAGATTACAGCCCTTTGCAGATACTGAAAGTACTTTAAGAGTTATTTTCGGGGAGCAGTTTTGATGTCTGTTCCTTAAAAAAAAAAAAATGGTCAGAATCTCTCAGGGTTCCAAACAGCACTTTAATTGCTCTGTCGACCGGCGTAGGTAGATAGATAGATAGATAGATAGATAGATAGATAGATAGATAGATAGATAGATAGATAGATATAGATATTATCCGGCTGACCCCCTGAAGACTCCCAAGAAATTGGTCTGTTATCTCTAAGCAGGTATAATGCAGCAGAGGATGTGTGCTGCATGGCCAGCAGTTTGGAATTTGTGCTCCAAAAGCTGTCCAAATGCTCAGTTTAGTTGTGCAGCCTAACATGAATGAGTTGACAGCCAGTGTGGTGTAGTGGTTGAGAGCAGTGGTTTGGAACGGTGGACTCTGATCTTGAGAACCGGGTTTGATTCCCCACTCCTCCACATGAGAGGTGGATGCGAATGTGGTGAACTGGATTTGTTTCCTCGCTCCTACACATGAAGCCAGCTGGGTGACCCTGGGCTAGTCACACTCTCTGAGCCCCACCTACCTCACAGGGTGCCTTTTGTGTGGAGGGGAAGGGAAGGTGATTGAAGCTGGTTCAATTCTTCCTTAAATGGTAGAGAAAGTCAGCACATAAAAACCAACTCTTCTTGTTGTTGTTACAGCAACCAGTTCATGTGTATGCTTGTTCAGGAAATACTTGGATTTCAGAATGGGAAATCTGATTTAAAGTGGCCCTCCCCCCCTTCGTGATTCTTAATCATGATTTGAATCCGTAGTGTGGACTATTTTTATTACACATTCCACCCTTCCTCTGAAGATCTCAGGGTGGGGGATGAATGTATACCCCCCCTTGCCTTTCCAATCTATTCTGATGTGGAATAGCTATTGGGGGAGGCCACTTTGGGGTGGAGGACAAGCTTTGCATGCAGTCCCTGACCATCTCCAGCTAAAACGCATCTCAGCCTGAGAAAAGCCTCTCTGGTGGAGACTGCCAATCTGAGGAGGTGTTAGTGGGCTAGATGGGCCCCGTGGTCTGACTTGTGTCATTAATGAAGCTTCACAGATAAGTGTGCAAAGGTTTTGCTTGGTCATTCGCGAACCATTAACAGTGTAAAAGGAAAACAAAAAGGTTCTTGCGCCATTCCCTGGTTCCACGGAGTTGTTTTTATGTGTCTCAAACAGCCGGCTGCAAGTCTTATTTACAAGCCTGGTCTGATTTGCCAAACAAGCAGCCTTGCCTGGCAAAGTCAAGCATGAGTGCAGGCCAGAATCTGTGTCCTGGACTCCTGATTATTGTCCCAGAAAGCCACAAACCTTTGTTAACAGACAGACACGGTATTCCTGGTGAACCAGGCCGTTCTAGATCCAGGAGGGGGTGATGGTAGAGTGTTGGAGCACCATGGATATTCAATTTTGGGTGCATACTGAGCCAGAAGTGTGGGGGAAAATATTTTGACTGTGTCCAGTGGTGCTGGCAAGGCAGTAAGGTGTGTGATTTTGTTTGCAAACACGCAGGGTTTTTTCATGTTTAAATGGGAAAAGTATTCTCCAAGTTCTTCCTTTGGTACCAGTGGGGTGGGGTAGGTGCCAGGTGCCCTCAGGGGAGCAGCAAATTTTTGGAATTGTGCCCCAGTACAAACAGAATATTTCTTGCAAACCTGAAAGGGACTAGACAAGGATGCCCACTTTCACCATTACTGTTTAACATGGCCCTTGAAGTTTTGGGAAGTAGAATACGACAAGATGGGAAAATAGGTGGACTGAAAGCAGATGGAGAGGAGTTCAAATTAAAATGCTATGCTGATGATGTGGTATTAACGTTGGAGAATCCTATAGATTCAATAGAACATCTGATGAAAGAAATAGAGAAATATGGCCGGGTTTCGGGATATAGAATAAATAAAAAAAGGACAAAAATCATATTAGAGAATCTGACCAAATTGGAGAAGATGAGCATACAAACTTTGACGGGATGTGAGGTAACAGAAGATCCAGTCAGATATCTTGGAATTTATATTACTGGGGGAAATCAGACATTGCTGAAAGATAATCATTTTAAATTGTGGCAGATAATGCAACAAGATTTTAAAAGATGGACTAAATTGAACTTATCTTGGATGGAGAGAATTTCAGTTATAAAGATGAATCTATTGCCAAGATTGATATTTCTTTTTCAAATGTTGCCAATTCAGATTGAAGACAAGATATTGAAAGATTGGCAGAGACAAATCAATAAATTTATCTGGGCGGGAAAGAAACTGAGAATCAATTTTAGAATTATGCAGGATGAAAAGAAAAGAGGTGGACTTGCCGTACCAAATATTAAGCTTTATTATCAAGCGGCTGGATTGGCATGGATAGAAGACTGGATAAAGAAACCATATCAGACAACATTGAATATTGAGAAGGGTACATGGATTAAGGGGTTTCATTACTATCTATGGAAAGCGAAGAGTACAGAAATTTTTGGAGAGAAACATGTTCTTAGTGATGGACTGATGAAGATATGGTTGAGGAATAGAAACAGATTGAGCCCGACACCTTCATGGATAATGTCTCCTACAGATGCATATCTAACAAAGGGTGAGAAGAAAAATATAGAAATGGTTACATATCAAGACATGGTGAATGAACGAGGCGAAATAAAACCATGGACTGAAATGAAGATCAACAGAAATATTGGCTGGTTAATTTATAATCAAATTCGACAAGATTTGCCCAAGGGAATAATGAGAGTGAAAACAGAATTTGAAGATTTAATCAATAAAGACAATGGTCACGTTTTGGGGAAAATATATATACTGTTACTCAAATATGAAATGGAACAGGAACAAGTTAAAACATGTATGATAAAATGGATGGAAAATGTTAAAAAAGAGAACTTTTGAACAATGGGAAAGACTTTGGACTAAGTCAATTAAATTTACGGCCAGTAATAACCTACGTGAAAATTGGTACAAACAATTCTTTAGATGGTATATCACACCGATGGACATTAAAAAAATGAATGAATCTTATGATAGTTGGTGCTGGAAATGCAAAGATATAGATAGAACATATTTTTCATTTGTGGTGGACATGTAAGAAAGTACAGAAATTTTGGATACAAATCCATCAAGAAATGCAGGAAGTTTTAAAAATCAAATTTCCGTTGAGTCCTGAAATTATGCTATTAGGGATTGAACCTGATAATTTGGATAAAACTTCGATAGAACTATTTGGTTATATGACAACGGCGGCCAGAGTAACATTGGCAACATCTTGGAAGTCAGAAGATATTCCAGAGGTGGAAAAGTGGCAACAAAAAATGGACAAATATGTTGTGATGGCCAGACTGACCAGTTTGATGAAAGAAAAGACAACCAAAGAATTTCAACGGAAGTGGAAAGGTTATTTTGATTATGTTAAAGGTAGATAATTAGCAGTAAATCTTAGATTATGAAATTCAATATTCAGGTTGGAAAGAATCTAGATGTTAATATTTAGATCTTATTTATAATATTGATGATTCCTGAAATGTAAGATGAAACAGACTCCCCGAAGGAGTATAAACTGTGTGAATGATTGTGTATTGTATGTTTGCTTGTTTGTTTGTCTGTTAAAATCTTAATACATTTTTTAAAAAAAGAATATTTCTTGCAAACCTAAATTTCACAGCACTTTTTGTACCTTCTATAACGCAGACTGCAGCTGCACCAAGGTCGACATTCTGAAGCACCAGATTGGCATGTGTGAGTGATGGGCCGGGGTGGTGGTGGAGAGGAGGTAAAGAACAATGCTATTGCTATCTACTGACATGGTGGAAATAAATACAGCTCCCATGGTCCTTTGCAGAACTGCGCATGTGTTACACATCACCAGTGCCCAAAGGCCAATCATG
Source organism: Euleptes europaea (assembly GCF_029931775.1). Taxonomy (NCBI): domain Eukaryota; kingdom Metazoa; phylum Chordata; class Lepidosauria; order Squamata; family Sphaerodactylidae; genus Euleptes; species Euleptes europaea. The sequence continues at coordinate 83,082,588 of NC_079318.1, forward strand.
CGTGCCATTGTGCTAGACATGCAGCTGCCCTGCACACTCCGACAAGTGGCTTAGCAAACCCTCGATCCGATCATCAATCATTCACGAGGATGACTGGTAGTAGCAATGAGATCCAGACTTGTAGGAGTGCGACAAAATGGCTGCTGCAGGAGGTGGAGCCAGCCACAAAACGATTGCCACAGCTTAACTTCAGTGACACAGTGCAGACCCGTGGGCGGTGGTGACAGCTGCCGCCAAAGCAGCATTTAAAAAAAAATCTGCACAGCCAATCAAAAGCCTTGCTAGGCAAAAGCCCTACCTGGCCCCACCCACTTCCTAAATATACTTGGCAGGCACCAGAAAAGGTGTCGATAAGCACCATTGTTCCCATGTTGGGGGACCCCCAGTCTAGTGACTAGGATCTGTGAGACCCAGGTTCGAATGCCCGCTCTGCCCCACTCCTTCCCATGCCCACACTGGTGTTTGGCGAGAAGTTGTGTATAACTCCATGACTCAGTCTTGTAGGTGAGGTGACAGCAGAGATATCCTTTGATTGGTATAGCTGGGCCGAACAAATCTGTGAAAGCCAGTGCTGGGTGGGGGTTAGAGTGTCAGACTCGGAGCTGGGAGACCTGGGCTGTGAAGCTTGCTGGGTGACCTTGGGCTGGCCACAGACTTTGTAACCTAACCCACCTCGCAGGGTTCCGTGAGGATAAAATGGAGGAGAGGAGAACGATCTTGTAAGCTGCTTTGGGTCTGCGTTGATGGGGGGGGGGCAAGCACGTCTAAATATCTAAAATAGTTGAGGCTGGGGCTTGAGAGAGGGAAGAAAGGGGCAGGAAAACTTTGCCAGCGTGGTGAAGAGCTGCGGACTCTAATCTGGAGAACTGGGTTTGATTCCCCACTCCTCTACATGAGCGGCGGAGGCTAATCTGGTGAACCGGGTTGGTTCCCCCACTCCTCCTCATGAAGCCAGCTGGGTGACCTTGGGCTAGTCACAGCTCTCTTAGAGCTCTCTCAGCCCCACCTACTTCACAGGGTGTCTGTTGTGGGGAGGGGAAGGGAAGGTGATTGTAAGCCGGTTTGAGTCTCCCTTAAGTGGTAGAGAAAGTCGGCAAGTAAAAACCAACTCTTCTTCTTCTTCAATCTTGTAGTGTGAGGTGGAGCACCATGGTGTTTGAGGCAGTCCTTTTGGGAACACTGGTTGGCTCTGAGGGTTTTGAGTGGGTCTTCCTTCTAATGCTGCTTCAGTAGGGTTTTCAGTCTTGTCATTCTTCGTGGAAGGGTAGACATTGCCCATGAAGGTCACTCCGGCTTTCATGTTGATCTTCTACAGCCGGGGTTCCCAACCTTTTTGAGTATGAGGACCCCTTTTTAACGTCAACATTTTTTCACAGGCCTTCTCCCCCTGCCTACCCCCATGACAGTAGTTATAGCATTGGTATCTGTTGATTAAGAAAATGTATAATGACAAGAATCTACTGTGCATCCAGTAATGCTTTTAAATGAATTTGTATTTTATTAATCACAACAGTATCTACATACATTTAAAAATAGTAATAAATATGCGCGAGGCGTTTTATTTATTCGGTCTCCGGAAGGTATGTTTGCTTATTTATAAAGGCTGAGTCATTTAATGAGTCGGCTGGCGCTGTTTTGCAACGTTTCAGATATAGGAAGTCGGGTTGAAGGGTGGACAGTACAGACCAATGACTTGACACAGTAGAAGAAAGCTTCCTTTTATTGTGTAGTTGCAGTTAGTCTGTACTCACGGGAATTCATTTGGATGTACAGTCCTTGCCAGAACAGGTGGATGCGTATTTATTTTTATTTCAACTCTACTTTTCAGTGATAAGTTGGCTCCCAAACGAGCTCACGAGTATCAGAATCTAATACAAATAATCTATAAAATGCAATATGATTTTTTTGTGCGTGGAGGCAATTTTCAATTGTGCTGGATCCAGGCATGATCAAGGAAGGCCTTGCTGCTCCCCCCCCCCCCATGGCCTTAGCAATGGCACTTGGGTTAGAAGAAGGGGAGACCTTGCCTCCAGAAGACACCATCCGGTGTCTGGGGCCATCTGTTGAGCTGGGGGTCTTTTCTATGATAACCAACAGGTTGAAATTAAAAGAGTTTCCGTCTGGACATTAGGAAGAATTTTCTAACAGACCAGTTTCTCAGTGGAACAGGCTTCCTCGGGAGGTCGTGAGCTCTCCTTCCCTAGAGGTTTTTAAGCAGAGGCTAGATGGCAATGCTGATTCTATGACCTTAGGCAGATGATGAGAGGGAGGGCATCTTGGCCATCTTCTGGGCATGGAGTAGGGGTCACTGGGTGTGTGTGTGGGAGGTAGTTGTGAATTTCCTGCATTGTGCAGGGGGTTGGACTAGATGACCCTGGTGTAGTGATAATGTAGTGATAATGATAATTCTATGATAATATCATGATTACTAATCTAGGTGGCAAAATCAGTGAGAAGGCCAGTGGCACCTCAATGAGTAACAAAAATTTATCCCAGCATATGCTTCCTTGAGTCAGAGCTCACTTAAGGTGCATGAACTGTCTTGGGGGGGGGCGACCCCTCCTCCCCCATACTCACCAGGCTACCCTGGGCTGGTCAAGAGGGAGATGCCAGGCCTGATCGCTGCCTGACACAGTCTGGTCCTTCCCTGGTGGCCAGAGAAGAGGGAGGGGCCAAGGAAGCCCACACGGAAACCTCTGTCCAAACAGCGGCTCCTTAAAAGGGCCACAGCCTACACCTTCGTTCAAGACATGGGCAATTCCAGCTGTCACCGGAGATGGAAGGAGTTGGGCATTGGGAGCCAGTATGCCCCACTCAAGCCTTTTATGGAGAATGGTTCTCTTTGAGTAGGCAAGCAGCCCTGACTGGGCCAATGCACACCTGGGGGGGGTCTCCTGCTGAGAATGGCCAGATGCCCCCTGCCTGGACGGGGGCTCATAGCAAGCAGACCCAACTGGGCAGGAAGTCCGAGCTACGGCACGCCAGCTGGCAGATGAAACCCAGTCAGCAGCAACCCAGCTGGAGCTATTGACTATCCCATGATGAAGTCTTGTCTGTGGTGTGTGGTATTCTTGTGCACGTATCAACTCGGACGCTGGGGTTGCGTATCTGCTAAACTCGGTGCTGATTTGGAAATGCGTTTGTAACTTTTTCATATATTACAACAGTTCCAGTGGGGGGGGGCAAACACCTTGTTGTGCAAGCAGTTCTCTTAAACTCGATGGCGTTGAAAAAGGACTCTCCGATCACCAAATTGGCGCCAAAGCATCCGCTGGAGCGTGGGTGCGAGAGTAGCCATCTGCTGACATTCAGGAGCTGTTACTAGAATTATTTAGCAAGCCAAGAGCCACCCAGGAAATAACTGATGGATTTTTGGAGTAGCTTTTGTGGTGATAAAGCAGTGGCTTGAATATTTGGTCCTGCCTGAATCACGAAACGACACACAAACCCCTCGGTGGGACAGGGCCGTGACTAGTGCAATAAACTCACCCGCTGTTGGTAGGACCGCTGCCTGTATTGTGCTACGCAGGGTAAAGCTTGCTACTGGAAATGGGTAAACGTCTGCACGGGTGCCACGTCCGGTTTTAATTGTGGGGTGGTAGGGGCAGGGTTTAAAGGCCTGCTTTTGGGAGGGTTGCCAACTCCAGCTTAGGAAATTCCTGAAGGATGGAGTTTGGGGAATGAGTTCAGTGGGGATGTGGGACCATAGAGTCCACCCTCTGAAGCTGCCGTTTCCTCCAGGGGACTTGATCTCCACGTGGCACAGTTCCAAACTGCTAAGCAAATTATACCCAAAGCTGTTTTTTCTTTGTTTTTTTGTCCCAAAAGTCCTGCTCGTTAATCGCAGCTCGTATGGAGCTTTGCAAAAACCCTGGAAGGCAATTGAAAGCTCACCTAAAAACAAAATGTGCTTTTTCAACAACAGCCTTTTAAAATTTGTTTTAAGGGGGGGGTGCTGGTTTGCCTCAGTTCTTATTTTCGGAGCACTTGTTACAGCTAATGTTTGTCATCATCTGTACTTCCTTTGGTTTTATGAATCTGGCGTCGGCCTGCTTCAGGGCCGGTGCTGTCTAAATGTCTGTAAGACGAAGGCCCGCTGGCACGTGTGCAGAGTGGAAATGGCACATTTCACCCCTTGCATCGTGCATGCTTGTTTACCGGGGAGGGTTTCTGATGCCGGAAGCTGTTTCAATAGCATCTGTGAAGATACCGTGCAGTTGTGAGCAAGTAAGGTTGTGGATCCAACAGCGTAAACCTAAGGCAGAACACGTTCTCTCCTCCTGAGCATTTGATGAAGTGAACACTTATCAGAGGAAGCCCCAGTTTGCTTCATCCCCTCCCGTATGTAAATCTGTTCTTTTTAAAAGAGCATTTTGACTTTGAATCAACAGCAACAAACAAATGTGTTGATTAGGTAATTTGTTATTCTTGTCAGTGTATTTTTAGTGTGACTTTTTGCAAATCTCTTACTGTGATTTTAATCCTGGTAAGCCTCTTCAGGCTGTTCTGGAGGAGAGAGGTACAATGCGGTAATGCGTAAATGGTTCTCCCCCACTGTTTTGCCTTGCTGCACCTGGCAACAAGAGGTAGACTGCCTTTGAACACGGCAGCTCCATTTCACCATCATGGCTAACAGCTGTTGATAGCTCTTTCCTCCATTAGAACCTAAGTAGGCCACACTGGACCAAAAGTCTGCCTAGCCCGTTCCTGTTTCCAAGAGCCGACGGCCAGGTGATTCTGGGAAAGTCATAAGAACATAAGAAAAGCCATGCTGGATCAGACCAAGGCCCATCAAGTCCAGCAGCCTGTTCGCACAGTGGCCAACTAGGTGTCTCTAGGAAGTCCCCAAACAAGACAACTGCAGCAGCATCCTGCCTGCGTTCCACAGCACCTAATAGGCATGCTCCTCTGATCCTGGAGAGAATAGGTATGCATCATGACTAGTAGCCATTTTGACTAGTAGCCATGGATAGCCCTATGCTCCATGAGCATGTCCACTCCCCTCTTAAAGCCTTCCAAGTTGGCAGCCATCACCACATCCTGGGGCAGGGAGTTCCACAATTTAACTATGCGTTGTGTGAAGAAATACTTCCTTGTGTCTGTTTTGAATCCTCACCCTCCAGTTTCAGCAGATGACCCCGCATTCCGGTATTATGAGAGAGGGAGAAAAGCTTCTCCCTGTCCACTCTCTCCACACCTTGCATAATTTTATTGGCCTCTGTGATAGCTCCCCTACAAAGAGGGTATGAGGGCGATGGCTCTCTCCTGACCCACTGCTCGTGACTTTGGAGCCAGACTATTAATAGGATGATGGACAACTTACACAGCCGAGAAAAGGCTGAAGGGCCAGCCAGGACAGCAGAAGGCTGTGAATTTTGGTTAGCAGGAGGCGATTGTGTGACTCAGCTGGCGTCTGCAGCTTCTGCTGGGCTCCTGCTCTTCCTTCTCCGTCTTCCTCCCTCAGGGAAGGTGACTTTAATTCACCAGCGCAGCCCCTTAACTCTCCCTCTTTTGTCGTTCTCTTGCTTAGCAGTTCCAGGTGTTCCTAGCACTAATAACAGGAGACCAGCTGGCCCCCGTGAGTTCCGAGAAGCACTCTGTGCCTTTTATTGCCACGTAGGTAATTGGAAGTGCCTTTCCGCGTCTCCTTTTGCAAGCTGGGAGCCGTCTCGAGACCTGCCCTCGCAGTTGCCCCGGCCCTTATCAGAAGGCTTGTGAGAGCTTCAGGCTTGCTGTGAAGAAATAAAAAGACTCTGTTTAGCTGGGAAGTGACCGGGCATACAGATGGGCTCTTCAGCTTGATGGACTTCCTGGTTTGCGAGTCTCTGTATCTGTAGTCAGATCTTTCCTCGGCTTGAGAGCCAGTGGTGGTTAAAAGAATGAGGAGTCCCCAAATATATGCAGTGACTTTGCTGCTTATCAGGCGAGCTACTAGTAGTCAGCCTTATCCTCGCCGCTCCCTTGGTATCATGGGGGTCATGCAGTTGTCCTGCATTGCAGGGCTGTTGCAGTGTGTAAGGATGATTGGGGTGCTGCTCTATAGACATATTGGGCCAAACGACAAGGAGACGTCATTCTTATACTTTTGCAAAATTTATAATTCCTACAACAGCTGGAAAGAGAATCCAGAATTTCAGTGCAGGCTGCCTGGGAAGTGAGGCTGGGAGGAGAGATCCCAACATTTATAGTTTTTATGTATACTTCAAATCTATGCTGGTTAAATTCCCCTTGGGTTATTGTAGTGACCCTCAAAGAATCCTGCTAAGTTCAGTGTGTGTGTGTGTAAAGTGTCGTCAAGTCACAGCCGACTTGTGGTGATCCCGTAGGGGTTTCAAGACAAGAGGCTTAATCGGTGGTTTGCCATTGCCTGCCTCTGCCTAGCAATCCTGGTATTCCTTGGGGGCCTCGCATCCAAGTGCTAACCAAGGCCAACCCTGCTTCGCTTCCAGGATCTGATGAGATGAGGCTAGCCTGGGCCACCCATGTCAGGGCAGGAAGTTTAGTAAGCCGCTGTGAATTCTCTTTTAGAGATTCCTAGTTCTACAGATCACTGAATACAACATTCAGCTTCCCTGAGAAGAGGGGAAACGGTCAAACCAGTAACTTGTCGCTTTGGATGTGAGCATCTGTTTAAAAAAATATATTTCAATGCACCAGGCATCTTCTGCATCTCTGGATCCTCTTTTTGAAGCCTTTGGGCAGGTGGCTGTTTTCAAGACAGAGATCTGTATGCAGGGAGAGAAAACGGGCGGCAGCAGAATACGAAGCAGGGCCTTATTCCTGCTTAGGTCTGTGTTATGCATCCACGCACACACCCCACCAGCGTGCATCTCCCCAAACCAGGAAAGTGATGGAGGCGGAATGGGAGATCGTGCCAGAGGAGAGAATCTTGCGCTCTTGTCTCTATCTTTTCTTTTATCTGTCTGATCTGTGGGAGGGGCATTGGCCTTGAGAAGGCTGGATTTGGTCTTATTTGTTCATATGAGAGTGTATGGTGTAGAGAAGGGGGTGTTTGTTCCTCACTCCTTTTCGCTCTTATTTTCCTTTCTTTCTTGCTTTGTTTACTGCCTGTCCAGCCAGTGTACTCCTGCGAATTTTCAATTCAAACCAGTTGCTGAGATGCCCAGTGCCCCCACCCCTTTACACAATGAAATAAGCTTCGTCAAGTACTGCAGCTACTATTGTGAGGGGGGCGGGAATGTCATTTTCCAGAAATGATTGGGAGGGGAATGTCCTTGGTGCTGGTCTTGCAGACGTAACTCTCATCTTCCAGCTGTTGCAGGTTTCTAATACCTGGGCTCAATGGTGTCCTTGCCCAGGGATAAGTGATTCCCTTCTAAAAGTATCCTAAAGCTTCCCTCCTTTTCTCTTTTTGCAGGAGTTCACTTGTCCCAGATGTGAATCTGGATTTATCGAAGAGGTGACAGATGACTCCAGGTATCTTCAACCTCGTATTTTGGTAGATCTCTTGGGGGAGGGGGAGAACACTCCTGGGTCTTCACAACATGGCTGTTTCCCAAGTCCTGGGTTAACACCAGATTCCTAATCTAAAAATAAGAAATGTAATTTCTTTTAATTTTCTTTTTTATATAATATTTTATTTTATTTTGAATGGATAATACTGAAAAGAAAAAGGAAAAACAGATAGGGAGAATTTAACATTTAAATTTTGCCCGTGCTCAAGCTGACCCCGCCAATTGTCTTAACCCCACGATAAGATCTCTAATAGTGATTCAAAATTTAACTAAAGTTATGAAAACTATTAATGCTTGATGTCTAGGCTTTTAATTTTCTTTTAATCTATGTCAGGCCTTGCCATGGCTCAGTGGTAGAGCATCTGCTTGACCTGCAGAAGGTCCCAGGTTCAATCCCCGGCATCTCCAGTTAAAAGGACCAGGTAGGAGGTGATGTGAAAGACCTCTTCCTGAGACTCGGGAGAGCCACTGCCAGTAGACAATACTGACCTTGATGGACCGATGATCTGATTCAGTATACGGCTGCTTCATGTGGCTTTAGGAGCCAGACTCAGCATTTTGTATTTTACTGTCCATATTTCCCAGCTATTGCTACAAAACCTGATCCCTTCACAATTTTCTTGTAATTTTATTAAAGTTGTGACAGCAGTGTTGAGTATACAAATAAACATGGGGTCACCCTGGTTGCCATCAACTCAATGTAAACCTAATCCCCACCCCCACCCCAATTGCTCGTTGTTTCATGGTTGCTTTAATGTGGAAAGCCTCTTGCCTGAGACCCTGGAGCGCTGCAGCCAGTCAGAGTAGAGGATGCTGACCTGGATAGACCAAGGCAGCTTCGTGTGTGCAGTGTCATTGGATGTTGGAGAAGGGCCATATCGTGGTGGCACAGTGCCCATTTTGATTTCAGAAGGTCCCAGGATTAGTTTTTGGCATCTCTCATTTAAAGGCTGGCGGGTGACAGTCCTGCTACTAGAGCAGGCAACAGTCAGGGAGGTGGGCCCGTGGACTGACTTGTTATGAGCCGGCTTTATATATGTAAACCAAAGACTTGTGTGTGTGTGTGTGTAAAGTGCCGTCAAGTCGCAGCCGACTTATGGCGACCCTTTTGGGGTTTTCATGGCAAGAGACTAACAGAGGTGGGTTTGCCAGTGCCTTCCTCTGCACAGCAACCCTGCTATTCCTTGGTGGTCTCCCATCCAAATACTAACCAGGGCTGACCCTGCTTAGCTTCTGAGATCTGACGAGAGCAGGCTAGCCTGGGCCATCCAGGTCAGGGCAAACCATAAACTTAGAGAGCCACAAAATAATTTTCAGGTGAAGCGGTAGATGTATGATCAGGTTATTATTTCCTCCAGTTTCATGTTAGATAAAGGTAGTCCCCTGTGCAAGCACTGGGTCATTCCTGACCCATGGAGTGATGTCACATCCTGACTTTGTTTACGGGGTGGTTTGCCATTGCCTTCCCTAGTCATCTCCCTTTACTCCCAGCAAGCTGGGTACTCATTTTACCGACCTCGGAAGGATGGAAGGCTGAGTCAACCTTGAGCCGGCTACCTGAAACTGACTTCCGTTGGGATTGAACTCAGGTCGTGAGCAGAGTTTGGACTGCAGTACTGCAGCTTACCACTCTGCGCCACGGGGCTCAGTTTTGAGTTACTGTCTTGTAAATGAATGTCTTAATGTATATAATGTACATAAGGCTCGTTAATTCTTATTTGCTTGTTGCCCTTGGAGTCTGCTATTTGCAGGTTCTCACTTAGCAATAGGATCTTTGTTTTTCTCTGTTTTCCTATTTTCATTAATATAGCAGTCTAGGGGCCCTTACTGTTCCCCCACCAAGGTCTGGTCCCCCCCCCCCAATTCCTTGCCTCTTTTTCTCTGCCCTGGTCAGAAATGGAAAATTATGCCACCGGTTTCCCCTACTTGAGCAAATGAGAGCATGCATGCTAGATTTAAAAACACACACGCATACCCACACTTGCATACTTAAGTGTCTTCTTTAGATGGCTGCCGCATTTGGAAATGGTCCTTGAGGAGCCCTGACTCAGTGTCATGTTCTGGGATGGAAAAATAGCCAGGCTGTGAATCCCTCCTCCCTCCAAGCCAACCGTCTAGTCACTTTGGAATTTGGAAGTGCTTGCTCAGCCCTGAGCAGAGTTGAGTTGGTGCTGTACATGGGAGGCCTGCAGTTCTTTCCCCCATCCTTAGTTAGAAGAGCCCTGCTGGATTAGACCAAGGGTCTGCCCACTTCGCTATCCTGTTTCCAGCAGTAGCCAGCCACTCCCCTAGGAAGCCCACAAAGATGGAAGGCATGAAGGCAAAAGCCCTCTTTGGTTGATTGTCCCCCAGCAGCCTGGATTCAGTGCGAGACTGTCTTTGAGCATGGGAATTCCCTTTAGCTGTCGTAGCTGATAAGACTCCAGTGTGCCTTACTGAACTGGGATACATCTAGCCCAGCATCATGGCGTTGGATCCTACGTTTTGCTTCACTTGCGCAAACGACGCTTCCTCACGTACAAGGTTTCCACCAATCTTCTCTACCACTATGGTTCCTTCAAGAGCTGTTCAGTTGAGTCCACTGACTCCAGGAGCAGGGTTTTGGGAAGCACAACAGGCTGCAGCCAGAATCAGGGGTCTAGGAAAGTTCCAGTTGTATTTGTGGTGTGTAGGATACAAACCCTGTGTTTCCAACAGTGACCAGGCAGAGGGCCTTGGAAAACTCTCAAGCAGAGGTAGACTCAGAGAATTCTCCCTTGTTTGACCCTCCAATTTGATACTCAAATATCTTGCTTCTGTCTGTAGAGGTTCCAGTGAATTACCTCTGTTAGCAAGAACGTAAATCAGACCAAGAATGCATCTACTCCAGTGTCCAACAATGGTTACCCTGAGACCTCCCAAATCCCCAACAAGTGGATGAAGGCAACTGGTCCTTCCCTTTTTGTGTTTTTCCCCACAACTGGAAGTTCTGTGTTTTCCCCACAAGAAAGAGACTGTCTTGTGTCTAGTTCTTGGTTAAACTACCTTTCCTGTACCTAGTTCTTGGTTAAAGCCCAACTAGTGGCCATTCCTAACTGTTGTAGCAGTGAATTCTGTTAAGTTTCCTGTGTATAAGAATAATGATACTTTTAGCTTCGGAAGAACAATTTCAGTGTTCAAAGCACTTGATGCCCATAATATTCCACACAGGAGGGAATGCTTCTTCTGAGATGCCCCCTGTTGTGAGATATGTGGGCATTGACAAAGAAGAGACATTCCTCCTCTCATGCAGGAGGGAATGCTTCTTCTACAATGGTATTTGCTGCAGTGCATAGGTACATAATCCACAGAGAGTGCTCCCCCCCCCCCGCCAGTACTGTATGCATATTCATGCAGACCTAACCAGACAAACTAAAACAGCTAGCCAGCTATGATTTCTTTAGTGGAGCAACAGCTCTGATATGTCTGTGTGTGTAAGTATGGATAAAAATTGTGGCACGATTCCTTTAGCCAATGAGTTTGCAGGCTACTCCCATGATCTCCCTGCCCTTCTTGGCAACCCAGTCCCAGCTTCTTCCTGTGCCGTTCACGTGACCTTTGGGCTATGTTTAGCCCCTCTCCCTACCCCCTGGGAGGCGGGCTTGAGTGTTATATTTCCGAGAGCGCTGATCTTCTCCCTCATCTGCTTTTTGTCCTCAGTTTTCTAGAAGGAGGTGGAGGCGGAATAGACGACAGCCCTTCTTCCCAGTTTGCAGACGTAAGATTTTATTTTATCTTCCATAAATTATTTGCCAGAAAAAAAATGCACAGGAATTGAGGGAGTTCAGGGGTGGGATAAGTCTTCTATTTGGGCCATGTTGTTCCCTCCCACTGCTGCACTTTCCCCCAGGTACCCCAGTGTGGCATGGTGGTTAAGAGTGGTGGACTCTAATCTGGTGAACCCGGTTTGATTCCCCACTTCTCCACATGAGCGGCGTACTCTAATCTGGAGAACTGGGTTTTTTCCCTACTCCTCCACATGAAGCCTGCTTGGGTGACCTTGGGCTAGTCACAGTTCTCTCAGAACTCTCCCCATCCCATTTCCACACAAGGTGTCTGTTGTGGGGAGAGAAAGGGAAGGTGATTTTAAGCCACTTTGGGATTCCTTACGGTAGAGAAAAGAGGGGTATAAAAACCAACTCTTCTTCTGTATAACCACAGTTTGGAGAGGGAGACCGTTTGGGCTTGAAGTTTGGCTTGAAGGGAGATAAAGTAGAAGAAGAGTGGTGGAGGAGAAAGATGTGGGCCCTTGGAAGCAAATGGAAGTTTTATTTGCTGCCACAGCACTCCATGGACCTGGGGCCCAGGGCCGGAGGGGAGGACTTGTTTCAAGATCAAACTGAGCCAGAGTGTCAAACGGAAACACTAGAAGCTTGAAGCATTCATTGAAGAAGTGGAGTCTGTTTTGGGTGTTTTGCTGTAGCTGAGAAACAAGGATGGCATTTAAATGGTGGGGATGTAACAAAGTGAAGACTTTGGTTCAAGATGCAGTCTAGGATTAGTAAGAAAAATATCAATGAACAAACTGGCCCCAGATCCAGTATTAAAAAAAATTCTGTCTACCTGAAAGGCACCTTTCCAAGGGATAAAGAAACTCTTTTATGGTACAGGTTAGTGAAAGATAAGTAGTATATGCCACGTACTGGAAAAACAGGCAACAGCAGAGGTGAAAGGTTGGCTGATAAAACTCTGCGGCCCCAGGCCACTCTGAGCAACATAACAGGAGAGCTGACAGATGTTAGGAGAAATGGTATCAACTTAGCCTCCTTGAGTCTGAGAAAATACGGAGGGGTATAAATAATTTTAAATTAATAAATAACTGTCCAAATTATTGAAATTTTGATGAAGGGAAGCCTTTATATTTGTTAAAGAGTGGAACATACGTTACTTTCCCTTCTTGTTTTCAGTATCTCTCCTAATGTTGCTCCTTTTATTTAAGGTGCATTGCGTAAGTTTAGTTCCACATTAAAATTATATAGATCTATTTTTACGGGCGGTGGGGACACTTTAGGGCTGTGGTTAAAGCGCTGCTTGGCAAGCCTGAGTCGGTTTTGCTTTTGGTTGCGTCTTCTGGGTTCCCAGGAACTCGCTCTGCTAGGCCGTAGAATGTACTGGAAAACTTGAGTCCCCAAAGGCATGACTGGCAAGGCTACATATAGCCTCCGGCCCAAACCCTTGTATATTTAGGTTGATGACCTGTGAGGCAGCCCCCCTCCCTTGCCTCCTGTCTATGCCTCAGCAAGCCACCTTCGTTGCCCTGTTCAGCTGCTGGACTGAGACCCACACGCTACCCTGATTTCACTCAGCACCATGAGCGCGGACCTCTTTAAGTTACCTCAGCGTCATATGCTCCAGCTGTCCCTGTCGGCCAGGGGCACTTATTGCTTCTGGAATGAGCCTCCTCCCTGGTTTTTACTTGTTAAGAAGAAGAGGAGTTGGCTTTTATATGCTGACTTTCTCTACCACTTAAGGAAGATTCAAACCGGCTTACAATCTCTTTCCCTTCCCCTCCCCACAACAGACACTGTGAGATAGGCTGAGAGAGTGTGACTAGCCCAAGGTCACCCAGCTAGCTTCACATGTAGGAGTGGGGAAACCAACCCGGTTCACCAGATTAGCGTCTGCCACTCACGTGGAGGAGTGGGGAATCAACCCTGGTTCTCCAGATTAGAGTCCACTGCTCCAAACCACGGCTCTTGACCATTACACCATGCTGGTTAAGTTGCTGCGAGTATCACTTTCTTGCACTGTTGTGCTTCAGGGTTCAGTGCCCACCCCACCCCACCATCACTGGAAATTAAATCTGTGAATGCGAGGTGAGCAGGCGCATCTTTCCTCTCTACTACACGTGTGTGTCAGTGACCCACACATAACCACCAAGACACCGTATGGTGCACCGTCTGCCACTGTTTCACAGTCCGCAGCGGCTGAGATGTGTTTTGAACAGTTGATAATGGACTGTAGGACAATTACATGTTTCTGATATACCTTCGACAAGAGCAAACCTTTTACCTCAGCTTTTTAAGTCAGCGCAGTACATTTCAAGAGTAAATGAAAACGGCAGGTGGGGAGCAGCCTTCATCACTATATAGTGTCTGTGTGTGTGTGTGGGGGGGGCTTCTCAGTACCAAAATGGGAGACAATCTAAGTGTGTGGCTTTTACTACTTGTGAAATGTTGGAGGGTTTGTCGCATGGCTGAGAGAGTGAGCTGTGAGTCAGAAGGTGCGAATCTTGCTTCCGCCATGAACGCAGGCAACCTTGGCCCCTTGTTCCTTCTCAGCCTAACCGACCTCAGAAGATTGTTGTGAGAATAAAATGGAGGGGGAGAGAACAGTGTATATCAAATGAGGGGGGGAAAGCTATCTAGAAGCCAAAGGATGGTGCGCCTGTGTGTGTGTGTGTGTGTGTGTTAAGTTGCTGTCAAGTCTCTTCCAACTCATGGTGACTGTATGAATTAATGACCTCCAAAATGTTCTATCGTTAACAGCCTGGCTCAGGTCTTGCAAACTGTGGGCCGCGACTTCTTTTATGGAGTCAATCCATCTCATGTTGGGTCTTCCTCTTTTCCTACTGCCTTCCATTTTCCTAGCATTATTGGCTTTTCCAGTGGTTCTTGTCTTCTCTTCTCATAATGTGACCAAAGTCCGATAGCCTCAGTTTAGTCATTTTAGCTTGTAGGAAGAGCCCAGGCTTGATTTGATCTAGAACCCACTGATTTGTCTTTTTGGCGGGTCCTGGTATCCGCAAAACTCTTCTCCAGCATGACATTTCAAAGGAATCAACTTTCTTCCTGCCAGCTTTCTTCATTGTCCGACTTTCACACCCATACACAGTAATGGGGGATACTATGGCATAAATTAACTTGATCTTGGTCACTAGTGACACATCATTCATCTTAAGAATCTTTTCTGGCTCCTTCATGGCTGCCCTTCTCAGTCTCCTTCAGATTTCTTGGTTGCGGTCTCCCTTTTGGTCAATGATGCAGCCAAGGAATAGAAAATCTTGAACATATTTTTTTAATTTTTATTGTTTTTACAAAAGAATACAAGAAATAGAGAAGAGATAAAACTAAAAACTAATTAAATAAATTCTGAAATGATTCTCAAAACTCTTTACTTCTAACAAGTATTCATGACACTAGAGTAATAATCATTAAAAGGTTGCCATTTTATCATGAATTCATCCACAGAGTTCATCTTTAACAAATGAGTTAATTTGGCCATTAATTCAAAGTCAAAAAGTTTACTGCTCCATTCTAAAATATCTGGTATTGTGTTGGATTTCCAGTATCTAGCGTAAACAATTCTAGCATCAGATGTTGCATATTGGTAATCTTGAACGTATTTTAATTCCTTCATCAACCTTAAAATTGTGTGATTTCCCCCGTGCGCCTAGTTCATGTGAATGGCCATCCCTTGGGCTGTAGTTGAAACTGCCTTCAGCCCAGTCTGGTCTCGTCAGGGGCGGTTCCCCCAGGGCTAGGTGGCGAGGCTTGAGAGCGTCAACAGGAGCAGGCAGCAAGGCTCCAGAGCTGGAACATGGGCTTGTGCCTAGTGGACCTGTTGATCCAGCAAGGCAGCCTTCCCAAGCCGCCGCCTAGGGTCCAGGTGGTGGATGGAGATCTCCTGCTATTACAACTGATCACCAGGCGACAGAGATCAGTTCCCCTGGAGAAAATGGCCGCATTGGCAATTGGACTCTATGGCATTGAAGTCCCTCCCCTCTCCAAACCCCGCCCTCCTCAAGCTCCACCCCCAAAATCTCCAGGTATTTCCCAATCCAGAGCTGGCAGCCCTAGCTGTACTGCTGGCAGGTATTGAGCTCCTGCGGCTGGGCTATGGCCAGGATCCTGCAAAGAAGTATCAACCTCACTGCCTGGCTCTGGCACGTCACCTCTTTTGGGTTGCTTCAGCCCCAGGTCTTCTGTCGCCACCATTCCTGCAAAGAGGGGACAGGTCCCAGGGGCTTGTGGGCCCGGGCTTGAGACCTGCGCAGTAGAGGCATGGTGGCGAGGTTTCACTTGCATGATCCGAGAGGGTGGCCTGTAGCACCTCGTCTGCTGGCACCCCTGCCATGCCAGGCCCTTCCTAGTCCTCAGTGGGTGGCCTTGGCTGCTCAGGCTTTTCCCCTGAGTCTGAGTCAAAGTAGATTACTTTTTGCTGGGGTGGGAGGTTGCTGTTGAAAGAAAAATCGGGTCCAGATTTGATCATGATAACACACTTTACAAAGGCCCCAGAAGATGGTTTACGGCGCAATCTAAGCTGAGTTACAGCCTTTTAGGTCACTTAAAGGCAGCGGGCTAAGAAGGGCGCACTTGCTTGGGACTGAAAAGTAAGGAACTTCACCCAGTGCAAAATGTAGACAGTGGCTACAGTCCAAGACGAGACGTGAAAAACAAGCATCTCGATGCTTGGCCAGCTACCCTGGTTCTCAGTCTGTTTCTAAGCCCAATTCAAGGTGCTGTTTCTTACATTCAAAGCCCTAAATGGCTTGGGTGCAAAGTACCTGAAAGACATCTCTCCCCCCACCCCCCACATCATCCTGCTTGAGCTGTGAAATTGACACAGGGGTCTTTCCTGCAAGAACCTTTTTGTTTCAAGTTAAGGGACCTGTAGAAGGGCCTCTTCAGCTGCTGATCCCAGGTAATGGAGCTCTCCCCACCCCCAGCTTGCATTATAATTTATTGGCTGTTTTTTCCTGTTTCCGTTGGCTGCTTGTTCTGTTCCCCTTCCTTTGACACGCTGCTTTTACGGCTCTTATTTGTACACTGGCTGCTGTTATAGAACTTGGATTGGTTTGGGAAGTATCCAGTGTAGAAGAAGAAGAGTTGGTTTTTATATGCCGACTTTCTCTACTACTTAAGGAAGAATTGAACCGGCTTACAATCACCTTCCATTCCCCACAACAGTCACCCTGTGAGGTAGGTGAGGCTGAGAGAGTTCTAAGAGAGCTGTGACTAGCCCAAAAGTGTACTGGGTTGGATCTTGCAGATTGGGAAAAGTTCCTGGCACCCAGGGAAAGATGGTGTTTGCTAGTGGAGCGGATCTGTAAGATCCAACCCTCTAGCATTGGGGAAGGCTGCTTGTACCAGAGGAAAGGCCACCACCGTTACTGGAACAGATCCTCCACGTTTAAACTGTATTTAGTATTTTATATGTGATTCCATCTCTTTATGAACTGCCTTGGGTGTCCTTAACCAGGCGGAAAGGTGGGAATACAAAGAGAAGTAAATTTCTGATGGGAAATGCCCCCAGCCCCAAGAATGTTAGCTTTTCTTTTTCCAAGGCACATCTCAGTTGGTTTTAAAAAATTGCTGAAATTGTGGTCTTCTATAGATTTTTAATCATTGTCGTTTTATTTACATTGTAAACCGCCTTGAGTTCTGCAGGGTAGAAAGGCAGTTAATAATTTTTTTTTAAATAAATGAATAGGGCAGCCAACATTTTTCTTAAAATAAATCGTGCTCCATTCTCATTTCACTCCGCTCCCCCAAACTAGGTTTGCTACCATATATGTTCTGTGACTGTTCTGGATTTAGAACCGTTACTCAGCATGTCCCAACCTGCCAGTCCATTCAGATTACTTCAGCCCCAGGTTTGGTCTTCAAGCTCATCCTTGACTGAGATTCAGTGGTCACAGCCCGGCTGTTTTGCTGACGCAGCTTGCGGCTGTGGGAATATTCTGTAGCCTCCTGAACCTGCCTGCTTGTGTGAGGCTGATAGGAGTGCTGATCTTCCCCGTTTTTGAGTCTGACGTAGTTTGCAGACGAGTAGTGCTGCCCAGCTGCGTCCTTTGAGAGGTTACCTGCTCTCCAGGTGCGCTTGAGCAATTCAGTTATTCTGTTCCTGGTTCCTTTTGGTTTGAAGTAGGGATGTGACACACGGTCAATTAGTTGATTATGCTGCCTGATTAAACCAGGTGTTTGAATCAGCTAAAAAGGTGCCCCAATTTAATCAAGCAGATCATTTATTCATTTATTTTTGCTATCAGTTTTAAGCCAAATTTAGATGAACTTTCCTCTTGGAAAAGGCATTTCCTCTTGCGTGTGAGAACGTGTAATCCAAGATGCCTGCTGTGATACCTACTCTTAAAACAAATGACATGCATTTCCCCTTTAGAACTGTGATTTTTCTCATATGCAAACATGATAAGTCACTAAAATTTCTTCAGTCAGATAACTGCTTGATTTTAAGGCTGGCGTTCTCAAATGTTCGTGGAGAGCACCTTTACCCTTGGCAGTGCTGGTTTGGTTGGTGGGGGTCGCAGTCAAATGCAAGGGAAGCTTAATCAGAGCCAGTTTCATAGGTGTAAGCCCCCCAAACCTGGTTTTCCGCTTCAGAGAGCCAGCATGGTGTAGTGGTTAAGAGTGGTGGTTTGGAGCGGTGGAGTCTTATCTGGAGAACTGGGTCTGATTCCCCACTCCTCCACATGGATGATGGAGGCTAATCTGGTGAACTGGATTTGTTTCCCCACTCCTACACACGAAGCCAGCTGGGTGACCTTGGGCAAGTCACATTCTCTAAGCCCCACCTACCTCACAGGTAGTGTGTTGTGGCGAGGGGAAGGAAAGGTGATTGTAAGCCAGTTGAGTCTCCCTTAAATGGTAGAGAAAGTCGGCATATAAAAACCAACTCGTCTTCTTCTTCAAGGTGAAGCAAATAATGCCCTTACATTGCTAATCCACAAAAATTCTACTCACCTGCCTGGCATACCTGCCGGTATTAGCCTTTTGTGGCACAATGGCCACAGGATAGGGGAAGGTGGGGGAGATTTGACTGTCTTCCTGGTTGCATGGAGGCATCTGTTACCTCACCTCTGGGGACTAGGTAAAAGGTAAATGTAGTTCCCTGTGCAAGCACCGGGTCATTCCTGACCCATGGGGTGACATCACATCCCGACGCTTACTAGGCAGACTGAGTTTACGGGGTGGTTTGCCATTGCCTTCCCCAGTCATCTGCACTTTACCCCCAGCAAGCTTGGGTACTCATTTGACCAACCTCGGAAGAATGGAAGGCTGAGTCAACCTCGAGCCGGCTACCTGAAACCGACTTCCTTGGGGATCGAACTCAGGTCGTGAGCAGAACTTGGACTGCAGTGCTGCAGCTTACCACTCTGCGCCACAGTGCTCTTCTGGGGACTGGACACGTGGGTTATTTACAAGCTTGAGGTGGAGTCACGAGGGGGTCCTGAGCACTTTAACCTTGCTGTCGAGTGACCGCCACTGATCCTCCTGCCTCTAGAATTAAAGGGGAAGAGGGTTGAAGAGGGAAATTTGAGGCTGGGCTGAGCCCCAGCTCTTATTCTTGAGAGAGAGGCAGCCCTGAATACCCCCTGGGGGTAGATGTCACTCAGAGGCAGAGAAGATCTTGGTCCTGGGGCCGGCCGAGGAGCGCAGTTTCCTGGCCCTGAGGCAGAGCGTGAGGCCTCCAAAGACAAATGGGATGGTCGAGACATGGAGGTTGCCAGGGCAACCAGGCTGTGACTGAGACGGTACCAGATGGATGTGTCGTGGGACATCCCCAGAGGGGCAAGAGGCTTGTCTGACCTGTCGCGGTCTATTGCAGGTTGTGGAGAAGGGGCTGGCAAGGTGATCTTACCTGCAGGGGGTGTGGGCGAGGAAGAGACGGGATATGCCGACTCCCTTCCCTGCCTTGGGTGAGGCCGAGGAAGATGAGGGAGGAGACAGGAAAGCCAGGCAACACTAGGCCTCGCCACAAGGGGTCAGCAGCACAGTGGGGTGAGCGAGGGGGTTGGATTTGAGTGTCTGTTTTGTGCATGTTTCTCCATCTTCCAGTTGCCTCTGATTTGTAATTATTCCTTAATTTGCTGACTGGAGGCATCCAGGGAAGGAACACTGATGGGGATTATCCAGGGAAGTAGCCTTACCTCTCCACTCACACGACCCTGATGCACACGCAGGAGTACGTTCCTTACTCTGTCCCTGCCAGAAAGACCGGCCTGAGTGAATTATCTGAAAATTAGCCTTCCTCACTAAGGTGGAGAATAGGCAGTATGACAAGGGCTTTGGGGGGCAGTGGGCCCTTATGCCATATGCCACATGGCCTCTATAGCTGCCGTAATGCACCGGTGGCGAATCTCAGCCTGGACGGTAGCTCTTTTGACTGCACGTGGCAGCTCACACGATCAAATGCTCCTCCATATGATGATGTTCCCTGCAAACAAAAAACTAGCAGGTCAGGAGAGGGTGCCAGTCTTTTCTTTTCCACGACATCGTCCTTTTCTATGGGCAAGGAATAGCATTCCGCCGTCCGCGTCTCCCCTCCTTCAGTCTGGAGTGGCGCCGCCCGCTCACCAGCTTGCTGCATCCATAAGATAATTGGGTCTAAGGCAGATCTAACCAATTAGCTTGAATTTCATCTAATTGCCTGGCAGCTTCTCCGGGACCCCTCCCTGTGCCAGTTGATCCGGGGGGCTCTGTTTACCCACATCAGCTTGCAGACTGGCCTTTAGCAGCTGCGTAGCATGTGTGTTTCCTGTGCCACAAGGACCCCCCCCCCCGAGTGTGTGTGTGTAGAAAGAGCTCTGGTAGCAGCAGGAGGGTCCAGAGTTGGTGCAAACCTCTCTCTGGTAGTCCTCCTAATTACAGCCCTTAACCTTTGCTGACGCAATCGGAAGCGGCCTTACCCAGTGCAGCGGTGGGGTGTAGACGCCACTGCCCAGGCCCGCATCCGGCTTGCCACTCTGCCTGCCTTGCCAATCCAGCCTACCCTCCCAACGAGAACTCCTGAGGGGGGAGTTGTTCAGGACTTCTCTTTTCCCACACTCTTGGTGTCCAGAAGTACATGCCTAGGGACGTCGCCGTGTCCCAGACAGGCTCACATCACACCACGTGTCCTTTTGCATTGTGAATTGGCACCAACCAGAGTTGTAAATGCATATTGCGCACCACTGGCATGTGGAGTCTTTTGCTTTCCAGCGCCTCCCAA
The DNA here is from genome assembly GCF_029931775.1 of Euleptes europaea. Taxonomy (NCBI): domain Eukaryota; kingdom Metazoa; phylum Chordata; class Lepidosauria; order Squamata; family Sphaerodactylidae; genus Euleptes; species Euleptes europaea. The sequence goes on from NC_079318.1 coordinate 83,103,029, forward strand.
ATCCTGTGATAGTCTGGTGCGCTGTTTTTCTCCCAATGGGTTGGGATCTTTGCATGCTGTGTTACCCAGTGATTTGCCAAGCTTGCAGAGAAAGACTTTCCTGCTTCTCCCTCTCACTGTAGGTCATTAAGCCCCCTTCCCGCTGAAATTTTGTCTTCATGAGTCAGCGGACCCACAGGGACAGCATAGGGGGTGCCGTGGGGGTCTTCAGAGGGAGGAGAGAATAAGTGGAAATCACAGGCGCCTCTTCTGGAAATGGAAATGACACTCTGTCAGAGGAACTTCATGGCACTTCTTTCTTGTGGGACTCCACTTCAGTGGGTATCGTGGCTCCAGAGGAGCAGTTTATGTGGGAGCCAGAGTTCCTGAACAAATAGGGCCTCTCTAGCCTTCTCTGTTTCTATGGTAGTGCTTGAATGGATTGGCACAGCAATTTCTCTTTGCATTTTACAAAGCAAATGGACTTTATTTGCCAGATTCTTTTGTTCAATTAAATGTGAAGGTTTTCAGTTTGGGTCAGCAGGGAGGGGGAACAGTTGCCATGCTAGGTAAGGGCAAAAGTTTTGTGAGTGAGTTTTCCTACTTTTGCGAATGAGAAAAATTCTGCAGTGTCCTAAGATTTTTTAAAATCTCACCACGCAACACACACCATACACAGCCCACTGTGTACCTGGCTACTTTGCATGCCGCTTACTTTAAAAAATAATAATAAAATAGTGTGGTCAATTTAATGTTTAGGATTGGATCTAAACCTTGAAAAGGCAGGCCTGTAAATAGGCTGCTCACCTATGACAATAAGAACTTGCTCCATACGAGCAGGAAAAACGGGTTCTTTCTGGTTGTGCCACAGATTATTTCCATAGGTAGAAGGGCAAGTAACTTTTTGTACACTTTCCCCACAAGGCTTCGTTGGTCGATGGTGTCCTTACCCCACCCTGCGAAGATCCCTTTTTTTCTCCTCACAACAACCCTGTGAGGTAGAGTCAGGCTGAGAGATAATGGCGGACCCCAAATCACCTAATGAGTTTCATGGCTGAGCAGGGGCTTTGTGCTTGGGCCTCCCTGCACCCAGCCTGGCATTCTAACCATGGCACCCCCTTGGCTGAAACAAAATCTTACCAGGAGTGGGAACTGTTCGGGTGACCCCTCAACGTACTGGCATTGAATGGTGTTAACAATGCCTGTCTGCCAGAGCTGGCCAAACATTTTTAGATGCTGGCATCAGATTTAGGGTCCGTTCACCAATCCAGAGCTTGGGAACTCTACCTCACTGCCCGCTCTTTGCAGGTTTCACTGTCAAAGCAAGGAAACCCCGAACTGAGGCAGGATGTGTTTAACGGTCAGACAGTCTTTGCTTCTGCTTTGTGGGGGAATCATAGAATCATCGAGTTGGAAGGGACCACCAGGGTCATCTAGTCCAACCCCCTGCACAATACAGGAATCTCACAACTACCTCCCCCACACACACCCAGCGCCCAGAAGATGGCCAAGATGCCCCCCCCCTCCCATGAACTGCCCAAGTTCATAGAATCAGCATGACAGATGGCCATGTAGCCTGCAGTCCTCATGATTTCGGAAAACCTTGGAAATATAGTCTTCAGAAGGGTTTAAATTAGGGTTCCCCAACCTTTTTGTCCCTGTGGGCACCTTTGGCATTCTGACATAGGGTGGTGGGCACAATCACCTAATGGCTGCCGCAGGAAGTGGGGCCAACCACAGAATGTCAGGGATCGAGATTATATGCAACTCGAATAGTAACTCTTCAACATTTCAGGCAGAAGCTCTGTTTAACAGGATAGCTTTTAATCTGCACAGCCGATCATAAGCCCTGCTGGGGAAAAGCCCCACTTAACCCCCCCTCCCACTTTCTAAAAGCACTTGGCAGGCACCAGGAAAAGTATTGGTGAGTGCCATAGCACTCACAGGCACCACGCTGGGGACCCGTGGTTTAAAACGTGATGCTGTAGACTTGGAAAGGCCTGTGACAGTTGGGGGGGGGGGGGCTTCAAGACAGTGCAAAGTTGCCTCTCTTCTCAACTGCTCACTCTATGGTTACAATGTCCTAGTATCCCTAACCATGCTAGCCATCCATTCCCCATCTCGCTGTCCGGTTCCTTGCAGCCAGCCTACGGGCTGTACCAGGCTGACAGAGCTTCTCCATCCTTCCTTCCTGGCTTCCTTTTGTTCCGATACCTTAAATATTGTTCTTCACGGTTTCCTTACAGTACATTTATGCACATGCGGATTGCGCAGAAGAAACTTGGCAGTAGGAAATTGGGGTGTTGGCAGAAAAGACGGCTGGTTAGGCCATATTGCTGCAGTAACTCTAGTCAAGGCTGTGTGTGGATACTTAAATATTCAGTATTGGTCACAACTTAGCAATGGGAGGATATCAACTTTGCTTTAAAGTGCAAGGCAAGTTTCTAGTGGTGGGCTGTGCAGGCAGCCTGTGAAATCCTAAAAGCCAAAGGCAAAAAGCTGAGTGTTGCCACTCAGATAAGAGTCTTCAGAGAATTCCCCCCCTCCCCGTCAAGTCACATCTGACTTATGGCCACCCCCGGTGGGGGCTTTCAAGGCAAGAGACGTCCAAAGGTGGTTTGTCATTGCCTGCCTCTGCATCACGACCCTGGTATTCCTTCAAGATCTGCCCTCCAAATATTTGCCAGGCTTGACCCTTCTTAGCTGCTGAGATCTGACAAGGTCTGGCTAGCCTGGCCTATCCAGGTCTGCGCTTGGAGACTAAGGCCATTTATGCTTGGTTCGATCTCACTTACTTTGTTCCTGTGTTGCTGCACGTTTTATGAACTCGCTTTCAAAAAAAATCTAATGCATGGGAAGGAGCCGCTGCTGCTGAGCGCTCCTCTACCACGCCGTCCCCCAGGTAGAGGCAAGGGGAAAGCCGGCAGTGGGTGGAGGCGGCGGTGACTGGCGGGCGGTGACTGCCTGTCTCTCTTTGAGGGGAGGGGAAGCCAGGTGGAGGTGGCAGTGCTGGCGTCACTCTGCCATTGCCCCGATAAGGTGGGGTGAAGCCGGTGGAAGCGGCGGGTGGGAGAGGGGGAGAGTGAGGGCACGGGGTCCGGGAGGCGGAAGGGTACCCCCGCCACTGCTGCTGCTGCCATCAGGCTGGCCAAGTAGCTTCTTCTGTTGGGGAGTTGACCCGGATGCTAAACGCCCTGGCAAGCTCATCTGTTTGCAGCGCTTTTTAGATTAAATTCGCGATAAATAAGGAACAGGAAAGCACGGGCAAGTAGTGGAAGTGGGCTGGTCGAACACGCTGATCGGAGACAGCCATGCTTGTTGACTAAGCACAATCGCTACATGCCTGGGAGATTCAGGGAACAAAATGGGCATTCTGCAAAGCTAGCAAAAGATGCAGGATCAATTAAGCAAAGTAGTTATTGCATGATTATTTTAAAATCATGTTTCTCTAGCAGTCGTGGTGTGTTTTAAGCGCAGAATAGATATGGCCCCAGCCCTTTTGACTTAAAGGTAACACAATTATTTTTCCTCCCTCCAGTTTTGGGACCAGCTGGATCACTCGATGGTCTTCCCAGACTTCCGGCCGCTCCTGAGCAGCTCGCCGGAGCAAGACGGCCGGGACAACGAAAGGGGCCACCAAGCCCACGCGGACCTGTGGGGACCAAGCAGACCTCCGCGGCTGCCCATGACGCGGAGGTACAGATCCCGAGGCAGCACACGGCCAGACAGGTCGCCAGCTATCGAAGGGTAAGAGCACCCATGGGTGGAGGGGGGCAGTTAGGGGTGGGGTTAGGATCCAAGATCCACTCTGATGTGGGATTGGGCGGGTAAGGGAGGTGGAATGGCGTGGTGAAGGTTACGGCAGAATGTAGTTGTTTATTTAATATGTTTTTATCCCATTTTTCCTACGAAGCCCAGAGTGTTTCTAAGCATCAATCACATGTGCAATACATGTGAGCCAGTACAAAGCCAAAGTTCAAGCCAAAGGTTCTTCTCAAAAGCTCTTCTTTTCCCTTTTCCCCAAGACTCCGGAAAGGGAAGAGCAGCCCTCATGTAGCTCAGGTTTTGAATTTCAGAGGCAGTGAGTCAGATTTGGCTACATGGCTATCAGTGAGGGCAGGCAAAGCTAATTCAGAGGGAGGGCAGTGTTTCCTGTAAAGACATTCCCCTTGCTGTGGATGAAAAGTTGGTTTTTATACTTCAATTTTCTCTACCTTTTAAGGAGTCTCAAACCAGCTTACAAATGGCCTTCTCTTCCCCTCCCTACAACAGACACCTTGTGAGGAAGCTGGCGCTGAGAGAGTTCTGAGAGAAATGTAACTGGCCTAGCAGGCTTCATGTGGAGGAGTGGGGAATCGAACCCAGTTTTCCAGATTAGTGTCCTCCGCTCTTAACCACTACATCACGCTGGCTCATGCCCTCAGTGATATCATCATGTAACTGAAATCTGATTGGGCACATGCTAGTAGGAAGACAGGCAATTAAAAACAACAACAGCAAAGTGCTGAAACACAAGCTAGTCAAGCCAGTGAACAGACACCAAAATATAATTGGGAAGAAGGAAGGCCTTTAGGAAAATTTGGTTCCCCAAAGCCTTCCTTAATGTTCGCTGGAGCACATCGAACTGGAGCCTATGTCCTGTGGTCAGCCCTGCCCTGCAGCATGCAAGCATCCTTGGTCACGTCTGCCACGTGGGAGCCAGGGGCATGACCACACTTGCATTGGGCCCTAGCAAGGAGCACAGTTGGGGTGTGGAATGGTATGGTACAGCCTGATCATGTCAGATCTCGCAAGCTAAGCTGGGTCAGTACTTGTAAGGGAGACCTCCAAGGAAGACTGCAGAGGAAGGCGATGGCAGACCTTCTCTGTTTAATCACTTGCCTTGAAAACCCCACCTGGGGTCGCTGTAAGTCGGCTGCAATTTGACTGCACTTTATGCGCACACACAAGAAGCAAGGAAGCAGGAGCTTAGAGTGGGTGAAGCAGAAGGCACTGTTCCCATGGAGACAATAATGTAGATCCCATCTAAGTTACCTCTAAGTGGGGAGTCAGTTTTCACCCATTCCTCCTTCCAGCGTGGTGTAGTGATTAAGAGCGGTGGTTTGGAGCGGTGGGCTGTGATCTGGAGAACCGGGTTTGATTCCCCACTCCTCCACATGAGCGGTGGACACTAATCTGATGAACCAGGTTGGTTTCCCCACTCCTACACATGAAACCAGCTGGGTGACCTTGGGCTAGTCACACTCTCTCAGCCCCACCTACCTCACAGGGTGCCTGTTGTGGGGAGGGAAAGGGAAGGTGATTATAAGCCGGTTTGCAGTAAATTCAGTTTGGGCTTCATCAGGACTGTGGATTTCCCTCTCGCTGTGGATGTTAAATTTGGCCTGGCATAGCTAGAAAGATAGCATTATCACCAGTAACCAGGGCATTACTGAATGGGCACTCCTGTTTCTGTTTTTGATTTCATTTGGTCTCTGCAGACCTATCGCTGCCTCTTAGAGTTCTTGGCCTTTTTGAAGAATTTTTGAGGAATATTGAAGGATATGCCCATTGAGGACACCCTTTGTACATCTGACCAAGCGGGCTCGGGATTGCAGGTGCTGGCTTCCGCCATGATAAATCTGTTAGCCTTTTAGGAGCCACAACGCTGTTTGATGTTTCTCCTGTGATAAATTTTTCCTGGCTCCAGCCACCTCTTTCACTGCCATCTGCTGTCTTTGGCCTCTTTCTCACATGTTTGTGTCTCTCTTTCTCCCCCCCCCCCCCCACTCCCCAATTTCTATCCTGTACAGAATAATACAACAGATCTTTGCGGGCTTCTTTGCGAATTCAGCCATTCCCGGCTCTCCTCACCCCTTTTCCTGGTGAGTAACATACATTCTGTGTACAACTCCCCTTTCCCCCCCTTACCACACATTGAATTAAAAGCATTAAAATGGCCGGGGCGGGGGAGGGATGTTCGTCTCTGATGCTGATTTCCAGATAGTTTATAGGATCTGGCAGTCCCGGGGTGAGGCTCGCGAGGAAGGGTTTTCTTGCTGGCACCCTGTTACTCCGGCTCCCTTACTTGGGCTCAGGGTGATGTTATAGATTTTCATCCTCTGCTGCAATCCCCTCCCATGCGGTCTGACCTCCCTGCCCACCTGGCTTCCAGTGCACAGCGCCTCGTTCCTGTCCTTCCCAGCACGAGAGCACAGCACTCTGTTGCTGCCTCCAAGGAGCTGGGTAAATGCTGCTGGAGTCCTCCATTGTCACAGCTTTCTGTATGACATCTGCCCTGCGCCAGGACCTGCCAGACATCCTGACACACACACCCCCGGTACTGCCTGGTTCTCTTGAGCCTCCTATTGAGTGTGTGTGTGTGTCTCTCTGTTTTCATTTTCCTGTCTCCAGGGGTGGCATGTTGCACTCGAATCCCGGGGACTATGCTTGGGGTCAGAGCGGCCTTGACGCGATCGTAACGCAGGTAAAGGTGCCAGCGGATGGAACCAGCCTAAATTCTCCTCCTCCTTCTTTCGAATGGCCACTTGAGCATTTTAATCTTTCCTCCCAAGCCATGGTGGCTTCTCCTTTCCTGCTCAGTAGCGCCTGGTCAGCTGGTAGCTGTCTTTAGTCACCACTGGCGACCAGGCAAGAGTGAAGGCTGACAAGACTTGGTGTTCGTATCACGCTTTTGAATGTTCTTTCCGTTATCTCATAATCTGTATGACAACCCTGTAAGGTATGTCACTTTAATATGAATATATTAAGGAGGAGGCCGAGAGAAGAGGGCTTGCCCAAGTCCACCAAGCAGATTCATGGCAGGGGTGAGATTTGAAGTGAGGGCTCCCCGATCTGCAGCTGGCTCTTTTAGTCATTATGCTACAGCCGGCTCTTGCCTGTTCAGCATTGAGCTCAGCTGGGCAGGGGCAGAGTTCATAGGCCATTGACAAAATTCGGGGCAGACAAAATTATGTACTTTGGCACTTGAAAGGTAATCGGATTGTGGAATTCACCTCCAGTGGATGCTGTGATGGCCACAAGCAGAGATGGCTTTAAAGGGGATTCGATAAAGTCACAGAGAAGAGGTCCTTCAGGGACTAATAGCCATGGTGACTAAAGGGAACCTCCCGTAGACAGAAGAAGCAAACCTCTGAATGCCAGTGCTTGGAGGCAGCATCAGGGGAAGTCCTTGGCCTCTGTGGCCTATTTGTTAGTATGTTTTTGCAGCCATCAGGACTAGAAACTTGGGTCTATTTAGGAAAGTTCAGTTGTTCAGGGAATGAAATCCTGCATATATATTCTTTTCCTTGCTCTTTTATAGTATTGTAGCAGTTACGCACAGCTCTGTGTATAGGCTCAAAAATTCAGCCTTGGTGGGTTGGGGCAAAAAGGTGGTTCCAGGAAAGCTGTAAACATCTGAACTCTCTAATGTGTCCCTTTCAAACTGATCTTCAGGCGAGAGTTCGGTTCCTTGGAAGCCAATCAGTGGTTCCTTGGAAGCCGATCAAGATGCTGGGGAAGGGTGGAGAAGCTTCCCACAGGTGCAGCCAACCCACCATAACCCCGGCTTCCTTGTCATGTACAGCTCTGTTGGGCTTGGCACAGCAGAGTAGCTGCAAGTCTGAACTGTGAATCAGGAGGCCCCTCATTCAAGTCTTTCCTCTGTCACAAACTTGCCAAGTTGCCCCTCTCTCTCTCAGCCTCCCTTGGCAATTTGAGGATACTATGTCCAGGCAGCCTTGCAGGGCAGTCGTAAATAGTACCTGTGAAGGGCTTCTTTGCATGCTCCAGAGGCACTACACCACGCGTATTAGGTACTATTGTGAAGGGGCGGGTGGAGTCTGGCACACCCTTAGCTTCCTTAGGGCGGGCCACACTCCCCAGGCCTTTGTTTGAATGGGTGTCATATGGCTTGCCCCAGAATCCCTTGCAACAGGTAGAGATTCAGGACTGGACCTGTAGGTCCCTGAAGGTAGAGCATTTGGAGCCCTTGCCTTATCTGACTTTAACACTGCATGAATGCTGACGTTAGAACCCGCACATCTCCCTGGCTTCTCAGTAGTTCAGTGGTGAAGCACTTTAAAGTCGCTCCCTCTTTGGTTTTATGTCCCCCTTTTTTCTCCTGTTTTCCTCTTATGGCTTCTATCTTTGCAGCAAAATCACAATCTCCTTCTCTCTCCCCTGCCTCCCAGCTTTTGGGGCAGCTGGAAAATACAGGACCTCCCCCAGCAGACAAAGAGAAGATTTCTTCCCTCCCGACAGTGACCGTCACTCAGGAACAAGTCGGTAAGCTTCTGCCACCTGCCTGTTCACACAAGCAGTCGCTGCCCAAAGGGTGAGCCAGCGAGGTTTGGGAGGGTTGTTGGTGAGGGCAGTCCAGAGCACTGGGTGTGGTAGCCACTGGGGAATTGCAGCCATAAGCTTCCGGCTGCCCCTCCATATAGAAGGTGGTCATTTGCTTTGGCTCTTCAGAGCTTCCTAATGTTATCGTTGTCTCTGGTCTGGGGAGAAGGGGAATGCTGGAGCTCTGCACCAAAGGACCTGCTTTGCCCACAGAACGTCCTGGGTTCAGATCTGGGCATCTCCAGTTGGAAGGACCTCAGGGAGCAGAGCTGGGAAAGATCTAGCTCGGTGGGATAAATGGAACTGGGCTTGGTGAACCAAGGATCGGAGTCGTTTTAACACAGCAACGCATGATTTTTGGAGAAGGTCCATAATTCAGTGGCAGAGCTCGTGCTTTGCATGGGCAGCATCCCAGATTTAACCCCCCGGCTTCTCTTGTGAAGACTGGGAAAGTCCCAGAGAGCCCCTGGACGAGTATCCTGCCACTCGGTTCACAGAACGGGGAATCTTCCCATGCTGCTTTCCATTCCTGCAGCCTCTTTGGAGCCCTGGAAAGATCATAGTACCTGCACAGAGGAGAAGCAGTGCATGTCGGGAGGAACTGGAGCGGGGATGGGCAAAAGTATCAAACGGCTCCTCCTCCTTTCACATGCACAACTCCGCTGAAGGAAGGTGTCCATTTCATCTCCTCTTTCCTCCATCCCACCAACTTACACTGCTGTTTCTCCACACGGATCCTGCAGCTCAAGGAACGATCTTTCCTGGGCTCAGAAGAGGCTGCAGGAACGGAGGGAACATGGGAAAACTTCCGTGCACGGATGGCCGGCGATTGACCGCTGTCAGCCAGAATAGTCAGCTCAAGCTGGATGTGAACCAGTACATCTGGCGTAGCACAGAAGTGGCTCCTTCTGTGGAGGGAGGGCCGCGGCTCTGAGGAATCGCTCGCAACAGCTCCCCCCTGGTCCGAGTCTTGGCTGAAAGGAGTTGCCGTTCAGGAGAGACAACTGAGCCAGGTGGACCCGACTGGAGGGTCAGGCAGTCCCTTCCACCTGCATGCTGTAAGTTTGGAAGGAGCCGAGGCTCAGGCGCAGAGTAGCTGCAAGCTCTGCTCAGCATGTACGGCTAGCCCGCAGCATCTCCCCATGAAGGATGTCGGGCAGCAGCCCTGAGCAAGGCATCCTTTGCCTGAGACTCTCGGAGCACAGCCTGCTGCCCATCAGAGTATCACGCACTTACCTGGATGAACCAGTGGCCTCCTGTATTGTTGACAAGGGCCAAAACTCCCAAGATGTAGAAACACCGACTTTGCATGCCCAAGGTCCCCTGTGCCATCCCAGGCATCCCAGACTGAAGGGCTGGAAAAGCTTGGCCCTCCCTGGTTGTCCCTGCTCTCTTGTGTACCAAGTTAGTGTATCCCCGACGGTGGAGGTTCTGTTTGGGTCTACCATGGCTGTCACAAAACGGGGATCCTCCCACCATTAAGCAAATCACCTGGACTGTAGCTGGCAACACCTCACCCACAATGTGACTTGTCCAGCCCCCAAACTGGGTGTGCTGCCTGCTTCAAAGGATGGGCTGGGACAGTCCAAGGCCAGGAGCACTTCGGTTTCTTCTTTGCATCATCTCCTGATCTTCCTTCCATCCTTCCTTCCTTCATGGCATCAAGAGCTGAGATGGTCTGACCCACTTTTCCCATTGCCTCTCAAACATCTCTCTTGTCTCTTTCTTTGCTCCTTCCATCCTATGTGTGTGTGTAAAGTGCTGTCAAGTCGCAGCCGACTTATGGCGACCCCTTCCATCCTAGTCCTCTGTAAACCCCAAATGGCATCATTCATTTCCTAAGAACACTCTTTTCTACCTTTTGCTCCTGCCAGCTGGTATCCCTCTGACTCATTTTCCTTGGCAGGGGGTGGGGGGGGGTTACAAACTCCCCTCTTGGCTCTGGTTTTCTCAACCTGCTCTCCCTCCACCCGCCCCATCCCTTGAGTGTCGAGCCTCTTAGACAGCGAAGCTGTGGAGACCGAGGTCCACCTTGCTCTGTGTTCAGTGTCTCGCCATTGCTGCTAGCCATGGGCCGGCCATGGCAGCACCAACTGAGCGCCTGTCCCCTGCCCTTGTCCTGCAGATACGGGCCTGGAGTGCCCCGTGTGTAAAGAAGACTACACCATAGCGGAGCAGGTCCGGCAACTCCCGTGCAATCACTACTTCCACAGCAGCTGCATCGTGCCCTGGTTAGAACTGGTAAGCCTGCATTCTTGGGAGGAGGGGGGACCGGCTTCCAGTGTATGGGGTGGCTTCGAAATGCTGGGGGGAGCTCTGTTATACGATCAGGCGTGGCGATGAATTTCAGGGGCTAAGGGTGGTCCCATGGGGCCACAAATCCATCCTGTTGAGCACCCTCTGCTAGAGAGGATTTCTTGCGCAAGCCTCAATGAGCAGCTCCTTCTCTTTTCAGTCAGGGTGATTAAAAAAGGGGGCGCTTGCCCCCTCCCCAGGCCTGTCCATGTGGTACTTATAGGAGGAGTGCGTGGTCAATCCACCGTTGTGCCCCAAGTTGCAGGACTGGGGCATGGGGTTTTTCCAGGGTTAATTAATGAGGACTACGGGGGTAGTGAGGCCTGACCTGGATGGCTCAGGCTAGCCCAGGGGTCTCAAAACTGCGGCTCCAGAGCCACATGCGGCTCTTTGGCCCGTTGAGTGCGGCTCTCCGAACTTGGTTCGGAGCCCCTGCTCTTGTGCCCGCTCGCACCGGCAGCCGGGCTGCGGAGCTGGCGCACCTGAGAGAGAGAGAGAGAGAGTGGGTCTCCGTTTCCCTTGCCCTCAATGGTTGGGAGGCTAAAGCCTCCCCTCCCTTCTAGCCATGCGATTGCTGGGCGGGCGGCTCAGTGGTTCCTGCCCCCCCCCCGCCTATCAGCTGTTGGGAGGGGCGGGCTTCCTTTGGTAGACCTGGCCTCTGGCTGAGTCCCATTGGGAGGCCATGTCTACCCACTGGCTTTCTTGGCGGTAGACCTGGACTCCGAGGAGGGGGGAAAAGTCCCCCTTCAGAGGCCAGGTCTACCAATTGGCTTCTATGGGCCTCTGGAGGCCAGGTCTACTGCCAAGAAAGCCAGTGGGTAGACCTGGCCTCCCAATGGGACTCCGCCGGAGGCCAGGTCTACCAATAGGCTTTTATGGCGGTAGACCAGGCCTCCAGACGAGGACTCCGGACAGGGAGGGGGAAATGGCAGGGACTTACAATTTAATTTTTATCAATAAATAAGATCACTATTAAGTATGATATCAAGTTTTATTCAGTGTACCTATAGTTTAATTAAGACTTAAAACTTTAATTAAAGTTTATTAAGTTAATAAACAGTGTACCTACCTATATAGTTTAAGAAATTTGGCTCTCAAAAGAAATCTCAATCGTTGTACTGTTGATATTTGGCTCTTTTGACTAATGAGTTTGCCGACCCCTGGGCTAGCCTGATCTTGTCAGATCTCAGCGGCTAAGCAGGGTGGGCCCTGGTTAGTGCTTGGATGGGAGACCACCAAAGAAGTCCTAGGTTGCTACGCAGAGGCAGGCAACAGCAAACCCTTTATTTCATTTATTCAATTTATAGGCGCTCTTTCCTGGCCAAAGCCAGGCTCAGAGCGGCTAACGTAGAAGAAAAAAGAGGGGAATAAAACCCAACCTAGAAAACAGAAGCTGGGTACCCAAGGTTGGGTGGGATGAAAAAATATATAAATAATGAAAATATAATTTATTAGAAACGCCATGTCAAGATTAAAAGCATTTAAAAACGTTAAAACAGCACAATGGCATTTCCTAAGGTTGATATCTGTAACCACATGCCAGACACGTTTCGGCCTATATGGCCTTCTTCAGTGGTCTATTTGAAACCCATGTAAAACATGCACACATTCACAGATATATATACACCTATACAGACAATATAAAACAGACCAGGCATGTAATAGGTTGTCTAAAAAATAGAATAATAATAGGTTAGTCACTATCTATTAAGAAGCCAATTGTATAAATCTTACAAGAGATGTTTGGAATTACTTACACAATATATTACCAATTACACAAACATCTGGTAAGATTGTCTCAAGTTGTTATGCTGTAAAACATAATTAGACAACAGGTTGGCAAACTCAGTTCATTATTAATATTAAACAATATACTTCCCATACCTGGGCTGTATATGTCTCCCATATAAGATGTACGCAGTGATCAACCTGGTAAAACAATGTGAAACTGAACACTTCTCATGGAGGTGCAGGGAGATGGCATCATCCTAATTACAGATGTGCTGAGTCATAGAGCTTGCATCACTTTGTGAACACTATTTAGAGCTGTTCAGGACCATCAGCTTCACATTGTTTTACCAGGTTGATAATTGCACACATCTTATATGGGAGACATATACAGCCCAGGTATGGGAAGTATATTATTTCAGATAGATTAATAATGAACTGAGTTTGCCAGCCTGTTGTCTAATTATGTTTTATAGCATAAAAACTTGAGACAATCTTACCAGATGTTTGTGTAATTGATAATATATTATACAACCTATTACATGCCGGTCTGTTTTATATTGTCTGTATAGGTGTATATATAACTGTGAATGTGTACATATTTTACATGGGTTTCAAATAGACCACTGAAGAAGGCCATATAGGCCGAAACGTGTCTGGCATGTGGTTACAGATATCAGCCTTAGGAAATGCCATTGTGCTGTTTTAATGTTTTTAAATGATTTTAATCTTGACATGGCGCTTCTAATAAATTATATTTTCATTATTTATTTATTAGGGGTGCCAAGTGCCAGGTGGTGGTGGGCAAATCCCCGCTAATCCACCTGGCCGCTCGCTGACCAGCTGAGGGTCGGCGGGCAATCTGTGCAGGCAGGGACAGGTCACTTCCGTTCACATCCAGAAGTGCTGCATTGCAAGGGGCCGGTTTCCATTCAAACTCCCAGTTTGAGTGGTAAAGGCCTGTTGCAATGCGGCTCTTCCGGGTGTAAAACGCATCACAAGGGGCCATTTGAGTGGAAAACGGCCCCTTGCAATGCAGCACTTCCGGGAGCCTGCGACACACACATCCCTCACTCCAGAAACCTCCCGCCGAAGAAGAAGAGGGACCTGGTAAGCCTAATAGGTATATATCTGTGAACGTGTGCATGTTTTACATGGGTTTCAAATAGACCACTGAGGAAGGCCAAATAGGCCGAAACGCGTCTGGCATTTGGTTACAGATATCAGCCTTAGGAAATGCCATCGTGCTGTTTTAACGTTTTTAAATGATTTTAATCTTGACATAGCGCTTCTAATAAATTATATTTTCATTATTTATATATATTTTCATCCCACCCAACCTTGAGTACCCAGCTTCAGAGTGGCTAACAACACTCTTAACACCCTGCAGTGAGAAAACTCTATGGGGTCGCCATAAGTTGGCTAAGACTTGACAGCAAAAAAAGACGGGGGGTGGGGGTTGTTGGTGGGGGTAGGGTGTTTTTGTATATATGAGGTTTGGCTTGAAACTTGGGTTTATTAGGCCATTTGGATTAGGTGTGAGGTCAGATTGGTTATTAATGAGTCTTCATATACCACCTTCAGTGTGAATGGCACTTGTACCGGAGTACAAGACAAGTCCCTGCCGTGAAGAACATACAATCTATGAAACACAGATACAGTCTTGCTTCCTCCACTTGTGCATTACTTTCATTTGCACAGACGTCTGTCCCAGCAAGTTATTTGATGATTTTTGTTTTAACATGAGCGTAAGTTTAAAACATGAGCTGCAAGCAGGGTAAGGGAGCCCGGCCGATTTATCTGTTCGTAGCTGTTTTGCCTCTCTCCCGCTTTGCCGCAACTGACCGGCATCCCTCTCCTTTTCAGCACGACACGTGTCCCGTGTGCCGGAAGAGCTTGAACGGCGAGGACTCCACTCGGCAAGCACCAAACTCGGAGGCGGCGGCGAGCAATTCCTTTAGCAGTGCAAGCCACTTACACGACCGATGGACTTTCTGAAGCCCCCAGCGCAGGGAGGGTGGGTGGGGAAGGGGTGGGAGGTTCAGGCCTGTAGTATTCCCTACTACAGTTGTAAAATTGTATGATAATTAAAGTACAAATCCGAGTAGCAAGAAAAGGAGAGAGAACTGGCACGAGCATGGTGGAACCTCAGCCCACCCGGTCGCCGAGAAAAGGCTGGCCTGTTTAGCTGGGTCACGACGGCATCCAAGCGCCCTTTTTCATGTTTAATTTCCAAGCTTGAGTGATTAATTTTAGAGTTTGGGATGGGAGGTGACGCAAAAAGCCCTATGAGCATAAGGCCTCTATCATTATTCGATCCACTGGTTTTTGCAAGGGGGTGTGGTTCCAACCCCCTTCCTCTCTCCACAGAAGAGTGTACATATTCAGTGCTAGGAAAGAGCCAGCCAGCGGTTCACTGGGGCATCATTTTGGGGGACGATGAGCCGAGAGCTTCTGTCACCTTTCCACTATCTCTCCAAATGGAATATGTTAACCCCCAGTCCATCCCGCTTTCCCACAATTCTGGGCGCTCAGCATATTTCGGCGGAGTTTTCTTTAGATGAGGCCGGGATTGAGGAACATACCTGGGGCTTTGTTTTGTTTGTGATTATGTTTTCCTGGAATGGGAGAGAACACTCAAGTCTGGAAGGGGGAAGAGAGAGAAGGAGACAGAGGGGAGGGAACCCCTCGATTCCATGAAAGCAGGTATGCAGTCACCTCTGAAACGGCATTTTATTTTTCTCCCTGTTCTTGTCTACAGCTCCGTTGTTCTCGGGTTTGTCTGAACCGGGATCTATAGCCACCTGCCACTTAAAACCCTTGTGTTGTTGTTTTTTCTGCCTTGTTAGCAGACGGACCACATTTAATTTATCCTCCACATCAAAGCCTTTAAACTATGCGTCTTGCAGGCTGTTCTTCAGTATTTATTAGGAAAATGCCATCCGTAGAGAACCGCTGCTTTCCTCTCCCTCTTTTTTCTTTCTTTTTTTAAAGTGTGTTTGGAACGTTTCTTTCATCTGCCTTTTCCCCCCTCTGTTTTTAATCCTCTGAATCATGTCTGAGCTCAGAACACCCGCTGCACATGGGCCCAAAAGCGCATTTCTGTCCGGGAACCAGAAGGGATGTCTGGCTTAGACAGTAGGGGGAAGGGCTAGGAGGGGAGAGAGAGGGATGGCAGAGTCCTGTCTTGGAAAAGAAGAACGAAGCAAGGAATACCCTGTTGCCACTTCATTGCTGTAAATGGTGTACCAGGTACACTTGATCTCAAACTTAACGTCTTTTGTTTGCTATCAAAAGTTGAATAAAAGTCTTTATAAAGAAGGTGAGCGGTCGAGAGAATCCTTGGCTGGGCAGTGGGAATTAGGGAAGCAGTTGGAAGCATACTTAAGGGATCGATCGCCTCATGTTTGGACCGGATCACGGAGATCTGAAACACTGAGCCCCGGGGTCTTAACTGGGCTGCAAGGATTCGGCGATCTTGGTATAGCGGTTTGAATGTCAGAACCAGGATCTAATTGGACCCGGCTTAGAATCCCCACTCTGCTACGGAAGCTTGCTGGGTGACCTTGGGCCAGTCAATGTCTCTCAGCACAGGGATGTTTTGAGGACACAATGGAAGACGGGAGAGCAGTGGTGTAAGCTGCTTTGGATCCTCATTGGGCAGCCAGCAGGGCAGCAAAATACGTAAATAATACTAGAAAGCGGGGTCATCTGCTGGAGCTGGAGGGTGAGAGATTCAAAACTGATATAAGGAAGTATTTCTTCACACAACACATACTTAAATTGTGGAACTCTCTGCCCCAGGATGTGGTGATGGCTGCCAACTTGGAGGGCTTTAAGAGGACATGTTCATGGAGGAGAGGGCTATCCACAGCTACTAGTCAAAATTCATACCTGTCATGATGCATACCTATTCTCTCCAGGATCATAGGAGCATGCCTATTATATTAGGTGCCGTGGAACACAGGCAGGATGGTGCTGCTGCAGTTGTCTTGTTCAAGGCTTCCTAGAGGCACCTGGTTGGCCACTGGGTGAACAGACTGCTGGACTTGATGGGCCTTGGTCTGATCCAGCACGGCCTTTCTTATGTTCTTATAAATACACCACTGAAAGGCACAACTCAGAGGAAAGCAGAACATTCTTCTGAGAATCTCAGCTTCCCATTGTTTTCATGCAAATGACTACCCCCCTAAGAACATAAGAAAAGCCCTGCTGGATCAGACCAAGGCACATCAAGTCCAGCAGTCTGTTCACCCAGTGGCCAACCAGGGGCCTCTAGGAAGCCCACTGCAGCAGCACCCTCTGATTGCAAAGGAAGGCACCAAAGCATATTTGTTCATTTCTGATATAATTTCATGTGCTGTGGGGTGGGGCTACACTTAGGAGAATTTTCCATAGTCTGGGTTTCCAAGGACTCACATATTTCCCCCCCTATTCACCTCAGAAGAACAAGCTAGATATTATCAGGGAAATGTGCACAGCATTTCCACTTCTGCTATGGGGCACAATGGCCAATTTTGCCTGGTGCCATGGCACCCAGGGAAAGAAGGGCTAACCCCCCCCCCATGCTCTTCCCTGGCTTATCCTTCATACCTGCCTTCCCACCTCCACCCCTATAGCTCATGCCAGCTCTCCAGGGGAAGGAGGACTTGAGCAGGGTGAAATTCTAGCTTGGCTGGAGATTCTTAAGTCATCTTCAGGAACTAAGAGATTTGGACTGTGAAATCTGATAGCAAGAGTTGTTATCTGGCCCTGAACTCTGGAATCTGCCCGAAATTGACTGCTTTTAAAAGACCAGCCAGAGGGCTTTTTGTAATTGTTCATGTGAAACTGTATATCTGCAGGGCAGCAAATTAAACAGGCGGAACCCTTTTTTAAAACTATTAAGATATGGATTTGACAATGCTTCCTCATGGTAGTGTACTTCACACACACCTCTTCTGTGGGACCCTTAACAGCTCTGCTTCCTTATGACCCCAACTAGGGGCTCAAGGCCTCGCAAAAGAGGGGAGGGGGCTAGCTCCAACAATGCCCTTTGGGCCCTAGCAGCAGTTGTCTCTCACACACACACCCTTCTGCAATCAGACTATTGCCTTCAAGATGTAGCCCCCCAACAAGTACAGATTCTGTTCTTGTCCCTATAATCCAAGAACTTGGCACAAAAGCCAGCAGTCGGCCTGCTGTTGGATCTGAAGGCGGAAGGAGATGGAGTGTTTTCTTTCCTCCCCGTCATCCCAGTCATGATAAAACAGATACTCCAGGGATCCAACTGATGAAACACCCCTTTTCAAATTTAATTCTAAGCTGTAACAAACCACCCCTGAATGTCTTTTGCCTTGAAAATCCTACAAGGCCGCCATAAGTCAGCTGTGACTTGACGGCAACAAAACAGGGTTCAGTGCTAAAAACGGAGGCTTCCCACTTGATACAGCCCACGGGACTTGTGTGACGGATGGCATTTGTGCCCCGTTTGTGAACTCTGAAGGAGACTCCTTCTGATGGAGTGATGATCAGTCAAATAAGCCAGTTTTTCTTTTCTTTTTGGTGTGGTCCAGTTACACAAGAGACACCAACGTTGGCCTTTCCAGCAGGCAATCGGATCCTTGTTCGCAAACTCCAACAAGGGGAGGAGTGAGATGGAAAGCAGACGCCCCCTTGTTTTGGCACTAGCAAGCAAGAGCTGTGTTTGTTTTCGCTCCCATGTGATGAAACTAAACCGGATGACAGAAACTGCAAGGAGATTCCGCACTGGGGTTTCAGCAAGAGGACAAATTCAAGAAGAGCCCTGCTGGAGGGGATCAGAGGTCCAGCATTCTGTTTCGCCCTGTGGCCAACAGTTGCCCCAGAGGGCAAACGCACTGAGCAAATTTGGAAATTTCCCATTCTGGAGGAAATCTCTTCTGCTTTGTTGGTTTTTATATCCTGTCCCTTTTGGTGGGGCCAAAACAAAACCGAACAGAGCCTCTTGCAAGAAAGGAAGACCTTACACCAGCTTCCTGTCCTATGCATCTCACCCATGGGCCTTTTCCTTGCCTTGGGGAGGACCCGTGGCTCAGTGATAGAGCATCTGCTTGGCATGCAGAAGGAAGAAGAAGAGAAGTTGGTTTTTATATGCCAACTTTCTCTACCACTTAAGGAAGAATCAAACTGGCTTACAATCACCTTCCCTTCCCCTCCCCACAACAGACACCCTGTGAGGTAGGTGGGGCTGAGAAAGTGTGATTAGCCCAAGGTCAGACAGCTGGCTTCACATATAGGAGTGGGGAAACAAATCCAGTTCACCAGATTAGCGTCCGCCACTCAAGTAGAGGAGTGGGGAATCAACCCCAGTTCTACAGATTATAGTCCACTGCTCCAAACCACCGCTCTTAACCACTACACCACTGCTCTTAACCACTATACAGAGAACTTTTTCTCCCTCTCCCATAATACTAGGACTCGGGGCACCCAACGAAGTTGATGGGCAATAGATAACAATGAGTGATTAAATTCTGGAAGCCACTGCCAGTAGATGTAGTGATGGATACAGGCATAGGCGGCTTTAAAAGAGGATTAGCCACACTGATGAAAGAGAGGTCCATCAATGGCTACTAACCATAGTGACTAGAGGAACCACCATCAGTGGTGGCAGCAAAGTGCTGAATGATAATACCGGGAAGTATCTACAGGAATATAAGAAAAGCCATGAATGATAATACCGGGAAGTATCTACAGGAACATAAGAAAAGCCATGATCAGACCAAGGCCCATCAAGTCCAGCAGCCTGTTCACACAGTGGCCAGCCAGTTGCTTCTAGGAAGCCCACAAACAAGACAACTGCAGCAGCACCATCCTGCCTGTGTTCCGCAGCACCTAATATAATGGGAATACTCCTCTGATCCTAGAGAGAATAGGTATGCATCATGACTGGCATCCGTTTTTACTAGTAGCCATGGATAGCCCTCTCCTCCATGAACATGTCCCCTCTTAAAGCCTACCAAGTTGGCAGCCATCACCACATCCTGGGGCAGGGAGTTCCACAATTCAACTATGCCTTGGCATCTCCATCCTGTTTGTTGGTCCTCCAGGGTATCTAGTTGGCCACTGTGTGAAACAGGATGCTGGACTACATGGACCACTGGGTCTGATCCAGCAGGGCTCATCTTATATTGAACAGCAGGTGCTGCAGCAAAACAGAATAACTAGCTTTTGGGCACAGCTTCCTGGGAGGATTAGCTTAGAGAGGCAAAACTCTGCTGGAACAAGGCACAAAAATCCCACAGAGGTCTGTTCTGCTAAGGGTGGCCCTCTTCCCCTGACAGCCAGAGGACGATGACTGCCATTAATGGAATGTACATGCAAAATCCATTAATACTAGCTACACAACACAGCAAAATCGCACACGTGTTTTCATTTTACTTTCCCCCTTTTAATAGCAGAAATCTCTCTGTGCTTTTTGTCAACACTCCCCTTGCAGCGAATCATCTCGCACCCGCTACCTGCCATGCAAACGACTTCAAGCCACCATTGGAAGCCAGTCAGTTCACGGGTGGCAACTTGTAATGCAGACAGCTAGCCACCTGCAGCATCTGGCAAAAGGCAGGGAGCGGCCCGTTTCCTTGCCATCTTCCCCCACAGGTACCCCCACTTCCCCTGGGGAGCTGGTTGCACATATCTGCATGGCTGCAGAAGACCAATCATTCCCCCTCCCGCCCCACCTTAATGCAGTTCATTGCAGGTTTTCCCATTGTCATTGGCCTTTTGGGTCATGATATGGGAAGGGTAATAAACGCTTTCATCATAGGGATGCAGGTCATCAACTGGGGTCATCAACTCTGGATTGGGAAATCCCTGGAGATCTAGGAGTGGAGCTTGGGTTTTGGGAGGGGCTCAGCAGAGTATAATGCCATAGAGGCCACCCTCCAAAGCAGCCATCTTTTCCAGAGGAACTCTCATGTTCTTTGGAAATCAGTTGTAATTCCTGGTGATCTCCAGGTCCCACCTGTAGGTTGGCAACCCTAGCCACAACACCTCTCCCTCCTCCGCACCACGGGTCCTCCTGCCACCCAAATGGCAGCTTTTGGTTTCGCAGCAGACGTTCAGGCCTCCTGTTGCCATAGCCTTAGTTCTCAGCTAACAGCCACGAGATTTCAACTGGGGTTGGGCATATCCTGAGGCTACACCGAAAACCGCCTCTGCACGTGGTGGCTTGAAACCAGCGTTCCTCTCCCGGGCCTGGAGATGCTGCAGGTGGAATGGAAGCTGCTTGCGGAGCTCCTCAATATGGAAAACATAGAGGTGTGCAGGGTGTCTATTTGCAGTCTGCAGCGGGGGTCACTTTCTTGAAGGGCTGTGGGGCGGGGGGCAGGCTCATCCTCTGGCATTTAGGTTACTGTTCCTTTTTCTCTGTCCTCGGAACCTCACAGGCAAAACCGGATCCATGATTTCAAGACCTACTTCCTGATACTTTGTCGATGTGAATTGTGGCTCTGGTGGAAGAAGGTGGCTTATCTTCACGTTTCCCCAAAGGCCAAGGGAAGGTGGCGGATTGTAGGAGAGCTTCCTGGGTGCAGGTGGAACAAAGGGGACCTGAGGAGGGAAATGGAGACTCCCTTTTCCGCTGACGCCTCCGGAAGTTGCCGGTTTCTGTCGAGAACCGAAGAATCTCTGCTCAAAATGCTGCCTACTGCTCCTCTTTCTCTTCTTCGCCGGGCTTTTTATGTGTAAAAAATCCAAGCTGGGATGAGGGTGATTGAGAATGAAAGCAAGAGAAAAACCATGGATTAATAACAGAAGAAAGCAATGTGTATTTTTTTTTCCAGTGAAGCCAAACTTCAAATGCTACTTCAGCTTCTGAAGTTTCAGAATCAAACGGTGAGGAATGAAGCGCTTTTGAACTGTAGTGGTTAAAGTTCACGTATTTATGTGAATCTGGACTGTGGGCAGATCAATGTGGACAGTAAAGCGGCAGGGTACAGAATGTCTGGGGCTGGACCCATGGAGACCACAGGGTGTGTGTATGGGGGGATAACAACTAAATTTTCTTCCAATTTTCTTTTAGGATAAATCCTTTCTAGTTTTTTTATTTATTTATATGTGACAGAAAACTTAAAATCTTAATAGGGCTCAAGGGTGCCACCAAGAGCATTCTCTCTGTGGCTCAGTGGTAGAGCATCTGCTTGGGATGCAGAAGGTCCCAGGTTAAATTCCTGGCATCTCCACTTAAAGGGACTAGGCAGGTAGGTGATGTGAAAGACCTATACCTGAGACCCTGGAAAGCCGCTGCCAGTCTGAGTAGACAATACTGACTCTGATGGACCAAGGGTCTAATTCAGTATAAGGCAGCTTCATGTGTTTATGTGACATACTTTGCTACGGTGAATAAGGTTCTTGCCACTCAAGCATTTGGTCTCCTCCCTACAACGGTACAGGCATAGGAATTTTTTACCAGCTGGGGTCCCTTCATTCATAGATAGGGCTCTTAGCTTGCTGGCCCCCTACTTGGTGGCGGCCTGGCCCTCAATCTGAGCTAATCCTTGCAATTTGGCTTTTTTTTTTTTTGCCATCAAGTCACAGCTGATTTATGGCAACCTCACAGTGTTTCAAGGCAAGAGACATTCAATGGTGGTTTGCCATTGCCTGCCTCTGTGTCACGTCCCTAGTATTCCTTGAAGGTCTCCCATCCAAATACTTGCCAGGGTCGAGGCTGAGAGTTTGTGACTGGCCCAAGGTCACCCAGCAAGTTTCCATGGCAGGGTGGGGATTCAAATCCGGGCTTCCTAGATCCTAGCCTGACAGCTTAACCACTACACCACACTGGCTCCGTCATTTGGCTCTTACCTTCCACAAAAAGATGATGATGAGAGCCAGCAGCAGGAGTCCCCCAATGATGCTGCCGATCAGGATCCAGAGGGAAAGAGGGACCAGTTTGGGCTGGATAATCTCCAAGATAGTCTGCAACAGCAATGAGAGTGACCACTGAGTGAGGGTGTGTGTGTGGGCAATATCAATATCTTTTGGCCTGCTCGCCCTCCCAGAATTCAGGGTGGCACATGTAGGGTTACTCCTCCACTTCAGCAAGTACAATACTCATGTGAATGAGGCTATGCTGGGAGACTGGCCAAAGGTCACCCAGCGTGCTCCACTGATGTGGGTCTCCATTAATTTCCATACACATTTTGCCTCCCCCCCATCACGTAAGTCACTTTATGAGCCAGTGCAAGGTATCTATTTTGTCCTCCCAGTCGTCTTACCTCCCTCCGATGGGCTGCCTTGGGCAGGAGGAGGATGCCGTCCTCTTCTTGAGTGGTCAGGGTGAACATGCTCACAACCTTCACGGTCTTAAACTTAGCCTTTGTCCCCAAGAGAAAAAAATGGAAGAAAGGAGAGGGGTCAGGGCTCTTAAACCCCCAAGGAGCATTCCCTGTAAGAAGCGCTGTACATGAGATGTTGGTGAAGGTCTGATCCTCTCCATGCAGCTTCCTAAAACATGGTCACAAAACCACCCAGCACTATGTTCTTGTTCCTGCTGGCTCACTTGGCCAGGCCTCACTAGCCTTTGTAGCATCTCTGCCCAGACTCCCACCCAGAAAGCCTCTGTACTACTTACTAATTACAAGGCTTTTACCCAAAGTACTGAATACATGAACACATGAAGCTGCCTTATACTGAAGATGCACTTCCAGGCAAGAGTGCCAAGCGTGGACTCACCTTCCTAAAAAACTCATTGTGGACAGCTCTCAGCAGGTGGACGGAGACTTCCGATCCCCTCTCGATGTGGGACAGCTCACACTTCACCGTTTGGCACCCGGTATTGGTGCAGTTCTGCCATGGAAAAGAGAAATTACTCTCGGCAATGTGCCATTCAAACAGCAAGGAGAAATAAAAGGGCCGCACCCGTCACAGGAGATAAAAAATAAGGTCAAGGCCAATGGTGCAAAATAGGTCAAAATATTATAAATTAGATAAAATGCCCCATGCTTCTTTAGGAGAATGTGTTAGTCTGTTAGTCCTGCAGTGGTTTTTCAAAGAAGAGTGTAAGTTCAGTTGTTCTGTATTTTGCACCATTGGCCTTGGCTTTATTTTTAATCTCTCAGACAGCAGCAAAGTCCACCCAACATCAAATAAAGGTCAGAGTTCAAGAAACTTTTTGTACCCCAAACCCCACATTCTCTTCTCCGTCTCCTCTGTAATTAGGCAGCTAAGAAGCCCAGAGTCTGTGTTCAGAAAAGTCTATTACTAACCACTGAAAACTTTATTCTTTGAATCTCTGGAACTACCCACAAGCTTTTAGGCAACTCTTCTTGTCCATAAGGACTAGAAACTTGCTGATTTAAAAAAAGTTTGAAAGATGAGATCCTGCGCGCGCTGAATTTTATGCGCAGAACTGCATCCCACCCATGGAACTGCAGCATAAATATCGTCCTGAATATAGTCCATAAGGAAGCACAAAATTAAGTCTGGCTCCCATTGACTGGAGAGAGCAATTTGCAATGTTTTGGTTAGAACTGACAAGAAGTGGTTGGGTAGTGGGGAAAGCAAACATTGGGGCCCAGTTCTTAGAAGTAGCAGATGAGGAGGTAAACCTTTATCTCAACTCTCTCTTATTGTAGATAAGAACGTAATAAAAGGCCTGCTGGATCAGATCAAGGCCCATCAAGTCCAGCAGTCTGTTCACACAGTGGCCAACCAGGTGCCTTTAGGAAGCCCACAAACAAGATGACTGCAGCAGCATTATCCTGCCTGTGTTCCACAGCACCTAATATAGTAGGCATGCTACGATCTGGGAGACCCAGGTTTGAATCCCCACAGAAGGAGAAAATGGTGTGGCAAGCCACTTTAGATTCCCACTTGGGGAGAAAAGTGGGTTATAAATATCTAAATAGATAGATAAATGTATTGAATGCTCCCCCACATAAAAGATGAGCTACATGGAGAATATTGTCGAAGGCTTTCACGGTCAGAGTTCATTGGTTCTTGTAGGTTATCCGGGCTGTGTAACCGTGGTCTTGGAATTTTCTTTCCTGACGTTTCGCCAGCAACTGTGGCAGGCATCTTCAGAGTAGTAACACTGAAGGACAGTGTCTCTCAGTGTCAAGGGTGTAGGAAGAGTAATATATAGTCAGAAAGGGGTTGGGTTTGAGCTGAGTATTGTCCTGCAAAAGTATTGTCCTGTAAGTATCAAGATAATGTGCTAATGAGGGTATGATATGTTAATATGGAACCATTGTATCCTGAAGTGATCTGTTAATGTGTGTAATCCAAAACTAATCTGTATGGCTATTGTTGAATGTTGTCTTTGTCTGGAGGTTTTTCAGGGCAGGAAGCCAAGCCTTATTCATTCTTAAACTCTCCTCTTTTCTGTTAAAGTTGTGCTGATGTTTATGAATTTCAATGGCTTCTCTGTGCAATCTGACAAAATAGTTGGTAGAATTGTCCAGTCTTTCAGTGTCTTGGAATAAGACCCTGTGTCCTGTTTGTGTCAGTCCATGTTCAGCCACTGCTGATTTCTCAGGTTGGCCAAGTCTGCAGTATCTTTCATGTTCTTTTATCCTTGTTTGTATGCTGCGTTTTGTGGTCCCGATGTAAACTTCTCCACAGCTGCAAGGTATACGATATACTCCTGCAGAGGTGAGGGGGTCTCTTTTGTCTTTTGCTGATCGTAGCATTTGTTGTATTTTCTTGGTGGGTTTAAACACTGTTTGTAGGTTATGTTTTTTCAAAAGTTTCTCCATCCTATCAGTGACTCCTTTAATAAATGGCAAGAATACCTTTACATGGAGAATGTCAGGTTGGAAGGGAAAGGCGTTTCCAAATCAAGTTCTTGGAACGATGGCAATGGTTTGTTTAATTTTGGCATGAGAGGAAACAGACAGAATGGGAGGACATGGTTGAATGAGTCATAGCACTGATTTATATTTGGTTATCAAAGGCAATAATTGCAGGAGTTTATATTCACAGTAATATAATAATTTCATTGGTGTTTTTGTTGTGCTCCAGTCATGTGCTTTTTCTAGTATGTTGAAACTGACTGCTGTATGATAATTTATTTTTTCAGAGGGAGGGCTGGATCAAGCTACAGCTAAGAATCTCCCTCCAGTGAATATTTAGTACTGATTTTTTAATTAGTTGATTGACAATAGTATTGGATTTTAATAAGAACATAAGAAAGGCCCTGCTGGATCAGACCAAGGCCCATCAAGTCCAGCAGTCTGTTCACACAGTGGCCAACCAAGTGTCTCTAGGAAGCCCACAAATGAGAGGACTGCAGCAGCACCATTCCACAGCACCTAATATAATAGGCCTGCTCCTCTGATACTAGAGATTCCCGGGAGTCACTTGGGAAGCCAATTAGAAAACAAAAGTAGCAGGAAAAAGGGTTTTACTCTAAAAGGCATTTTTTTCCCATGCATATGTGGGGTTTCTGTTTATTTGGCATGGAAAAACATTCCATCAGGTGTGCTTTCCTTGCGGGTAAACGTTGTCTGTAGCCCAAGATGGGCCCGCTAGAAAGTTCACTGCCTCATCTATTATCGGTGAAAACTAGATCTCAGAGAAGTGGAAGGGGAAGGAAACAAGGGACAGCTCAAGTTCTGGAAGTCATCTGGCCATCCCGGCCAGACTTACTAGACCTGGTCTGGTAAGACTTACTAGACCTGG
The DNA here is from genome assembly GCF_029931775.1 of Euleptes europaea. Taxonomy (NCBI): domain Eukaryota; kingdom Metazoa; phylum Chordata; class Lepidosauria; order Squamata; family Sphaerodactylidae; genus Euleptes; species Euleptes europaea. The sequence continues at coordinate 83,128,994 of NC_079318.1, forward strand.
ACTTACCAACTTCTCAACATGCATAAGTTCTTCTGGATGAATGGGAATCACACCAACACCTGTTCTTTGTGTTGTCTCAGTCAAATTTTGAAAGATGCAGGACACCTTGGAATTAAAAAAACAACAACAATGTATTGATCGAGTCCCTGCCAGCCCAAGTAAATCTGGAAGTCATGAGATAAGAGGACAGGTCCCATTGTGGACTAGAAATGGGCTAAATGCCAGTAAATAAAAGGGGGGAGTAAGTAGGCTGGTTTCACAAGGGATGGAAGCATCCATCAGAGTTCCCCAGAGATCTGCGTTAGAACAAGTGCTGTTTACAGTGTTGAGGCTCAAGTAACAGAATGGCCAAGTTTGCAGTTGGCCCCAAATTATTCAAGATGGTGGAAACTGAAGTGGGTTCTGCTGAGCTCCAAGAGGATCTCTCCAAACTGGGTGACAATGCGATCAATGAGGTTCAGTGCAAGTGTAAAACTGCACACCTTAGAGCAAAAACTCCTAACTTTACACATTTGGTGATGGGGATAAATCAACAGAGAAAGGTTTCTTGGGGTCATGGTGAATACGTACGTATATGCCGTCAAGTCACAACCAACTTGGCGACCCCAGCAAGGGGCTTTCAAGGCAAGTGAGAAGCTGAGGTGCTTTGCCATTGCCTTCCTCTGCAGGGTCTCCCTTGGTGGTCTCCTATCCAAGTACCGACCCTGCTTAGCTTCCGAGATCTGACAAGATCAGGCCAGCCTGGGCTAGCCAGGTCAGGTCATTATCATCATAGGAAGGCAAAAAGGTGGGGAAAGCTTAAATTTCTTTTCAGGGTTTCTCCTTCCCCCCAAAACCCCTACTGAATCAAGTTTAATGTTAATTGGTGGGATGGGGAGTATTAACTGGATTTTTCCACAGTGGGCACTCAAATGTTCTCAGCTGACTGAGTGCTTTAAAAATCAAAATTCAGGGTTTAACTCATACAAATTGATTCAATCTCTGCAAGAAAGGAGGTGTTGTTGAATGGTGCGGCTTTAGTGAAGGGCACTCACATTGTCCCCAATGATGCGGGTGACCGAAAGGAACTCGCTGTTCTGATAGGCTGTGGTGGGCAGATCCATGACGAGGGAGAGGTTCCCCACGATGTAGCAGCCAAGGTTTTGCACCTGCAACAAGCAAGGTCTGTGTGTCGTAAAGCAGGCATCAGCGATGGGGCAAAAAACCCCAGGAGGAGAGGGGGGCTGAAACAAAAAACTGGACAGAATCTTGATTTTTTTAACATACTGGAGTCTGCAATTTTGGACAATTCAACATTTTGATTATTGAATCTGATTAAAAATACAAAGAAATCAACATTTTCAAAATTTATCTCCTTGGAAAGGAACAGGTTCACATTCTCCCCCATCGTGCAACTGTTAATTTAAAAAAAAAAAAAACAGGAGAAGGGCATGCAGCGATTTAAAAAATAAAGACCAAATGCTACCCAAAGATCATCACCACACTTCAAGCAAGTAGTCAACCCAAACATCCTTTCAAGTATCAAAGATCAGGAACATCACAAAGCATTAAGAACGTTCCCATTTCGTAATCTGTGTTGTTAACAGTTGCAACAACTACTGATCGTCTATCACATAGTTCTTAGGCCTCATGGTACAACAGAGTCTAAGAGGTGCCACTTTAGAATGTACTTGACTGAATGCTCCTCCTTATTAAATTTAAAAATTCCCCTGCAGTTAAAAAACTAACATTGAGCTAGAACAGGGATCCCCAACGCATGGTTGACTATTGGAGATTTTTGACTGGCTGTGCAGATTTTTGGCAATGTTGCTTGGGCAGCAGCTGCCACCCCGGCACAAGGATTGGCACTGAATTACTGAAGTTAAGCTGTGGCAATCATTTTATGACTGGCTCCGCCTCCTGCAGCAGCCATTTTGTGGCAGTCATTCTGTTGCTGCGCCCACCATGCCGTGTCAGAATCCCAAATGAGGCTCAAAAAGGCTGGGGACCCCAGGACTAGAAGAACCCTTCCAGACGTACTAGCATTCTAGATGCAGGGGATTATTTTTTTTGTACAGAGGAAGATTTAATCATACATAGGCTTCTACCTGCAGCCTGTATTACTACAGCCCAAAGTGGTGTTTTTACCTCCTCTGAGAAGTAGGCCTAAAGGTTAAAATACACGTTGGGTAACATCATGCAGCTATAAAAGGTGTAGGGACAAGCTCTTCCCTTGCCTCCCATCGCATTACCTTGATGGTCGTCTTGAACTCTGGGAACATGCCGCTTGGAAAGGTCCCCACCGGGTGCACTTCATACCGATTCAGCGTGGATTCACTAAGGGGGAGAAAAAAAGCCTAATTAGCTATTGGATGATGTTTACATTAGAAGAAGAAGAGTTGGTTTTTATACCCCGCTTTTCCCTACCTTTAAGGAGTCTCAAAGCAGCTTACAATCACCTTCCCTTCCCATCCCCACAGCAGGCACCTTGTGAGGTAGGTGGGGCTGAGAGGGTTCAGAGAACTGTGACCAGCCCAGCTGGCTTTGCGTGTAAGGGTGGGGAAACAAATCTAGTTCACCAGATTAGAGTCTTCACTCATGTGGAGGAGTGGGGAATCAAACCCGGTTAGATTTTAGCACCCTTTAGGACCATTTCTCTCCCTCTTTTTTCTGGGTATCCCCCACAGCCTGTGGGAAGCCAACTCATCGTGCCCATTTCCGTGGCTACAACATGTCAGGCCGAGGTCCTGAGCATATCATCCCAAAGAGGAGCTCACCTGGACAGGAAAAGGTCAGGCTCATAACGGACATAAACAATGGGCTGCACAGTGTTGTCTGTAAGGGTCTCGTTCAGTTCCCGGCTGTCGCTGTGGGAGAGGAAAAGAAGGGTGGTTTTCCCCCCACACACATTTTTTCAATTGCATGTTCTTATTGGGATGGGAACACATTTATTGTAAAAAAAAAAAAAAAAAAGTAATACGATTAGGGCCACAATCCATCACCAAATGCTGTACACAAGTAAATTTGATTCTGTGTTGAGTTGTAGCATAGATGTGTAGATTTCCTTTACACCTCTAGATTTCTAAATCTCTTAGAGTGGTTCCTCAGTGGAACAGGCTTCCTTGGGAGGTGGTAAGCTCTCCTTCCCTGGAGGTTTTTAAGAAGAGGCTAGATGGCCATCCTTCAGCAATGCTGATTCCATGACCTTAGGCAGATCATGAGAGGGAGGGCATCTTGGCCATCTTCTGGGCATGGAGTAGGGGTCACTGAGGGTGTTGTGGGGAGGTAGTTGAGAAATTCCTGCATTGCGCAGGGGGTTGGACTAGATGACCCTGGTCGTCCCTTCCAACTCGATGATTCTATTATTCTAAAACATCCAGATTTTTGTTTCCTGAAAACAACATTATGCATGGAGATTATATAAAAGGTTGAAGGGGCAGAGGAGTAATGGGGAGGGGTGGGGCAAGAAAGGAAGAGGTAAGAGAGTAAAAAAAAAAAAACAAGCAGGAATGTGAGTTAATGCAAATTTATACCATACACCTGTTTAGGCTTCACAACCTGCAGGTAAGGCCTGGAGTTAGGGTTGCCAACCCCCAGGTAGTGCAAACAAAACAGCACCGATGGCCAAACAGCAAACTTATCAAAATGTTTAATGCAGCCAGACTTGGGAAGACAGTTATGGACATCTCCATGAATGTGTTAAGGATTGTAAAGTGCACGATATAACAAGGATCTGTTGAATGAAAAAATGATGAGCTTCTTGTTCAAGTCTAGCCTTTTCAAGAGTGGGTCCAGTTCTTCCAAGTGCGACTGATGAAGGGAGAACCCAAGAAAAAAGGAAATACCGGCATCCTTTTGTTGCGGTGGATTGGACATTTGTGTATTGTAATATATTAGTGATTGGACTTTGCAGAAATCTTAAGAGTGGACAGAACATTGTGCATGTATGTGGAAATTTTGTGTTTACGTATTGT